>NC_045794.1:68147328-68466494 GCF_009873245.2 Balaenoptera musculus
CTCACCACTGGAAGCCAGGAAGAAAACTGTGAAACATTTATGAAACTTAAATAGAGTTTCTAGTTCATAAATTTTAGGGCTCTTTAGCTTTCCGTTAAAGTGCAGCAACAGGAAGTAATCAATCCCTTGTTGACTGAAAGATAGATACCCGCCCCCCCCAAAAAAATTTTCCTGATATTAATTCTTTAAAAATCAGAGTCTGGATAACAGCTGTTTTCATGGAGCAGAGAAAAGGCCTTTATGAATAAGAAAGAATTTTAAATGAAAATGGAGGAAAGTGAAAGGAACTAAAATATGTCCTCATCATACATTAAGTACTTTATATACATCCTATTTCATATAGAAAATTAAAGCTACCCTTTATTGCTGCATTGTTAGTTCCCTATCCAGTAGTCATTTCTCTAATAGTTCAACTATGAGAACACCAACTTAGTCATAGATTTTTGCCCAGATCCGGTTGATGGATTATCATTGGTCCAAGCCAGAGGTCAGCAAACTATGGTCTCCTGGGCCAAATCAGGCCCGCCATCTGTTTTTATATAGCCTGTGAGCTCAGATTGTTTTGTACATTTTTGAATGGTTTTTAAAAAATCAAAAGAATAATATTTCATCATATGTGAGAGTTATGTCAAATTTCCGTGTCCACAAATAAAGTGCTACTGGAATACAGCAGCACTCAGTCATTTATAGATTGTCTATGGTGGCTAGAATGGCAGGATTGAGTGATTACAGCAGAGACTGTATGGGCTACAAAGCCTAAAATATTTACTATCTGGCCTGTTACAGAAAAAGTTTACCAACCCCTCGTCTAAGCGAATTGTGATAGTACTGTCTCTGGCTTTTCCAGGCTCCAGTCCAGCTGGCAGTGCCCATGTGACAATGAAATGCAAGCAGAGGTCTGCTAGGCAGAATTCTGGAAAGGCTTTGCTTTCTTCATAAAAGGCTGGCATATTAACTGCCCCTTCAGGTCTTGAATAGGAAAGTGAAATCTGAAGGTGAGAGCAGCCGTCTTGCAACCATGGGGTGATGAATATAAAAGCCAAAGCTAGCACCTTAGAGGAAAGGAAAAGACCTGAGTTCCTGATAAAATTGTTAAGCAGCTGAATCAAGGCCAATACCTGCTTATTGCCAGACTTCCTGTTATGTGAGAAAAATCACCCCCATCTGTAAGGCAGTCTTCACTGGGCATTTAGTCACTAGCAGGCAAATGCCTTTCTGACTGACGTGCCCTCTTTCTTTCCCTTAGGCCTAGAACCTATTTGGTCTCAGTTGTATAAGAAGAGTTGTGGGGGCCAGGAGACCCTTCCTGGCATCCGTTCAATAGGCAGGAAGTAGGTAGCAATCTAATCTTTCCACCGGTAAGGTCGCACCTGAATTTGCTCATCCTAACAAACCAGTGTCCTTAGCAGCATTATCTTGATATTTGGGGAAATGGTTATGAGAACAGTCTACTTCCCTTAGTACAAGTAGCTAGCTCACAGCAGAAGGTCGTTTACATTGCTGCTGGTGGTGGCCCCCCTCCCCCTCCCTCCCAGTTAGATAGATGTTCCACCCTCTGTCCTCCCATAAGGTTCAGGTTAGAATGTTATTCCACTCATGACACCATATTCTGTGTATTATGTCAGTTTATGTACTCAGCTCCAAGTGCCTCAAGGGCAACATCATGTCTTATTCGCTCTGTCACCCTAGCCTCTAGCACAGTGCCTCATACATTATAGGTGATGAAGGGGTGAATGGAAGGAAAGTGGGCAGTACTGTTGCCAGATAAAAGAATGCAATGTGGAATAAAACAAATATATTCTTTAATTTATCAGATATTTATTGAGTCTCTATTATATGCCTTTTTCTGGGTGATGGGAATGGATAAATTGATGAATAAAACCAGCATCATTAGAAAAGCTTAACATTTACTGAGTACTTACTAAACGCCAGATACTGTTCTAAGCACTTTATAAGTGTTGGTTTATTTAATTGTAACAAAAATCCTGGTGAAAAACCTGAGGCACAGAAAGGTTAAGTAACTTGCCTCCAATCACACAGTTAAAAGTGATTGAGTTAGACTGGGATTCATGTCCAATAGGTCTAGTTTCAGGATACTACTTACTTACTTACTACTATACTTTCAAGCTACCTTTCTGATGTATTAGGTGCGGAGAATATAGTGTGAAGACTACTGCCCTCCATTATGGAATTCCAAAGCAAAATAATATAAGCTACAGTTTGCATGATAGAGATCTAGGTCCAGCCTGCTGGGTTTCAAGTCCTGGCTGCAGCATGAATTTGGCTGGCCAAAATGTTCGTTCAGGTTTTTCTGTAAGATGGTACAGAGAAACCCGAACGAACATTTTGGCCAACCCAATATTTGAGTATGTTAATTAATCCCTCTGTGCCTCGGTTTCCTTACTTGTAAATTCGAATCATAATGATATCTAACTCACAGGTTTGTTGTAGGGATTGCATGAATTAATACATATAAAGTACTAAAAACAGTGCCTGACATTTTTTTAGGTGTAAAACAACGGTTGGATGTCATTACTGTTGCTGTAGTGGGTAGTTTGGTAATTACTACATTGTAATAATACTAACAATAGCTATTGCTATTGTAATACACTCAGGGGACATGTAGTCAGACCATAAATGATCTCACAAATAATTTTATATAAAGTGACAAGTAATGATTAAATGTTGAACAGGTATATTAGAGTTCTCCCAAGAAACAGAACTAGAATGAACAGGATATATTGGCTCATGAGGAGAATTGGCTCACAAGATTGTGGAAGCTGAGAAGTCCCAAGATCTTCTGGAGACTTAGGGGAGCTGATAATACCATCAGCTGGAACAATACCGTTCCAGTCCAAGTCCGAGTTCAAGTCCAAGAACCAGGAGTGTGGAAGGTGTAAGTTCCAGTCTGAGTCTGGGTCCAAAGGCAGCAGAATAGTTATGTCCCAGCTTGAAGACAGTCAGGCAGAGAAAGCAAATTCTCCCTTACTCAACCTTTTGTTCTATTCAGACACTCAGTGGATTGGATGAAGTTCACCCATGGGAGGGCACTGTGTTTTACTCAGTCTATAATTCAAATGTTAATCTCATGCAGAAACACCCTCAGAGACACATCCAGGGTAATGTTTGTCCAAATGTCTGAACACCCCGTAGCCCAGTCAAGCTGACATGTAAAATTAGCCATCACAAGTTGTACACACACACACACACACACACACAAATATCCATACCAAAATAAGGAGGAAATACTCATGACAGTACAGTCCATGTTTCTGTAACTGGTCACATGGTCGTAGCTGATATTTATGCCTATCTTCTTCTACTACCGATTCTGTATTTTCTTTGCCTTCAGCAAGTACCTCAGCTGGTCGTGATTCTTTACCTGGTGGAGTGACCCAAACCTTCACTCCTGAAGCTTCTGAGCCATTAGTAGTGCTGCCTGGATTAGGTTGTTGACGTTTTCCATTGATCTTAATCACAGAGCATGGTAGTAGTAAGAGACGCCCTACAGGGTCTCCTGTATTTTAGACATGCTCTTCCTTACCTCCATTATGGAATAATAGTCCAATTTCCCTTGATAGTCAGGGTCAATCACCCCAGCCAACACCATAATTCCCTTCTTTGCCTGTTGATTCAGAGGCATGAGGAGTATAAAGTGGCCAGGTGGAAGTCTTAACTTCCAGTTCAATGGAATTATTGTGTCTCCTGGTGAAGACATTCTTCTCTCTGGATAAGACTTCTAGGCTGGTAGGGCATAAGGTCAAGAGAACAGGAACCAAATATTTTGCCAGTGGGTCACTAGGAGTAATGATGAGTAGTGAATTTTCCATTTTTACCCTTTGATTCCTGGGCTCATGAATCCTGGCTATTGGAGAGACAGCACCATATATTGGATGCTGATTCTGAGCATATACAGCCTTCTGGAGAACCTAGCTGCAGTCCTGCAAGGTATTGCCATCTAGCTGTCACTGTAACTCAGTCTTCAAAAGGCCATTCCACCAGTTATCAAACCAGCTGATTCAGGATGACCAGTGAATTACATGAGCATGGGCCCATTGCCAATCTTCACTTGCTGTGAATTGAGTTCCTTGATAAGAAGCAATGTAAAACATGACAGTAGATAAGGCATTCTATAAGTCCACGGATGGTGGTTTTGCAGAAGCATTTCAGGGAAAGTAAATCCATATCCAAAGTAAGTGTGTATTCCAATAAGAAAAAAATGCTGCCCTTATTATGATGCAAGCCATCCAATATGGTCAACCTGCTACAGGTAGCTGGCTGATCACCCTGAGGAATGGTGCCATATGGGGGACTCAGTGCTGGTCTTTTGCGGCTGGCAGATTGGGCACTCAGCAAGGCCACAGCCAGATTGGCTTTGGTGAGTGGAAGTCCATGTTGCTTACACCATGCATGACTTTTATCCTTGCCACCATGGCCACTTTGTTCATGAGCCCATTAGGTGATGACAGGGGTGGCTGGGGAAAGAGGGTGACTGGTACCCACAGAATAGGTCATTTTTTTCCACTTAATTATCAAAGTGTTCCTTTGCTAAGTCACCTTTTGGTGAGCATTCACATGGGACACAAATATCTTCACATTTTTGCCCACTCAGAGAGGTCTATCCAAATATTTGTCATCAATTTTCCCCAAATTTCCTTGTCATCAGTTTTCCAATCATATTCCTTCCTGACCATCTAGCCAAACCATTGGCCATAGTCCATGAATTGGTATATAACTGCATGTCTGGCTAATTATCTTTCCAAGCCAAGTGAACATCCGGGTACACTGCCTGAAGCCCTGCCCTCAGTGAGGATTTCCCTTCACCACTGTCCTTCAGGGATGTCCCAGCGAGGAACTGTGATCCTGCAGCGTCCACTTCTAGGAGGTTCCTGCATATTGTGCAGAACCATCTGTAAACCAGGATTCTCTCCCTCTGTCAACTGACTATAGGGAACTCCCTGTGAGGCCATAGATACAGGCTGAGAGAGGAAAGGTGGTGTAGCAGGAGTGGGCACCATGAGCATTTGGGAGGTAAGATAGGTGGCACAATACACTTCTACTTCTTTTCCCCTTGAATTGAAGATGATCCCTGGTGCTGTGTGATCAAGTGGTTAGCTATGTCTATGACACCCACATCAAAGTTACTGCTCATATAAAGACTTTCATTTTACTTTATGGCCACATTCTTTACCAACCTCCTGGATTTTTAAAAATTGTGCTTTGCATTGTGTTAACGTTTACTATGCTGAGGAGACCATATAATGTTGGAAAGACATGGATAAATTCATCACTGCCTTGGGGAAATATGTCTGATGAACAGGGACGAACAGTCTTGGCTTGAACACATTTCCATTGAGCAGAGAGCAGGATTTTGAGAACTGGGGGCTAGGCCAGGAGAGGAATGGATCCTGAAGGAGAAAGGAGAAGAAGGCTCTAGTAGTATGCTTCAGCCAAGGCCTGGGAAAGCTGGGACGACCCAAACCCGGAGAGTCAGACTTACTCAGCCATCAAGTCCAAGCACTGGAGGTAGAATTGAAAGCCAGCGTAAAGAGCCCTAAATCAGAACCTGGATCCAACCAAGCGGTGGGTGAAAAGGCCTGAGCAAATCAAGGTTGTTCACGCAATTGCTGTAAAAATTCCCAAAGTGTTCCTGGTTACTTCTTGTGGACCTCAGCCTGGCTCTACTTCTCCAGGACATGCAGTGCACCATGATGCTTTAACATATAGAGGAGAGTGAAGTATAGGGCAGAGAGGAGAAGAAGCATCATTTATATTCAAAACATCACATTTTTTAGAGCCCTAAACTATTTCATTTGCTCATGTATTTTTTTTTTTTTTTTTTTTTTTTGGCTGTGTTGGGTCTTCTTTTCTGTGCGAGGGCTTTCTCTAGTTGCGGCAAATGGGGGCCACTCTTCATCGCGGTGCGTGGGCCTCTCACTATCGCAGCCTCTCTTGTTGCGGAGCACAGGCTCCAGACGCGCAGGCTCAGTAGTTGTGGCTCACGGGCCTAGTTGCTCCGCAGCATGTGGGATCTTCCCAGACCAGGGCTCGAACCCGTGTCCCCTGCATTGGCAGGCAGATTCTCAACCACTGCGCCACCAGGGAAGCCCTGCTCATGCATTTTTCACTTCTCTATAGGGCTATTTATACTTCATTCATTCATTCCTTACCTATCCCTCAAGTTATGGAGAAGATTTAAAAGGCCCTATGTAATGAAAAGAAATAATACAATGGAATTAGAAGTGGAGAATTATGAAAAAGAAAACATGAACACAAATGGAAAACTGAGACAAAGTAGAAAGACAGGGAACCATGTTTGTGTTTAATTCCTCAATATAGATGAAAACCCTCAAGAAAAATATTATGGAAGCCCATCTCGTAATATCTTAATGGTGATAAGGTCAAAATGCAGACTAAATTGGGTTTTCAAGAGCCGAGATGTCTCATCCCAGCTCCATCACCCCCTTCCAATCAATGATGAGCCCTCGGTTTCAGTTTCCTCTCACATAAAAAAATAATCATTGCTTAGTGAAAAGAGCCAAGGTTAAGAATCAGCAGTGTCTAGATCTTTCTCTGCCACCTGACCTTGGAAAATTTATTAAACCTTTCAGATCCTCAACTTTTTCATCTGTTAAATGGAAATCATGTGGAATTTAGACAATATGTGATGCATTTAGTAGAACACGCCATGACATTTGCAAATGTTCTATCACGGTAGCTGTTTAAAAATAGGGTATCGAAGCAAGTGATCTTGAAGGTCTCATATAGTTTCAAATTCAGATTCTTTGAATTAACTCTTTATCATATGAAATTTTAATAACCATCACTCTTTTATCAGTGTTTGCTAGAAAAATTTATCTGTGAATCACACAACCGATTATATTCTTGGCATAACCACTAGGGAACTCAAGAAAAATAAATGCAAACTGACAGCAAAACTGACTATAAACGTTTGTAAATCCTTATAAAAGAACAGGCTGCAGATGAAAAGCTTTCCTTGGTTTCAAATGAAACTAAGGTTGAGACAAAAATTTATAAACCAAAATGCTGCGGTGTAAAGGAAAAGCACATAAGAGCTCTTTAGCTCTTATGGGAGACGCTTTCTCCCATCGTCTGTTTTGCAAAATACAATAATAATCCTAATAAAGAATTAATAGGAAAGCTACTTTGGATCACAAGAAATTATGACAAAAGGATAACTTTTCCAATGAATGTCATTGAAGTTTATAGGAAGAAAAACCAAACACTTTTTCTAGGGGAGATGCTGGTTTGTGGGGGGATGGGCTGAGGAATACTGGTTCAGAGAGAAGGAGTCTGCAATGAATGGTCCTGATAGCTTCTTGGATGCTGCCAGAAGAATAGAAAAAGTATTGAAGATGGAATAAAGACAGGATATACCATGTATTAAAGACCTATTTAGTGATCAAAACTGCATCAGAAGCTTCACTTTGATTTCTTACTTAAGCCTTACAATATCCTAAAAGGGTAGTTCAGTTCTTTTTAATCTAGTAGGAGGGAATCAAGATTACAAGAATTACAAGGATTGAGTAACTGCCCAGGATTCAACTGCTGGTAGATAAGCGATAAACCATGATTAGAAAATGAGCTTGTCTGACTATAAAACTTATGCCGTTTCCCCTCTGCCAGGCTGAGAGACGGTTTCTCTTGGGAAGCCAGCTGCAAACCTATTTCAGCCAGGCTGGACTACTATTTATCACCACCACAGTAGCTGCCATCCTCATGATTGGGATACAAAGCATGTAGCTGACCAAGCACAGGGAAGAGTGTACATCTGTTCCTTTATCTCCTTGGGAGGTGCCGAGGAGGGAAGCAGCAGTCGTGAAAACCATCTGAGGCAGGGCACAAGGCTGCCCGTGGATGGCATCTTACCATTCCTTTCTCTCAACTTCTCTGCAGAGAGGGGAGAGGTTACTGACAATAATAATGTTAAAAATATCTTTACACAAACAGTATTTTTATCATTCATAGAGAATGTCTGAATATATATGGAATGTATCCACATTATTATATATATATTTATATATATTATTTATGTACACATTATTTTATTTATATGATATACCTTATTTTATATATGAATATATATAATATATAAATATTCATATATAAAATAATGTGTATATATTATTCATACACATTATTATACACATACGCTATTCTGTTCCTCTTCATGGCCATAATTTGTGGTTATGAAGAGGATATGAAAACAGAGAAATCTGAAGTCTAAAGTGCTAGCAAGTGACAGACACAAACACAAACCCAGGTCACCTAACTACCTTCTGTTACAATCCCAGCACTCGCTAGAAGATGTCTGCCTGTTTTAATATAGCTTGCCAGTTTCACAGGGCAATTGCAAAGCTGACTTCCTGTTTGAAATTAAGATTCTTTACTTCCTCAGAAGAAAGCTTCTATATACAAAATATAATGGCATAGTAATGAGCTCCCCTGAGTGTATCAACCCTCTATGCCCACCCTCAAATATTACCCCTCTTTTGCTTCCTGTAGTGTCCAAAGTAAAAATCAACAGGAACAGTAGGTGGCTGGGAGAGCATAGAAGTTGGAAGTTCAAAACAGTTGAATAACATTTAAGAATAAGTCCTTATGAACGGTGAAATCTTGGTTTAAGAATACTTCCTTTTTGGAAGAGATGCTAGGGTGGGGAGAAGGACCCTGTTATTTAGAGACAGACTGGGGACTAGGAACAATCTCTCCTTTTCAGTTTCTTGTCTTTGAAAATGTGTGATCCTGCTAAAATAATTCTCAGCCAATTGAATATCCATTGAACAAAAAACATAGATGACATTTTTTTAGATGAAGCCTCTCTGTTTCGTGCTAATTATATCTGACCACCGATATCTTGAGAGCAGTGCAAGGTATTCATGGGAGGTGGATCAGAAGTTTGCTGTGAGAAATAATTTCTATCCACCTTGTATTTGCTGACAACAGATGAGAACGCAAACACAATAGGAAAATTCCTTTGGGGACTCCTGACCAATCATATAGTAAAATGTGGGATTTGGGTACAATAATTTATTCATCTTTATTTCTTTGTTGAAGAATATTAAACATAAAAAATTGGAACATCAACGCAGTTCATCTTAGATATTCAAAATTATAGAGGTGGAGAAAAGAAAACATCTATGACAATGATTCTGAACTAGCACGGAAACTGAAACATTGCTTGATCTCAAATTACTTCTTTTAAATCAACTTGGGAAATGACATAACCATACTTAATTCCTCCGAGAAGAACTGTTCAGTTCCAACCATCTGCTAAATTAAGCAGCAGTGATTATAATGAACATTTACAACAGACCTGATACAAAAGGGGATAATAACTTTATGCATAAGACAAAGTCCTGGGAGGCTACTGCAATCTCGAAGATGAAGATGGAAATTAGGAGAACAGATTTTACAGTGTACTGGAACTCTAGGAGTGGTGATGGTCAAAGTGCAACATCACATTTCCTTAAATTTTTATTTCATTTTAGGAAAAATGGTCACCAAATTCTATCAAACTACCAGTTTTCCAGATTTTTCTTTTACCACGTCTCATCAGATCACTAGTTTTTCTTTTTCCTGGTGGTAACGGAGATTTTGTTTTCTTGTTTATTGTCCCTTCCTCTGGGCAGGTACAAAAGTTTTCAGCATAACTTCTAACAAATGTAAGAAGACCAAAAAGTTAAAATAGCTGGTCTCCTAAGGACCAATAACCCTGAAAGATGTGTCATTAATGAGTCTAGCAGTTTTCTTCTTTGGTCCTTGAGTGGATGTTCAATGTTTCTGCAATTTTCTGGCAGTGTTTATTTATGCGTGCGGGTCCACACACATTTTCCATGAAACTAGTTGCCTCAGACTAGTATTATTCAGGTGAAATAGTAATAATAATAATAAGTTTTTCGGCCTTGCCTGCCCTAGAATGTTGCCTATGTTTATTCTTCAATCGGAGAAACTGCTTTCATAGCACAGGATCACATTATTAAATATTAGCAGGGACTCCTCATCAAAAAAGAAAAAAAAAATTTGTATTTGCACGTGGCTCCAAGTTCATGGAAAATAAAATGCCTTAGAAGTTCTCTTCCTTCCAAATGCCAACAGAGCTAATATGATAGGGGCACTAAGGCATCTGGGAGAGAGCTAAGTGATGTTTTAGATTTTCAAAGACATAGTTCTGATTGTGTTGCTGCCTCCACCACTGACAGGATTTGAAAGCTTGAGAACAGGGGAACCTCCCTCTCCTTCCTCACGCACACGCTCACTGCCGTGGAAGATATTATTTATGAGTCTTCACAATAGTCTCACTCATGAAATGCCTTCCCTGAACTTTACAGTCTATGGAACAAAGAGGTCTGGAAATTGATTAAAGGCGCTAATTATTGTAGTTGCATTTAGAGGTGTGATTGACAGGGCAGATCCCAGGGAAAACACAAATAGTCTCTCCTACTCTAGCAACTGCTCATATGTTAATTTACTAGAATTAAACATGTTCAGATTACATAATGCGAATAATATTCAGTTTAGGAATACTAGTGAGGTTAATAAACACAGAGGTCTTAAAGGGCCTTTCTTTTTTTTGTATCACTAATTGTACTTAGCGGAGTCTTTAACAAGGCTTTCTTCCTCTTTCTTAATGCCATTTTGTAGGGATATTGGGATGATTCATTTCAAATAATACTGAACTCTGTGAAACCCAAAGACCCATGAGAAAATGTTTGCCCATCACCCATTCATTTATCCATCCATCCATCCATCCATCCATCCATCCGTCCATCCATCCCCTAAACATTTATTCACTCACCATATATTTCTTAAATCACTACCATGTTTCAGGCACATAGTGAGCAAGAAAGATATAGTTTCTGCCCTCATGTGGCTTATATTCAAAATAGAAAAGACAGAATATTGAAAAGAATGATTGATCGGGTATTTTTGACAGACACTGTGTTAGGTTCGGCAAAGAGGCAAAGATTTCCCTCGGATGTCACTCCCAAGGACTTAATATCCTAGGCACATGGCCTCCTAGCCTTTCTAAAGTTTCCCACATTCCAGTAGTGACTCTGAGGCAGAAGTCTTCAGACCCGAGAGACCACATGGGCTAGTCCAGCTTATGTCTCTGTGGTAACCAGGGAGGACAGATGCCCGACTTAATGATGAGCAGAAGAGGGCAGTGCCCAGTGAAAATGCTGGCAGTGTGCCAAAGCCACACAGATGATCGTTATTTTTGCAGAAAGATACAGTATGCCTCACGTGAGAAATGTTAAACTGAATACAATTCCACTTGCTTCAATGGCAGGTGACAAGGATTTTTACCTGCTCTTTCAGCGAGGCTAACTAGAGAAGCAGTGAATGCACATCAGCCAAAGAGGAGGAAATAGGTGACACAGTGATTTTGGATCACCCTCACCTCTAGAGGCCACAGCCATCTGGGGGTTTGGCTTCCTCCCTGGGCCGTCACAAGGAAGTGCTTGTAGGATCCACAAACCTTCTATTCATTCCCCAGGCTGTGGGTTCTCTCCCTGCCTCTCCCACCCTGTGGTTGCAAATGCTGCTCTGGAAGACAGCAATACAATTGCAAGTTAACAGGCATGTACAATCTACTTTACTGTTTGTAGACTAAAATTTGTTTTTCTACCTCAGCCTTCCCAATAGGTGTTCCATGTTGAACTAGCTCTTCAATTTTGAGGCAGTATTTGCACTGTCTTGAAGAAGAACCAGGTTCATAGCCGAGTGCATCTTCTGGAAATGAATGCATTCAATGAATTATTTATCGAGACTCTTGGGTATATTACTCCTGCCTTGACAATAGCTTTAGCTTTTGAGTGAATTATGGGGTCTAGGGTACTGGCCCCAGAGAATGTCTTAGGAGGTCAGGAAAGTAATATGTTTTATAACATCACTA
This sequence comes from Balaenoptera musculus, assembly GCF_009873245.2. Taxonomy (NCBI): domain Eukaryota; kingdom Metazoa; phylum Chordata; class Mammalia; order Artiodactyla; family Balaenopteridae; genus Balaenoptera; species Balaenoptera musculus. The sequence goes on from NC_045794.1 coordinate 68,159,249, forward strand.
GGGTAACTGCAAGAGGTGTGAGAGAACTGGTGGATTTAAAGAGTTACTTCTTCAGACAGCTTAAGTTTTCATTTTCTATGCCAGGTTTATGTCAAAAATGATATTTTGGCAGTGAAATAACAGAATAACTAAAGCAACTAGCTAAAATGTGGGAATTCAGTCAATTCAGTGATTTAGGATCAGGTAGACAAAATAACTCATTTTTAAAAAATAATATTTGAAGGGAAAGATATTTCTGGATGTTTTATTCAACTCTGCATGTATACATAGCATAAATAAGTATTTTATTAGGATGTAGATAACTTGCAGCAACTGATCAGGTACATACAAAGTTAAAAACAGATGTTTTATTGAAAGCCATAGATTGTTTGCAAACTTGAACTCTCTTTGCCTTAGATCTGCCCTTACTTAAAGATCTAACACACTTTATATTTCTGTATTTTAGATAAAACTAAGAGCATAGACCTATGACTTCCAGCTCTGCCACGTCACATAGAATTATGAAAATATTTCACTTATCTAGTCTTCATTTTGTGATCCAGTGACAAAATAATCAGGTGTTTGTGTGATAGAGCAGCAATAATAAGAGTTCTTTGTTTCTGTGATTCTGCCCCTACTCACTCTGTGATAAATTGATACCTTCTCACAAGGGCTTGTAAATGTAGAGCTCCTGACTAAGACAGGACATTCTGCCATTCTGGTCACTTCTCTGATCATCCCAATGATGTCTCCTGTCCCTCAAAAGTCTAGTGTTTGGTCCCACATCTGGTTGGTCTTGCTTGTGGCTCAGACCATTGTGTGTCCCATTCTTGTTCCATCCTGCACCAACTCTCACACCCAGATGTGGAAAGTTGACTTAACATCAACCTGAACCACATGTATTCATATGGGCCCCAAGGTCTTGCTGCTTTATGCTGTCAGTATCTCACAGATCTGTGGCAATGTGATTCTCATTTTATTATTATTTTTTAAAATTCCATGCCCCTTGCCCTAGATCTCCACAGCTCTGTTGAGGGTTGGGAGCTGATCTGGAGGATCCAGCACACCCTGCCTAACACTGTTTCTCTGACACTTTCATTCTCCAGTGACTATTGCTTGAACATGTATGTGCTTAGCATTGTGCTGGGTGCTGGAAATAGAGGTGTTTTTTTTTTGTTTTTTTTTTTTTTTTTTTGGAAATAGAGTTTTGAGCAAGACACAGTTTCTGTCCTAAGGGGGCTTAGAGTCTAATGGGGGTGATAGGTGCAAACAAGTAAATCAATCAATAAATTATTGTTTAAAGATAGATATTGAAGAAATAATTACAAATGTAAGGGATGTTGCAAAATGGGAAGTAAAGAGTGGTATGAAAGGTTATATTGAGGGGAAATTAAACAACCTCAGAGGGTCAGGAAAGGATTCCTGAGGAAGTAATATTTAGGCTGAGATCTGAGAGCAGAGAAGGAATTAAATAAGTAAGTGGCCATGGGAAAAATTGGAGGAAAAGCAAGGGTGCCTCAGCCATGTTCAAAAATGATATTCTGGCAGTGAAATAATTAACAGAATAACTAAAACAACTAGCTAAAACGTGAGAATTCAGTATATCCAGTGATTTAGGATCAGGAAAATGTGTGAAGACCCTGCATTCCCAGAGATCAAACCCCATTTGAAGAGGTCAAATGAGAGCACTGTGTTTTCTTTAATGAGGCTGGAAAGACCAATGAAAACCAGATCAAGGGGGGCCTTGTAAGTCACAGGAAAAGGCTTGACTTTTATTCTAAGATAATGAGAAACACTGAAAGCTTGATTAAAAATATTTTAAATTATTAAATATTCTAAAAGGACAAAATAATGTAAAAAAAATAATACATTAGATACCTCTGTAGTCATCATCGAGCCTAGTATTTTGCATTTGCCTCACAGGGTTTGAAGAAATAAAATATTTCACTTCAGCTAAAATCCCGGACTCATGTCCCTTCTTCCTCCCTATCTTTCCAGATAACCACTATCCTGAAGTTGGAGTATATCAGTCCTATGTAATGGTGTAGTATCTAGTGAAGCTCAAAAAGTGCAATCCCCATGACCTTGCAATTTGTCTTTTAGGTATCTATTTTAGAGACCTCACATATATGCATAAGAGACATTTTCAAGAAACTTAATCACAGCATTTTTTATTGCAATGAAAAAGTGGTACTAACATAATAGTCCTCAGTAGAGGGATAAATAAAGAAACCCTGGTTTAGTCATACAGTGGAACCCTGTTCATGAGTTGAAAAAAAGTGCCTTGGAGCTTATGAATTGTTGAGGATAACATTTAAAAAATAAGATGTTTAGTTAGAAAGGCAAGTTCCAAAGGAATATCTAGTATATAGTTCATGTATAAAAAATTTAAATACATAAATAAAATGGTATCTATTATTTATGGAAGCAAATATATATAGTGAAAATATAAAAAACATTCAAGCTTCTAAGCAGGGAGATATACAGTAGAAATTGCATTTTATAAGCTCAGTCTGGCTACAGTTTTAAGAATGCAATCACAAGGGTATACCAGTAGAGTATATTGCAATATATTACTATATTATAGTCGAGTAGTTGAACAATAACTGGAACTTTGATTAGGGAGCAATGTAGACAGATTCTAGAGCTATTAGAAGGTAGAATTTTTAGGATACGTGTTTGGCTATGAGGGTGTGAAGGGTGGAAAGGAGGCAAGTGACTTATAAGTTTCTGGCTTGAGTAACTTGGTCACTTGTGCTTCTATTTACTGATGCAGGGAACAAGGATTGCATTGACAGCTCTGGGAATGAGCGGAGGTAATAAATCCAGTGTTTGAAAATTGAAGTGGGGTTGCTTTCTTCAACTAGAGAAGTCAGGGATAGATGGGAAATGGACCTGATGGTCAATAGAGAATTCCGAAATGGAGATAAAGTTTGAGCATCCTCAGCATATACTATGGGAGGTCACTCAATTTGTAAGAGTAGGTAGAATTGATTAAACACACAAGATGAGAAGAAAAGATGGCCTAGGACTGAGCCCTGAGAGACATTAAAATGTAGTGCTGTCAATGGAGGCTGAGAGGAAGAGGCCATAGAAGTACGGGGGGAAAAGAGATGGGAGAGAATATGGAATCAGAGAAGCCAAGAAGCAAATTATTTCCAGAAAAAAGGAGCAGCTAACAATTTTGAATGCTGATGATACTTCAAGCAAGAGAAGGGATGAAAAGTTGAATTTTGGGATTTGCTCTGTTGGATTTTGCTCTATAGAAGTCATTAGTGATATAAAAGTGAGCATATTCAGAAGAATGGTTGGGCTGAAAGCCATTTGGGGTGGGTTGAGAAGTAAATGGAGGAGTAGAAGTGGAGATAAGCAAGAGGAAGCGACATCTTATATGAGTAGTTTGGGAAGGAAAGGACAACCATGGGTAAGAACTGGGGGACTAGGAAACTAGGGTGAAAGGAATAATTGTTTTGTTTTTGTACATTTGTTTCTTTAAGATGAGGCAAATTTGAACGTGTTTAAATGCTGCTGGGAAAGATTCAGTAAGGAGGAAGAGACTGAAGATATAGAAAAAGGAGAAGATAACCAATGGGTGAGTTTCCCCAAAGAAGGTGAAATTCAAAGCATTCTACAATGATTTATTGTTGAATTAATTGATGCATGAATAGGAAGAAGGATGTCATTTCTCCAGAAACAGCAGTAAAGCATAAAAAAATGGCCGTGGTCATCAATAGGTTTACTGATTTGGGTAGCAGTGAGCTGAGGGTTTTGATACCTGATCGCTTCTGTTATCTCTCTGAGGTGGGAAGTGAAACCATCTGCCGAGAGAAAGGAGAGGGAGGGGTAGGACTTAGAGGTTTTAGGTGAACAGAGTTTGCAATAGTTGTGGAGTGTTGGAATGAATTCTGGATCAGGAAACAACATAGGATTTCTGTCACTTTTTAGTTCCAAGTTGAGGTTGGAAATTGTGAATTCATGGTGGTGCATTGTCCTTGGACCACACTTGTGTATCTACGCTCTATTCCCTTTGGATTAATTCTTTCACAAGAGTCTCCTCATTTCTTCCTACAGACTCCCCTTCCAGGTGTGCCACACATGTCTGAATTTACAGTCAATATAAGGCATAGGTCAGTTTCAAGGAGCCAATGCTGTTTTCTTAAACTATGTCCAGCATATTTGAAAGAACCTTATACAATGGCAATATTCTAAGGCTTAGCTATCTATAACTGTGTCAGAAGCATTCATGGACTCCCAAATTTGTTGGGTTTTTAAGCCCTGAAGGAAGAATTGGGTATTTAACATTTTAGCTCTCTATAAATGACAATGTGAGAATAAAGAGTTCCATTTTTCACGGACAATTTATATAGTCTGTGACACAGGTTTCATCAACCCTGGACTGGAAATACAGAACCTGTGGTGTGCCTTCTTAAGTGTGGCAATGTTCATGTTATGCAAATTTTTATTGTTGTTGTCATTTGGTCATAGTCTTAGTTTGGGAAAATGTCATAAGTATTCAGAAGTCTGGGAACACTGCAGAATATTCTCATATGGTTACTGTGGTCCGATTGAGTCAGCAGCATATTGACACACATTCGCTTTTCCATAGATTCAAAAGAACCAATGTTTTCTTTTTAAAAGTGACCTCATTTTCCATCGTAAACGTCTCTACTCTAAGGCCTGGTGAGAGAATTCCTTGGAAACCAAAGAACATTTAGTCATTTAATGTGTATATGGGTGTTTTTCTCTTTAATTTATGGAGTCCTTTGAGCGAGTAAATTAAAAAGTGGTGTGTTGGTATTCCACAGTTTGTCATTTTTGAGGCGAGTTTATTTCATAAGCAAGTCTATAATTTAAACAGTGTTCATGATCTTCTATGAAACTTTTAGTTATATCTATGCCATGCAAACTGGTTGAACCGTTTTCACACGATTTTGATCAGAAGGGTATAGAGCAGTAGAATGATCACCAGTTGTGGAATAAGAACTCTTGCGTTCCACTTCTAACTCTGCTACTAACAAATATAATCTCGAGTAACTCTTTATCTGAGCTCCAGTTTCCTGACCTGTGAAAAGAGGAGTTTTATTAGGTGATTCTTAAAATATTTTCTAGATCTTAATCTCAGTTTTAGAAGTTGACACAGCTGTTTGGCAGCATGAAAAAAAAAAGGCTAAACATTGTTAATTCTTATATGGTGCAATTAAAAATGTGCATGTTCAAGCCTGGGGTTTAAGTTCATAGGATTTATTCATTCATGCATATGTTTTTTTTTTTTAAACATCTTTATTGGAGTATAATTGCTTCACAATGGTGTGTTAGTTTGTGCTTTATAACAAAGTGAATCAGCTATACATATACATATATCCCCATATCTCCTCCCTCTTGCGTCTCCCTCCCTCCCACCCCTCTAGGTGGTCACAAAGCACCGAGCTGATCTCCCTGTGCTATGCGGCTGCTTCCCACTAGCTATCTATTTTACATTTGGTGTGTATATATGTCCATGCCACTCTCTCACTTCGTCCCAGCTTACCCTTCCCCCTCCCCGTGTCCTCAAGTCCATTCTCTACATCTGCGTCTTTATTCCTGTCCTATCCCTAGGTTCTTCATAAACTTTTTTTTTTTTTTTAGATTCCATATATCTGTGCTAACATACAGTATTCGTTTTTCTTTCTGACTTACTTCACTCTGTATGACAGACTCTAGGTCCATCCACCTCACTACAAATAACTCAATTTCATTTCTTTTTATGGCTGAGTAATATTCCATTGTATATATGTGCCACATCTTCTTTATCCATTCATCTGTCAATGGACACTTAGATTTCTTCCATGACCTGGCTATTTGTAAATAGAGCTGCAACGAACATTGTGGTACATGTCTCTTTTTGCATTACGGTTTTCTCAGGGTATATGCCCAGTAGTGGGATTGCTGGGTCATATGGTAGTTCCATTTTTAGTTTTTTAAGGAACCTCCATACTGTTCTCCATAGTGGCTGTATCAATTTACATTCCCACCAACAGTGCAAGAGAGTTCACTTTTCTCCACACCCTCTCCAGCATTTATTGTTTGTAGATATTTTGATGATGGCCATTCTGACAGTGTGAGGTGATACCTCATTGTAGTTTTGATTTGCATTTCTCTGATGATTGGTGATGTTGAGCATTCTTTCATTCATGTGTATTTTTATTCAATAATGAGCATCAGAAATTTGCTGGACAATGATGAATAAGAAACGTACCCGTCCGCAGGTGGTTCACATTGATGCATGGTACAGATATGTCAGCAGGTTATTGGAACAAATATGATAAGTGATCCTGCTATAATGTCTACATAATGTTCAGAACTTTCAATTCCCATGGATACCACTCTGGTCCAAGCTACCATTATGTCAATACCTCATCTAGACTGTTGTAAGAACCTCCTTATTGCTCTCCTTACTTCCATTCCTGTCCCATTCCAACTTACTCTCAAAAGGCAGCAAAAAGCAACATATTAAAAATATAAATTTAGTCATGACACTTCCATTCTTGGATCCTCCACTGACTTCCCATTGTATCTCAAATGAAATCCAAGAATTGGCACGATCTGCCCCTCCCTACATCTCCAACCTCATCATGGTGCTTTACCTCTTGGTCCTAAAAGTCAGCCATGCTGGGTCAAGTTCTCATTCTTCAGGTTTCAATTCGGAGATCTTCATCTCAGAATGATTTCTGTTACCATCTAAATAGATTGTACATCCTCACTTCTTTTTCTGTTTCACTACCACTTGCTCTTATTTTTCACAGCACTTACAGCAACGTTTAACTTGATAATATTTTATTCCCTGATTTATTGTTTAACTCGCCCACTAGAATGACATCTCCATACAGGCAAGGAATTTGTCAGTTTTACTCACTTAGCATCTAGCATAGTCCTTATTGTATAGCTCATGAAATATTACTTGAAAAAAAACCAGTCCAATTATTATGACTTTTTCTGTTTTGCAACCTGAAAATATCAAGGAAATGGAAACAGAAGACATTCTTTGACATTTCTTATAAATGATGTGTCTAACAGTTACCAATTATGCAAAGATTGGCATGATTAAAATAATAATTTGCAATTTGTAGTATTATCACATTCTTTGTTTTTTTAAAACAAGGCATCTATGAAGAACCATAAAAAGAGAAATTCTTTTTTTTTTTTTTTAATTTTACACATGTGTGCATGTGTGTGTGTGTGTGTACAGTGCATTTTTGGGTGAGGTGATGCTCTGTGGTTTTTGTTTTTTGGTTTGTTTTTTTTTTTAAAGACAGTGAAATAGAGAGAAAGTCTTTTTTATTTATTTATGGCTGTGTTGGGTCTCCGTTTCTGTGCGAGGGCTTTCTCTAGTTGCAGCAAGTGGGGGCCACTCTTCATCGCGGTGCGCGGGCCTCTCACCATCGCGGCCTCTCTTGTTGCGGAGCACAGGTTCCAGACGCACAGGCTCAGTAATTGTGGCTCACGGGCCCAGTTGCTCCGCGGCATGTGGGATCTTCCCAGACCAGGGCTCAAACCCGTGTCCCCTGCATTGGCAGGCAGACTCTCAACCACTGCGCCACCAGGGAAGCCCCAGAGAAATTCTTAATCGAACTAAGTCAAGTTCTATTTAAGTACTTATTCATACAGCAAGTTTTGGAAGAGTTTTAATTAGTGATGGGCTTAACGACTGTCTAACAATGTTTCACACCATTCAGCGTTCACTCTTATACTGTTAACAAAATAAACAATAATTATATTATTCCTTCTTATTAATTTTTCACTCATAAAAGCCTAAGTACTAATGTGCTGGTAAATAGCATCAATTTTCGTGTGCAATAATTTACTTACTTTTTGGTCTTTCCTATTACATTGTGATCTTATTTATTTTTACATAAGATTGAATATCAGGTCATGATGATAAATCTTATGTTTATAAATAATAAAGGGAAAGAAGGAAATATAAAAATAATAAAGTAATTTTTCACTTATATAGCCATTTGAAATTAATAAAAACTTGTGAGTGATACAAATGAAATTATTATGAAATATGGCTATAGATAGTTCAAATTTTATAGCAAAGTGTTTATTTTCCATAGTAGATAATACAGTAGGCTACTTAGACTCTATTAATACAGAGCTGTCTCTTTTTTTGTGTTATTCTCACTTCCTGGAATATTCGTAGTTCTCCTTTGAAGACCCACTACATCTCTAGAATTCTTAGTATATAAGAATCTATCACAGAACAGGTAGCTAATAAAATTTTGTTGACATGAAATGAAATATTTCTCCAAATTATTAAGTCCTACAGTGCTTATACTCTTTGCCATATGAATTATCAAAACAGATCTGAATTCTATTTTGTGTTTTAAAAATAGGATAATCACTAACAGTTTGTTATTTACAGTTAAATTTTATTTAGTTTTTGGATAGGTAATATGCACACACAGGTTATGCTTTTAGGGAAATGGAACCACTATTAATAATCTTGACATGCTCTCTTTCTTTTTAGTCTTTTTTCTAGGTATATTTAATTTGTTAAGGTCATACCATAATATAAGGTTTTGTTGTTTGTACTTAATGTGTTGTAAATATTATCACAGTGCTTTTTAATAGCTACAAAATATTCTGTCTACAGTTATATCTTACTTACTGTTATGCTATTTTAAAATACCTGGATTATTTCCACTCTATGTTAATATAAACCACGCTGTGACTAATATCTTGTGGTGTATATCTTTGTCTGCATTTTCTTCCCATTGCACCTCATGATAGGGATATTTTTATGCATTTTGAGATGTGTTGAAATAACATTTAAAAAATTAGACAACTTTTAATAATAGCTAAATTTACTATGAATACTTCAGGCATATTTTCTCATAACTCCCTTTGGGTAGATATTATTATTATTCATCACTTAAAACCATTGGAGAGCTCCAGTAATGCAGCCAAGGCCACATAGCTAGTTTGTGTTAGAACCAGGTCTTCAGCATAGTTTTTTCTGACTACAAGGATATACAATCTGAGTTGGCTTGCTTGGCTGCCATAACAAAATACCAGAGACCAGGTGACGTGAACAACAGAAATTTATTTTCTCCCATTTCCGGAGGCTGGAAGCTCAAGATCAAGGTTTGGTGTTCCAAGTTCTCTCTCCTCGGCTTGCAGCTGGCTGCCTTCTCACTGTGTCCTCACATGGTCTTTCCTCTGTGCATACATGCTGTGTTCTAATCTCTTTTTCTCTTAAGGATACCAGTCGTACTGGATTAGGGCCTTCCCAATAAAACCTCATTTTACCGTAATTACCTCTTTAAAGGCCCTATTTCCAAACACAGTTATATTCTGAGCTACTTGGGATTAGGACTTCAACATACAAGTTTTGGAGGGACACATTTCAGCTCATAACATCATCCTGTATAATAAATAACATTTTCCTAAAGCAACAATCTACCTTACACTCAGTAGTGAAATGTCATTTCTTTTACAGTGTAGAATAAAAGAAAATATTTTATTTTTTAATTAAAAAATGTCTTTTGTTTTTAATTTTTCTGGAACTTCTAGATTAAACAATTTGACATAAAACAACAACAGCAAAAAGACCTATAGCAAACAGGAGGAAACAAAATTATTGTTATATGCAGATGATATGACTATACAACTAGAACTACACCCCACCCAAAATTAACAATAAAGCTCTTCAAATATTGAGGTATTCTTTAAAGTCTTAGATATAAAATATTCAAAACCAATAATTCTTCTATTGTTAATTAAAAGAATGTTGTTCTAACAACAGTAATTTCACTGTAGAAATTTTTTTTTATAAAATATACATACAAAAGAGTACACATAACCTGTATATATTGTTTAAAGTATAACAAAAAACAAACACATACACTCCACATCAGCTTAAGAAATGGAAACAACACACTTCCCTAAATGTCTGTCTGTCCTTTCAGGCTCCAAGATGTAATCAGAATTCTGATGTATTTACCACCCCTTTCCTTTTTCAAAAAAAAAAAGTTTTCTCATATCAGTGTATATCACTAAGCCATATATTTTCTATTTTGACTATTTTAGCACTTTATGTAAGTGGAGTAAATCTGTGTATCCTCTTCTGTGAGTGGTTTTTTCATTTGACATGTTTTTGAGATTTATCTGTGCTGTTTTCTAAAGCTGTAGTGTATTCATTTTTATTGCAGTCTAGTATTCCATGATATAAAAATACTACCATTTATTTATCCATTTTCCTGTCTAAGGATGTTCAGAGTTGCCACTTTTTTAAGATATAAATAATGCTGCTATGAGGGTTTGTGTTTCTTAGGATACATGTTTAAGAATATTCTAGGGCAGTGGCTTTTAAACTGTTTTGACTCCCACCCTCAGTAAAGAATTCATTTTACATCGTAGTGCAGTACACAGACAAGCACATACAAACACCCACACATGTATATGCACATATAACTAAAACAATATTTTTACAAAATAATAATACATGCAGTGCTCACTGACATTTTCTATTCTATTCTATTTTTTAAAATGCTGGTGGTGGACCAAAAAATTGATTTTATGGTACCAAAATATCTCTTTTAAAAGCAGTAAAGAATAATATGGAATTTTACTCCATATTAATAATGTGGAATGCTTCATATTATTCTCCAGGAGAAGGATGGCTTTAAAATTCTACTAATATGGTAAAATTTTCTTTAAATCAATTTTAATCATATCTGTTCTTTTCTCGAAGTCCCTCTTTTTTTTTTAAATAAATTTATTTATTTATTTATTTTTTGCTGCGTTGGGTCTGTTGCTGCGTGCGGGTTTTCTCTAGTTGCGGCGAGGGGGGGGTTACTCTTCGTTGCGGTGCGCGGGCTTCTCACTGTGGTGGCTTCTCTTGTTGCGGAGCACGGGCTCTAGGCGTGCGGGATTCAGTAGTTGTGGCTCATGGGCTCTCTTAGAGCACAGGCTCAGTAGTTGTGGCGCACGGGCTTAGTTGTTCCATGGCATGTGGGATCTTCCCAGACCAGGGCTCGAACCCATGTCCCCTGCATTCACAGGCAGATTCTTAATGACTGCGCCACCAGGGAAGTCCTCAAAGTGCCTCTTAATCTGGTAGGTATTACATCATCCACTTCCCTCCTCTCGCTCTAATCAGTTTTTCCTGCCTCTTTCTATTTATAGTGTTGATCCACCAGTCTCCTTGCCCTTTCAAAATCTTTCTCTTTGTGTGTCTCTAATCTTTTTTTTTTAAACATCTTTATTAGAGTATAATTGCCTTACAATGGTGTATTAGTTTCTGCTTTATAACAAAGTGAATCAGTTATACATATACATATGTCCCCACATCTCTTCCCTCTTGTGTCTCCCTCCCTTCCACCCTCCCTATCCCACCCCTCTATATGGTCACAAAGCACTGAGCTGATCTCCCTGTGCTATGCGGCTGCTTCCCACTAGCTATCTATTTTACGTTTGGTAGTGTAAATATGTCCATGCCACTTTCTCACTTTGTCCCAGCTTCCCCCTCCCCATATCCTCAAGTCCATTCTCTATTAGGTCTGCATCTTTATTCCCATCTTGCCCCTAGGTCCTTCATGACCATTTTCTTTTTCTTTTTTTGTTTTACATTCCATATGCATGTGTTAGCATACGGTTTTTGTTTTTCTCTTTCTGACTTACTTCACTCTGTATGACAGACTCTAGGTCCATCCACCTCACTACAAATAACTCAATTTCGTTTCTTTTTTTTGACTGAGTAATATTCCATTGTATATATGTGCCACATCTTCTTTATCCATTCATCTGTTGATGGACACGTAGGTTGCTTCCATGTCCTGGCTATTGTAAATAGAGCTGCAATGAAAATTTTGGTACATGACTCTTTTTGAATTATGGTTTTCTCAGGGTATATGCCCAGTAGTGGGATTGCTGGGTCGTATGGTTGTTCTATTTTTAGTTTTTTAAGGAACCTCCATACTGTTCTCCATAGTGGCTGTATCAATTTACATTCCCACCAACAGTGCAAGAGGGTTCCCTTTTCTCCACACCCTCTCCAGCATTTATTGTTTGTAGATTTTTTGATGGTGGCCATTCTGACTGGTGTGAGATGATATCTCATGGTAGTTTTGATTTGCATTTCTCTAATGATTAATGATGTTGAGCATTCTTTCATGTGTTTGTTGGCAATCTGTATATCATCTTTGGAGAAATGTCTATTTAGGTCTTCTGCCCATTTTTGGACTGGGTTGTTTGTTTTTTTGACATTGAGTTGCATGAGCTGATTGTAAATTTTGGAGATTAACCCTTTGTCATCCGCTTCATTTGCAAATATTTTCTCCCATTCTGAGGGTTGTCTTTTCCTCTTGTTTATGGTTTCCTTTGTTGTGCAAAAGCTTTTAAGTTTCATTAAGTCCCATTTGTTTATTTTTGTTTTTATTTCCATTTCTCTAGGAGGTGGGTCAAAAAGGATCTTGCTGTGATTTATGTCATAGAGTGTTCTGCCTATGTTTTCCTCTGAGAGTTTGATAGTGTCCAGTCTTACATTTAGGTCTCAAATCCATTTTGAGTTTATTTTTGTGTATGGTGTTAGGGAGTGTTCTAATTTCATTCTTTTCCATGTAGCTGTCCAGTTTTCCCAGCGCCACTTATTGAAGAGACTGTTTTTTCTCCCTTGTATATTCTTGAATCCTTTATCAAAGATAAGGTGACCATATGTGCGTGGGTTTATCTCTGGGCTTTCTATCCTGTTCCATTCATCTATATTTCTGTTTTTGTGCCAGTACCATACTGTCTTGATTACTGTAGCTTTGTAGTATAGGCTGAAGTCAGGGAGCCTGATTCCTCCAGCTCCGTTTTTCTCTCTCAAGATTGCTTTGGCTATTCAGGGTCTTTTGTGTTTCCATACAAATTGTGAAATTTTTTGTTCTAGCTCTGTGAAAAATGCCATTGGTAGTTTGATAGGGACTGCATTGAATCTATAGATTGCTTTGGGTAGTATAGTCATTTTCACAATGTTGATTCTTCCCATCCAAGAACATGGTATATCTCTCCATCTATTTGTATCATCTTTAATTTCTTTCATCAGTGTCTTATAATTTTCTGCATACAGGTTTTGTCTCCTTAGGTAGGTTTATTCCTAGATATTTTTTTCTTTTTGTTGCAGTGGTAAATGGGAGTGTTTTCTTAATTTCACTTTCAGATGTTTCATCATTAGTGTATAGGAATGCAGGAGATTTCTGTGCATTAATTTTGTATCCTGCTACTTTAACAAATTCATTGATTAGCTCTAGTTTTCCGGTATCATCTTTAGGATTCTCTATGTATAGTATCATGTCATCTGCAAACAGTGACAGCTTTACTTCTTATTGTCCGATTTGGATTCCTTTTATTTCTTTTTCTTCTCTGATTGCTGTGGCTAAAACTTCCAAAACTATGTTGAATAATAGTGGTGAGAGTGGGCAACCTTGTCTTGTTCTTGATCTTAGTGGAAATGGTTTCAGTTTTTCACCATTGAGGATGATGTTGGCTGTGGGTTTGTCAGATATGGCCTTTATTATGTTGAGGAAAGTTCCCTCTATGCCTACTCTCTGGAGGGTTTTTATCATAAATGGGTGTTGAATTTTGTCAAAAGCTTTCTCTGCATCTACTGAGATGATTATATGGATTTTCTCCTTCAGTTTGTTAATGTGGTATATCACAATGATTGATTTGTGTATATTGAAGAATCCTTGCATTCCTGGGATAAACCCCACTTGATCATGGTGTATGATCCTGTTAATATGCTGTTGGATTCTGTTTGCTAGTATTTTGTTGAGGATTTTTGCATCTATGTTCATCAGTGATATTGGCCTGTAGTTTTCTTTCTTTGTGACATCTTTGTCTGGTTTTGGTATCAGGGTGATGTTGGCCTTGTAGAATGAGTTTGGGAGTGTTCCTCCCTCTGCTATATTTTGGAAGAGTTTGAGAAGGATAAGGGTTAGCTGTTCTCTAAATGTTTGATAGAATTCGCCTGTGAAGCCATCTGGTCCTGGACTTTTGTTTGTTGGATGATTTTTTTTTTCCTAATTGTTTATTTATTTATTTATTTTGGCTGTGTTGGGTCTTCATTTCTGTGCGAGGGCTTTCTCCAGTTGCGGCAAGCAGGTGCCACTGTTCATCGCGGTGTGCGGGCCTCTCACTATCGTGGCCTCTCTTGTTGCGGAGCACAGGCTCCAGACGTGCAGGCTTAGTAGTTGTGGCTCACAGGCCTAGTTGCTCTGCGGCATGTGGGATCCTCCCAGACCAGGGCTCGAACCCATGTCCCCTGCATCGGTAGGCAGATTCTCAACCACTGTGCCACCAGGGAAGCCCCGGTTGGATGATTTTTAATCACAGTTTCAATTTCAGCGCTTTTGATTGGTCTGTTCATATTTTCTATTTCTTTCTGGTTCAGTCTCGGCAGGTTGTGCATTTCTAAGAATTTGTCCACCTCTTCCAGGTTGTCCATTTTATTGGCATACAGTTGCTTATAGTAATCTCTCAGGATCCTTTGTATTTCTGCAGTGTCAGTAGTTTCTTCTCCTTTTTCATTTCTAATTCTGTTGATTTGAGTCTTCTCCCCTTTTTTCTTGATGAGTCTGGCTAATGGTTTATCAATTTTGTTTATCTTCTCAAAGAGCCGGCTTTTAGTTTTATTGATCTTTGTTATTGTTTCCTTCATTTCTTTTTCATTTATTTCTGATCTGATCTTTATGATTTCTTTCCTTCTGCTAACTTTGGTGTTTTTTTGTTCTTCTTTCTCTAATTGCTTTAGGTGTAAGGTTAGGTTGCTTATGTGAGATGTTTCTTGTTTCTTAAGGTAGGATTGTACTGCTATAAATTTCCCTCTTAAAACTGCTTTTGCTGCATCTCATAGGTTTTGGGTTATCTTGTTTTCATTGTCATTTGTTTCTAGCTATTTTTTGATTTCCTCTTTGATTTCTTCAGTGTTCTCTTGGTTATTAAGTAGTGTATTGTTTACCCTCCATGTGTTTGTATTTTTTACAGATTTTTTCCTGTAACTGATATCTAGTCTCATAGCATTGTGGTCAGAAAAGATACTTGATACGATTTCAATTTTCTTAAATTTACCAAGGTTTGATTTGTGACCCAAGATATGATCTATCCTGGAGAATGTTCCATGAGCACTTGAGAAGAATGTGTATTCTGTTGTTTTTGGATGGAATGTCCTATAAATATCAATTAAGTCCATCTTGTTTAATGTATCATTTAAAGCTTGTGTTTCCTTATTTATTTTCATTTTGGATGATCTGTCCATTGGTGAAAGTGGGGTGTTAAAGTCCCCTACTATGATTGTGTTACTGTCGACTTCCCATTTTATGGCTGTTAGCATTTGCTGTATGTATTGAGGTGCTCCTATCTTGGGTGCATAAATATTTACAATTTTTATATATTCTTCTTGGATTGATCCCTTGATCATTATATAGTGTCCTTCTTTGTCTCTTGTAAGAGTCTTTATTTTAAAGTCTATTTTGTCTGGTATGAGAATTGCTACTCCAGCTTTCTTTTGATTTCCATTTGCATGGAATATCTTTTTCCGTCCCCTCACTTTCAGTCTGTATGTGTCCCTAGGTCTGAAGTGGGTCTCTGGTAGACAGCATATATATGGGTCTTGTTTTTGTATCCATTCAGCCAGTCTATGTCTTTTGGTTGGAGCATTTAATCCTTTTACATTTAAGGTAATTATCAATATGTATGTTCCTATTACCATTTTCTTAATTTTGGGGGGTTTGTTATTGTAGGTCTTTTACTTGTCTTGTATTTCCTGCCTAGAGAAGTTCCTTTAGCATTTTTTGTAAAGCTGGTTTGGTGGTGCTGAATTCTCTTAGCTTTTGCTTGTCTGTAAAGGTTTTAATTTCTCCGTCAAATCTGAATGAGATTTTTGCTGGGTAGAGTAATCTTGGTTGTAGGTTTTTCTCCTTCATCACTTTAAATATGTCCTGACACTCCCTTCTGGCTTGCAGAGTTTCTGCTGAAAGATCAGCTGTTAACCTTATGGGGATTCCCTTGTGTGTTATTTGTTGTTTTTCCCTTGCTGCTTTTAATATTTTTTCTTTGTATTTAATTTTTGATAGTTTGAATAATATGTGTCTTGGCGTGCTTCTCCTTGGATTTATCCAGTATGGGACTCTCTGTGCTTACTGGACTTGAATAACTGTTTCCTTTCCCATATTAGGGAAGTTTTCAACTATAATCTCTTCAATTATTTTCTCAGTCCTTTTCTTTTTCTCTTCTTCTTCTGGGACCCCTATAATTCGAATGTTGGTGTGTTTAATGTTGTCCCAGAGGTCTCTGAGACTGTCCTGAATTCTTTTCATTCTTTTTTCTTTATTCTGCTCTGCAGTTGTTATTTCCACTATTTTATCTTCCAGGTCACTTATCCTTTCTTCTATCTCAGTTATTGTGCTTTTGATCTCTTCTAGACAATTTTTAATTTCATTTATTGTGTTGTTCATCACTGTTTGTTTGCTCTTTAATTCTTCTAGGTCCTTGTTAAACGTTTCTTGTATTTTCTCCATTCTCTTTCCAAGATTTTGGATCATCTTTACTATCATTATTCTGAATTCTTTTTCAGGTAGACTGCCTATTTCCTCTTCATTTGTTAGGTCTGGTGGGTTTTTGCCTTGCTCCTTCATCTGCTGTGTGTTTCTCTGTCTTCTCATTTTGCTTAACTTACTGTGTTTGGGGTCTCCTTTTCGCAGGCTGCTGGTTCATAGTTCCCGTTGTTTTTGGTGTCTGTCCCCAGTGGCTAAGATTGGTTCAGTGGGTTGTGTAGACTTCCTGGTCAAGTTGACTAGTGCCTGTGTTCTGGTGGATGAGGCTAGATCTTGTCTTTCTGGTGGGCAGGTCCACGTCTGGTGGTGTGTTTTGGGGTGTCTGTGGCCTTATTATGATTTTAGGCAGCCTCTCTGGTAATGGATGGGGTTGTGTTCCTGTCTTGCTATTTGTTTGGCATAGGGTGTCCAGCACTGTAGCTTGCTGGTCATTGAGTGGAGCTGGGTCTTGGTGTTGAGATGGAGATCTCTGGGAGATTTTTGCCATTTGATATTATGTGGAGCTGGGAGGTCTCTTGTGGACCAGTGTCCTGAAGTTGGCTCTCCCACCTCAGAGGCACAGCTCTGATGCCTGGCTGGAGCACCAAGGGCCTATCATCCACATGGCTCAGAATAAAAGGGACAAAAAAAAGAAAGAAGGAAAGAAGAAGATAAAATAAAATAAAATAAAATAATTAAAATAAAAAATGAAAAATAATTATTAAATAAAATTTTTTTAAAGAATAAAAAAAAAGAAAGAAGAGAGCAACCAAACCAAAAAACAAATCCACCAATGATAACAAGCACCAAAAATTATACTAAAAAAAACCCCCCAAAAAAACGGACAGACAGAACCCTAGGACAAATGGTAAAAGCAAAGCTATACAGACAAAATGACACACAGAAGCATAGACATACACACTCACAAAAAGAGTAAAAGGGGGGAAAAAATATGTATCATTGCTCCCAAAGTCCACCTCCTCAATTTGGGATGATTTGTTGTCTATTCAGGTATTCCACAGTTGCAGGGAACATCAAGTTGATTGTGGAGATTTAATCTGCTGCTCCTGAGGCTGCTGGGAGAGATTTCCCTTTCTCTTCTTTGTTTGCACAGCCCCTGGGGTTTAGCTTTGGATTTGGACCCACCTCTGCCTGAGGGCATCTGTTCTTCACTCAGACAGGACGGGGTTAAAGAAGCAGCTGATTAGGGGGCTCTGGCTCACTCAGACCCGGGGGGGGGGGGGGGGGGGGGGTGGGGGGGGAGGGAGGGGCACAGATGCAGGGCGAACCTGCGGCAGCAGAGGCCGGTGTGATGTTGCACCAGCCTGAGGTGTGCTGTGTGTTCTCCCAGGGAAGTTGTCCCTGGATCATGGGACCCTGGCAGTGGCGTGCTGCATAGGCTCCCAGGAGGGACGGTGTGGATAGTGACCTGTGCTTGCACACAGGCTTCTTTGTGGCTGCAGCAGCCTTAGCGTCTCATGCCCATCTCTGGGGTCCACGCTGATCGCCGTGGCTCGCGCCCGTCTCTGGAGCTCCTTTAAGCGGCGCTCTTAATCCCCTCTCCTCGCGCACCAGGAAACAAAGAGGCAAGAAAAAGTCTCTTGTCTCTTCGGCACCTCCAGACTTTTTCCTGGACTCCCTTCTGGCTAGCTGTGGCGCGCTAGCCCCCTTCAGGCTGTGTTCACGCCACCAACCCCAGTCCTCTCCCTGCGATCTGACCGAAGCCCGAGCCTCAGCTCCCAGCCCCCACCTGTCCCAGCGGGTGAGCAGACAAGCCTCTCGGGCTGGTGAGCGCTGCTTGGCACTGAGCCTCCGTGCGGGAATCTCTCTGCTTTGCCCTCCGCACCCCTGTTGCTGCGCTCTCCTCCGTGGCTCCGAAGCTCCTCCCTCCGCCCCCCACAGTCTCTGCCCGCGAAGGGGCTTTCTAGTGTGTGGAAACCTTTCCTCCTTCACAGCTCCCTCCCACTGGTGCAGGTCCCATCCCTATTCTTTTGTCTCTGTTTTTCTTTTTTCTTTTGCCCTACCCAGGTACGTGGGGAGTTTCTTGCCTTTTGGGGAGGTCTGAGGTCTTCTGCCAGTGTTCAGTAGGTGTTCTGTAGGGGTTGTTCCACATGTAGATGTATTTCTGATGTTTTTGTGGGGAGGAAGGTAATCTCCACGTCTTACTCTTCTGCCATCTTGAAGCTCCTCTCTAATCTTTTATTATGTAGAAAAATTTAACTTTAGGATCAATGCACCTTGAAACAGGACGTTTTATGTAACATAGTTTCCAAAAGATAGGTATTTATCAATTAATGAATCCCGAAACCAAGGTGGGTAAGACCATTGTTTTTTCTCTGAACTATAATAGATCAGAAAATAAGTAGGTTTTGTTTTGCAAGACCTTTGCTACAATTGTGTGTGTGTGTGTGGACTAGGTTGCAATAATATGTATTTCTTATTTTAGGTATGTAAGAAAATATTTTTTCCATCATATTCTTCTTAGTCAACAAAACAAAACACAGTACAATAACAAACAAAAACAATAACAACAAAAAACAAAACAACTTCCTAATCTTCTTTACACTGAGCTACACTATTTACTGACAACCTCTCCCCCCCTTATCATTGAAACCTCCAGAGATGTTATAGCAGAAACTGACCCTGTGATTCAGGCAAATCCATTGGTATAAGAATTTCAATGGGTCTGCAGGTAATAACTGCCCAGTTTATCTCTTAGCTCTACCTGTGTCTTCAATAGGAATCAGATAGTATTTTTCAGAGTTACTTTCTGACAATGAAATCTGGGAGGATTTCCATCTCCCAAGAGTTGAGCAATATTGGGTTACTTCTTAAACTTTTCCCATCAGCCTTGTGGTCTAGTTCTAAGCGAACAGTGCCTGAGCGATCATGATGATCTTGCTTTCATCATACTTCACCACATTTAATGCAGATTCCAGGGCCCAGCCTGGCTCTGAGGAGGCTTTGGAATCGGGTTGGAAATTGACCCTCCTGCCTGGGGGCCTCAGTGGTCAGGAAGCCCACCTCAGGTCTCTAAGGCAGGCCTACAACAACTTACTGCACTGGTGCTTCACATGATTTTCTTATTCTTTCAGAGTAGACACCTTCTGTTTTTCTCCCTCTTCTTTCTGATTTGGTTTCACTCATCCGTAAGAGCAGTACAGGCTCTGGGGAATCCTAAGCTTTTTCAGTCCCTTGTGCCAATGTGCTGATACAGTGTTGATTCTGCCTTGTTCCAGTCATTTCCAGTTCTTTAAACTACAATCTACATAATCTTCAAATCTTGCTACCAGAATCTTTTGATTCTGCATAAACATTCAGGGCAAATCTCTCTCTAAAGTTTACATATGCTTATAAATATAAGAATCTGCACATCTCTCCATCTTTTCTTAAGCTCTTTTGAATGAAATGCAATGTTCTTCTACAGACCTAGAGCTTTGGGGTATTAAGTTCTCATATAATTAGAGCACTGAAATCCTCTAAACTCCTAGGTCATCTCTGTTACTTGTCTACCTGTGAGGCTTGATATACAATATAATACCCAGAAGTATGTTCTAATCATCACTCGGAAGGCAACATCCCATGCATGTGTGTATTTTCACATTTCAGTGTTTTAGGTGTGTAGCATACTAACTATAAATATGTTACATACCTAAAATAAATTTTTGCCTGAGCCCCAGCGTTTCTAGTTAGTCTATACCAGATAATAACATCCCCAGAGATTTCAGTGTTAAAGATCACTAAATTATTCTACAAAATGAAAGATAAGAGACACCAAAGGGGAAGATTTTTAAATGGCAAAGAGGCTAGTGGATCAGTGTTTTTAAAACTTACTTCATAATATACCCCACAGCTTCTCTTTCCGAGGGATCACTTTTGAGCAGGTGAAGCATAACAAGGCTGTGAACCAGCGCAAACATGCCTGCCTCAGATCTACTAGTGTGTTAGCACCTGCACCTGTTGACTCAGGAGAGACAATGGTGTGCAATTATTTGTAACCCTGCCTTCAGTGACATCATATTAGTGACAATATCAATGTTGAACTTGGCCATGGTGGTAGTATTTACACTGCAGAAATCGGCAAATGTATGTTACAAGTGAGTGCTTTTTTTTTTTTTTTTAATACTTTGTTAGCACATTTGCCGGCATACATCAGCTTATACCTGATCTTTCTTTGATTTTCTTTTCCAGGAAATAATATAACTTATTAAGACACATCATGTATGGAAAGTTTGGGTTAAACTGCAATTTTCAGTCTAGAATTTCACATGGATTCCCTTGGATTATTTTATTAGAGTAAGATTTTATAGCATTGTGTTCATCTGCTTTTTCAATGGAAACGGCCAGTCCTGAATACTTCCTTAACTCTCTAACCTGTGAAAAACTGAAAGCATGATTGATGGGTGTTTTCCACTCTCTTAATTTACATTTGATGTGGTCTGTCATCACACCTCTTGTCAGTTCAATATCCACTGACTTGCCCTTCACAGTCATTACAGGGATGCAATGTTGCCTCAATTCTAAGTTGATAATTCAAATTGTGTTGTGGCTGTACTTGCATTTTAGGGTAAATATTCTAGACAGAAACCCTCAAGGGTTAATCTGAATGTAATTGGACTGACTTGGAAACTTCTGCTCTTGCCCTGGGCTGCACTGAGACCAACTTGCACATCCAAGGAAACAAACAAAGGAGAACATTAACATAAATTAAAACATTACACACATATACCTACTAAACCCTGAAAGCACAGATAACCAGTGTAGACCTTTATCAAAAGGTTTGAGGGCTTCCCTGGTGGCGCAGTGGTTGAGAATCTGCCTGCCAATGCAGGGGACATGGGTTCGAGCCCTGGTCTGGGAAGATCCCACATGCTGTGGAGCAACTGGGCCCGTGAGCCACAACTACTGAGCCTGCGCATCTGGAGCCTGTGCTCCGCAACAAGAGAGGCCGCGATAGTGAGAGGCCTGCGCACCGCGATGAAGAGTGGCCCCCGCTTGCCACAACTAGAGAAAGCCCTCGCACAGAAACGAAGACCCAACACAGCCAAAAATAAATAAATAAATTAATTAATTAATTAATTTAAGAAAAAAAAATGTTTGAGATTAGATCAATGGTTCTCAAGGGAGGGTGATTTTGCCCCCCAGGAGACATTTAGCAATGTCTAGAGACACTTTGGTTGTCACGATTAGGGTAAGAGTGGTACTATCTCTAGGGGTGAGCCCCTGCTACTCAAGTTAGTAGAATGCATAGGAATGTCCCCACAATGAGGAGCCATCCCGTCCCAAATGTCAATATGCTCAGGCCAAGAAACCCTAGGTTGGAGGGATATGGACCTTATAAAATCTATCACTTTATAAAGCTTCCTTAAAAATCCATTTTGGAAATTCCCTGGCGGTCCAGTGGTTAGGACTCGGTGCTTTCACTGCCAGAGTCTGGGTTCGATCCCTGCTCGGGGAACTAAGATCCTGCAAGCCATACGGCATGGCCGGAAAAAAAAAAAAAAAATCCATTTTAATTACCTCTGCTCTCTGTCCTTGGCAGCTGTCACATCTATTTCCACAGCTCCAATCTTCTGGCTGGCCCACCCTTCCTCTCATAAAATTCACACTTCCATTTCTTTGGAACAATTTAGCAATGGTTTATTTCTCTTCTTGCCTCCTGTCTCCCCTTCATTTTCCAAAATTATCGTTACTTGTCACTCTACTCAGGAGGGCAAATGAGTTTCCCTAAGATCTATTCTCCTTAGAGAGGAAAAGAATTAGGAAGAGTTGTGAATAATAAACGTCGTTTTCCTCTCATACACGGGAGAGCTAAGTTAACCTTAGAACGCATGAGTAATATCTCTCTTAACTTTAAATTCACTTTTTCTATTTAAGTTTGACATGCTTTCTACTTTGTTCTTTATTTGGGTAATTAAAAGGTAGTAACTCAGCAGGTGGATTTTTCCCAGCTGTCAGAATTCCTGCTAAAATATGGTTTAGAACACCTTGAATCAAAAACGACCTGACAATTAAAGTGGTCTTTTAAAGAACAGCACAATGAATGTGCGTCTTTGGAAAGTTTATTTTCCATCCATTACTATACTTTGAAGTAGAATTACTGATTGTTATTTAACAATATTTCATTACAGTTAATTGGCTTCCAGCATTTGAAAATGATTTTCTCCCACTGTTCCAGAAGTTACTACTAGTAGCCCCTAAATCACAACCTTGATGGGAGAGCTTCATGTTCTTTCCTGATAACATTGTTTTTGCAATTCCAAATTTAACAAGGTGATTATATCCTTGAATTTTTGTACTTTGTGAATTTTTTTAGGAGGAGCGACAGGGTCATGCTAAATGAATCCTATTTTTTAATTGGAATCTTAAATCTTCCTCCCTCCTAAAAGATATTCCCAAATTTTACCATTCAAATGGTCTCTGGGAAAATCCATGCAGAGTTTTACAAGGGCTTTTATACATGACCACATGAGTGGATATAAAAGCACTTCAGAGATAAATTAGCTTCCTCCTAGACGACTTCATCTGCAACTCATGGAAATCAAATGCAGAGTTACGTACTCCAAAATCACTGGAAACTCTGGCGTCTTCTAAGGAAAAATTAAGTAAGCAGACACTGGAAAACGGAGCAGTTACTATCCTTTGTTAACAGCACAATCAGATTAAGCTATGGTTCTGCTACTGTGTAATCTACAGACAGATCACTTTACTTTTTGGAACTTCTGTAAAGTTGGAACATAGTGTTTGCCATTACTCTCTCCCAGTGCTGCGTGGATCATCTGGGGAGCTCATTATTCTCTTAATAAATATTTATTTTAAACCAAGCATGTAATAGGCCCTACAGTAGATAAAACAGATGTGGTGATGAGCAAAGATGTCAAGGTCTTTGCTCTTTTGTAGCTTTTACTATCTAGCACTCTGCCATTGAAAGAGCAGTGCATACTATAACATTGGCATGCTCCAGAAGCTTGTTAAAAATCCAGAATCTCAGGCCCTCCTCAAGCCTACTGAATCAGAATCTATATTTCAACAAGATCCCTAGGTGATTCATAGGTACGTTAAAGTTTGATGAACATTGATCTAGCAGATATTACAAAAACTAATTCTAAAGTTAGGAAAGTGCTATGCAAATATTTTTTAAAGGCCAGTTACTCCTAAAACTAAATACAAGCTGTATTAAAATTTCAAAGAAATATATGCACATGTGCTTACTTGTCAGATACTTTCTGTTAAAATTATAGATGAAAGATAAATTGTAATTATTATTTATGTTATTATTAGACCTTTTAGCACCAAAGCAGTTCAAGAAAAATGTCAGAAAAAATAAATGAGATTTCCGGAGGAAACTATCCATTGAAGTTCACATATAAGAAAATAAGAAGGATGGAACTTCTGGTTCAAATCAGTTGAGCCATGGAATCATCCTTAGGTTATTCTTGGAAAACAGTATTTCATAGTACTTGCTCTTTGTGGAATCACAAGGAAAAAACATAAAAGAAAAAATGTCTTTTCTTTTGGGAAAGAAAGTACACTTAAGGCAGAGAGTAAGAAACAGAGAGATGAGTAAGGAAATAACAGAGTTGGCTTGAGACAAGAAATGAGTCTGAAAGGGAAAGAATCAGTTAGAAAGTAATTAGTGTGTCTCCAGACATTAAAAAGAAGAGTAGAATATATTTCAGGGCTTGATATCCCTGAACAATCAGAACAGCCACAAACTACTGTCAGTAATTTAGCAGAGACGTTATGTCAAGAACAAAATCCACACCCACAACCTCATACTCAACCAAATTGCATGCAATTGCTTATGACAAGTCCTTGCTGGAATCCTCTTATCATGGCAAACATCCTCAGTGTTCTAAACAGTGTCATGAAGGAGGAAAAAAGAAAAAAGTCCGAGACTGGGGCACAGATTTTCTGTGGAAACAAGAAAAAAAATTGAGTGGCTCTACAAGAAACTGTTGTCCATGTGCAAAGATGGTTGTAAATTTTATAGATACTATGCATACAAAATACACGCATTCAAGCATTGTTTCCTAAAAGGTATATAAATAAGTAGACAAAGGTGACTTTTTTTTATTACAGAGCAGTCAATTTCAGTTTAAGAATTGAGAAGATTCCAGAACTAACCCTCCTATTACTGATTTTAAGCTTGCTAGAAGAACACAGTACTGGAACACAGCCAAAGGATTGTGCCAACAGTGTAGGATTAAACACTTGCCAAATTCTGCTACTGAGGCAGTACACTATTCATTGATGGAGTGCTTAATAACAGAAGAGAATTCAATCCAGTTCACCTGTCCTTGGGAGGTATTTACAGTGTGATACCAATAGAGCTTCAGTCCATTTATTCACCAAATATTAATTAGGCCACTAATATATTACCAGTCACAGTGATTTGAGGAAGTTTATAATCAAATTGAAGATATGAAAATGATAGTAGCAACTGAATGAATGTGAATCATCCATGTAGAAACTAACCCCAGACTTATTTTAGTTCTATAACTGGCCTCTGTAATATCTCCATCAATAATGTTATTGCCTAGATGTCACCAGTGGAGAGACCAGTTAATTGTAAGTCTATTGCATGGCTGGAGTATTGTATATACAACACTGATATGGAGTGTGGAGGTGAGAACAATCTCAAATAGGGAAGGCAACAAGTGATTTAATAATATGGACCGTCAAACATTTGGGGGTCAACTGTAACAATAGTCATTACCGTTAATTCATAGAACGATGCAAACTGCAAACTCTCTGACCCCAGAAAAGTGATAAGCTAAAAAAAAAAAAAAAAAAAAAAAGCATTGCACACTATATTCCCTTTAACATACAGCTTGCCACACTTATTGTAGGGTAACTTCCTATTTTATTATTCATCTTCTCAATCGTAAGCTCCCTGAAAGCAGGGATTGTATTTATATTGGTTGCCATTCTATTTGTAGCAAGTAGCATAATGCTTGACATTTATTCATTCTAAACCTTTAGTAAGCTTATGTTATGTGACATCATTGTCCTAGCTGTTACCAGAAAACTGGGCTCGGTTCTTGATGAGTGTCAAACCAGTAGGCACAACCAAACCAAAGATAGGGAGAAGGAAGGATTTATTATTACTTGCAGCAAGTAAGGAGAACACTTCCCAAAGCAGTGTCTCCCCAAACAGCGAAATTGGGGAAGTTTAAGCTAAGGCTACATGCATATTCATGAAGGGGCCTGAGCAGAGGAAAATTCAGCATAGAATTGAGGCAAAGGTTAACAGTGTCCAAGCTTTAGTTGACTGAAGTCAGGGGGGGTCAGAAAATAGACTTTATTTTTTAGAGCAGGTTTAAGTTCACAGAAAAATTGGGCAGAGAGTACCGAGTTCCCATGTACCCACTGCCCCAACATATGCACAACATCCCTCACTATCAACATCTTGAACCAGAGTGGTACATTTGTTACAATCCATGAACAATCTATATTGTTCATACTCACCCAAAGTTCATAGTTTACATTAGGGTTTACTCTTGGTGGCATTCATTCTATGTGTTTTGGCAAATGTATAATGACAGGTATCCAGCCTAATATCATACAGAAAAAAGTAGTCTCACTACCTTAAAAATCTTCTGTGCTCTGACTATTCATTCCTCCCTCTCTCACAACCCCTAGAACCACTTGTTTGTTTTTTTTTACTGTATCCATAGTTTTGCCTTTTTCAGATGTCATATGGTTGAAATCGTACAGCATATAGCCTTTTCAGATTGGCTTCTTTCACTTAGTAATTGGCATGTGAGATTTCTCCATGTCTTTTCATGGTTTGATAGCTCATTTCTTTTTAGTGCTGAATAATATTCTATTGTCCAGATGTACTGGGGTCTTTTTATCCATTCACCTACTGAAGGACATCTTGGTTACTTCCAAGTTGTGGCAATTATGAATAAAGCTGCTATAAATATCAGTGCAAGTTTTTGTGTGGACATAGTTTTCAACTCTTTTGGCTAAATACCAAAGAGACTAATTGCTGGATTGTATGGTAGGATGTTTAGCTTTTGTAAGAAAGTGCCAAACCCTCTTCTAAAGTGGCTGTATCATTTTACATTCCAGTTCCTGTTGATCCACATCCTCATCAGTTGTTAGTGTTTTGGATTTTGGCCATTCTAATACATATATAATGGTATCTAATTGCTTTAATTTTAACTTCCCTGATGACATATGATGTGGAGCATCTTTTCAAATGCTTATTTGCCTCTATATATCTTCTTTGGTGAGGTGTCTGCTAGTCTTTGGCCCATTTTTTAGACAGGATGTTTGTTTTCTTATTCTTGAGTTTAGGGATCCTTTATATATTTTGCATAACAGTCCTTTATCAGATATATCTTTTGCAAGTTTTTTTTTCCAGTCTATGGCTCATCTGCTCATTACGTTGACAGTGTCTTTTGGAGAGAAGTTTTTAATTGTAATGAAGTCCAGCTTATCAATTATTTCTTCCATTGATCACAACTTTGGTGTTGTATCTAAAAGTCATTGTCATACTCAAGGTCATCTAGATTTTCTCCTACATTATCTTCTAGGGGGTCTTATAGTTTTGTGTTTTACATTAGGTCAGTGGCCCATTTTCAGTTAATTTTTGAGAAGGGTATAAGGTCTGTGTCTGAATTCACTTTTTTGCAATATGGATGTCCAGTTGTTCTAGCACTATTTGTTGAAGATACTATCTTTGCTCCATTATATTGCCTTTGCTTCTTTGTCAGAGATCAGTTAACTATATGTGGATCTATTTCTGAGATTTCTATTCTGTTGCATTGATCTATTTGTCTGTTCTTTCACAAATACCACACTGTCTTGATTACTGTAGATTTATTGTAAGTCTTGAAGTCTGGTAGTGTCAGTGCTCGAGTTTATTCTCCATTCATATTGTGTTGGCTACTTAGGTCTTTTACTCTCCATATAAACTTTAAAATCAGTTTGTCAATATCCACAAAATAACTTACTGAGATTTTGATTGGGATTACATTGAATTTATAGATCAAGTTGGGAAGAACTGACATCTTAACAGTACTGAGTTTGCTATACATGAGCATGGAATATCTCTCCATTTATTTAATTCTTTGAGTTTTGTTTTGTTTTTTTTTTTAGCAGAGCTTGATTGTTTTTTCACATATAGATCTTATCCATATTTTGTTAGATCCAACAGTATTTTTAAAAATTTAGTAATTCAATTATTTCTAAAAATTTAAAAACTATCTACCTTTCCAGCTAGACCGTTAACTGCATGAGATCAAACCAATGACTGCATTGTTTAATACTATATCTCTAGTGACACACAAAAGACACCTAAGATAAGAAGTATTTATTAAATAAATGAAATAATGAATACCATATGTGCTGAAATATGTAGTAAATACTAGAGTTTTCTTCCCAACATCCCTACCCCAAATGAATAGGCTAGCCACATGGTATTAAATTACCCCTTGTCAGTGACTTGTTCCAAAAAGAATATGGCCATTCTGTCTCATGAAATGTTAGAAGTTCTGGAGGATTCTAGGGAAAATATTTCTTACTCTTAAAAGAGGCTTCTTTGTAGGCATGTTGCTGGATCTGGATCCAGCACCTGGAAATTATGCAGCCACCTTACTATGAGCCCTAACATGAAGACAATATGAAGGATGGAACTGCAGAAAGGTTGAGAAAAAGATAAATCCCAAACTGAGCCTTGAAAAATGTAATTGTGCTGTTGAGTCAACCAGTCTGGAGTCTGCTTCTCCTCTGGGTGCCATGTTATGTGAGATAGTCAATATTCTAGCTGTTTAAGCTAATTTTAGTCTCTAGATTATCAGAAAAAGTTGGACATTTAAAAGTTGTTTTAGTTTGAAATGTACCTATTTGAGGTCTACTTAAGCTAAAAGCAAATATCCCCAATTGGATAGAAGCATAAAGATTCTGACACTTCCTTGTTGACACTATTTGATATATTCACCTTCTTCTCACATCCACTTCCAAGAATACACTATGTGCTTTAGTTCTGCCCTAGGTCATCTTTGTATGTATCTCACTGGATTCTACTAGGTAATTAAGTAGGTATTTTTGTTTATCCAAGTGTAATGTTTATATATATATATATATATATATATATATATTTTTTTTTTTAATCCAGGATATGATACTCATCACCACTTTAAATTATTGAGGCATAAAAATAATGACCTCAAATTCAACCTTCATAAAAAACATCTTTATAGGGTAAACATCTCCTCACATAGCCTTGTCTTTTTTACTTTTAATTACCAAATCCTCTGCACACACACACACACACACACACACACACACCCCACCATAATCTCTCTCTTTCATAAAAACTCTTTTAAACTCCAACAATTATCTTTGTGCTGCCTGTATAACTTTAAAATGAAGGGTATTTGAACTGGTAAGTGGATTGAAAGGTTAATTGCCTAATCTTAGTTTCATTCCTGAAAAGACTATTTTGACCTATACAAGTTTCCTGTCTGGAAGCTAGGAATCTTTTGAAACATACTTAAATGAATCAGTCTTATCTCAAAGGTTAACTACTTTTACGTAATTATTCTAGTTTCTTGGCAACTGGTATTTTTCTTGTTATGCTATTATGTTTGGAAAACTAAGATCTCGAACCTTTGTTTCTATTAAATATTTTGAGAAAATATTTTGGAAAATGTCATAAATATTTGAATAAACCTTGTATATTTCCTTCTTTTCAAGATGCTTGCACTCTGAAAATAAATTATCTGAAAAATTAGAGCCATTTCAGAAATTATTCTATTTCTATTTTTATTAAATATTTAGGATGACAAATTGGCCCTTCAAAGGTGTTAGAAAAATATTTCATTTGGAATAGCTTGCATAAGCCATGAAATGTCCCAGTATAGTTCTCAAAAATGCTGGTGAAAAATCGCAGTTATTCTCAGCATACCGTTAACATTTAAGCATCTCACATTCAGTAGTGGGAATATGAAATGTTTCATGTCTTAAATTTCCCCAATGTGTTATTAGCTTGAATGTTCACACTTTGCTTACATGATAAAAATAAAGCTAGTATTGATTTTATTGGGCTTAGTTCCTTGAGTTTCATCTTAAATGATCATACTTTCATTTTTACACATTTGATATCTTTGATTTGGATTCAAGGATATTTAAAATATACTGTTTCTTAGTGATATTAAAGTACCATGCTGAAGAAGTGACATTTAAGATTTTGGCTATTGATTCCACTCCTGTATAATTTTTAGGAACTTATAAAAGTAGAGAAAAACCTGAGGCAGGGCTGTCAGAGTTAATATCCTCATTAAATTATTTTTTTCTTTTACCAGTTCAAAAGACAAGGTCCTTATTAGTTAATGCATTTTAACTCTTCTTTTCTTTCTAAAATAATCTTCATTTAGAAAGAGACCTAAGTCAATGTTTAGACATCTCCATGAAGGAAAAGTAATGGAAAAAGCACTAAATGGGATTGTCAGCAAGGGAAGAAGAAAGCCACAGTGATACAGCCTGAAGGCATAAAGGCAGGGAAAAGTGAAATAATAAGAGAGAAAAGAGAAACATACAAAATCAGAGAATACCTAGATAGCACAAAGAAAAATGCCTGTGTTTTTGATGTAGGAAGTTTGCTAAGCCAGAGGAGCAAATGGGGTTGACTGAGTTAGGCTGGGAATAGTCATTACCTCATGAGAACATTTACGTGGCTTGTCTCTAAAGGCCAATAAACTAACACATGACCTGGCTGCCATGGAGCATGGAGCATAATGGGTTGATACATCACAACAAGTCTAAGTAGAGAATTGTTTCATTTCCAGTATCTTTGGTCTTCTAAAAAAATATGAAATATATAAAAATACAAAAGAGTATATTAAGAGTGCACAGCAATGTTTCTCAAACCTAGTTATGTATTAGAATCACTTGGAAAGCATTTGAACCCAAATACCTCAGGATAAATCAGTCGGTGCCAGGGCATCCGTTTTTGGGTTTTGTTCTTGGTTTTTTAACCTCTTTAGAAGAGTCCAAAGTGCAGCCTGGATTGAGAGCCACTAGCAAAAAGAATGACAATAAGATTAATACTCATATATGCATCGTAAGCTTAAGAAATATAGCATCACCAATTCCTTTGAAGGCCTCTGTGTTTCTCTAACAGAATTACCACCACTGCTCACCCCACATGTACAAAAGCGTACATATCCTACACTTTGTATTAATCATGTCTTGCTTTTCTCTCATGTATCTCCAAATATTTTAATTTTTAGCTTTCTGGCCTTAGAAGTTTTTATAAATGGAGTTATATAAATATACTCTTCTACATAAAGTATTTCAATGATTTAAATTTTCTAGTTGAATCTATTTGATGCATGTAGTTACCGTTCATTCATTTTCACTATTGAATAGTATTCTGTTGTATCAACATAAACGATTTTACTGTAATATCTTGTGGTATCTTCTTAATATTGTCTGTAAACCTGGCCTATGCTTTTTCTTGTCAATTGAACATTAAGGAAATCTTATAAGGCTGTAAGTGTGGGTTAAGGCAGAAGGGGCAATGCGACAGGATTAGTTGCTGCAGACATCTGAGCCAGCTGGTCATTCAACTTACTTGTGCCTTTGAAGACTTGCTTTAGCTTGACATCTTTTATACCATTTCCACTTGGTTTTGAGTTGCTGCTTTGCATGACTGAACTAACACTTGCTAAATCAGTTAAAAAAAACAGTCCATGACATGTTTCAAGGTCTCTGGATGCTCTCTGGTGGGATATTCAGTCTTTTCCAGGACCTAGTAGCAAGCAGAGTTGTTGTTTGCAGAAGAGGATATGGTTTTACTTCTATTGCTTGGGGGTTTGCAATGTGATTCTCCTATTTGGGTTGGCTAAAGGCTCTGTACAGAGCCCTCCTTGCCCTGGACAGTTTAAATATCATTGGACTTGCTGGGTCATAAAATCCAATTGATAAACACATTTCACTATGGTCAGACTTAATGTAGAGTCTTCTTTTGCTTTAAGCCCCGTAACTCTCAGACTTATGGTTACTTGTTTAATGGATCAGAGAAGAACACTCAAATGTGACTTTTGCCTTCAAAATCCAAAAATGCCTAGTAAACATTATGACTCTTCTTCAGTGCTAAGTGGAGCTGGGTATAACAATTTTTCTTAAAGGGAATTTCCTAGCACTTTGTAGATCATTGAACCTCTAGAAAGTTGACTAAGATGCTGGGCCTCAGAAATGGTATAGAGTTTATTTGCTTCTGGTACTGATAATCTCCCAAGGTGCTAGCTATATCCTACTCAGCAGATCCAACTGGCATGATGGCCACAACATAGTGAACCAGGGTGGGATGAGAAAGTGAACAAGTTTGCTGTGGGTTGATTATGGTAGAGAATATGAAAATTGAAATAGCTTTGAGGCAATGCAGTGAAGATGCACTAGGCCTATGACTGGGGTAGGCTATTTGGATGTCCTCCCCTCCACACTGCTGACCCCCAGCCCACACTGAATATTTCAGGAATTCTCTTCTTCCTGTAAGATTTCTCTAGCACCCTGTACCAAGAAAGCTTAACATCAAGCTCATTTTAAAGGAGAAAATCTTAAAGGAATCTGTTATTGGTTACAATGCATATATTGAAAGGGACATTCAGAGCTAAGAGCTAAGAGGCCATACATGGAAAACTGACACAGTAGGCATTAAACAGCAAAATAGACAAAAAAACTTGATGCCAGCCAACCTCTGTCACCCACCATTCTGCTACTAGCACAGTGGGCTCAGATGAAATAGCAATGGTGGCCAGGATGGGGTTTGCATGGGCTCCCATTCACCAAGGGTGCCAATGGTGAATGAATGTTTTACCTGCCAGCAAGAGACCATTGTTGTACCTCAGTCTGGCCCCATCCCTGGAGGAGACCAAAGAGTTAATTGGTAGGAAATTGAGTACACCAGATTCCTTACATCTTGGAAGTCAGTGATTTGTCTTGACAGTGATTTATCTGGAACTGACATGTATTCCATACTCCTGTTTGTTTAACTTGCCTGCAGAGAGCCTTAGGCAGCACCCCTCTATGAGGGTTTATAGTTGTTTGATTCACTAAGAAGATATGTGATATAACGTGCCTCATACTAAGAAACCCTCTAAAGCAGAGGAGTTGTAGCTGTGGGCACATGACTTGATATCCACTGGTCCGATCACCTACCAAACCACCCAGAAATTTTTGGCCTGCTATAGCAATGGAATGGGTTTTAAGGGTACGACCTGAGTATTGCCTGGAAGATGGTATTCTACAAGGATAGGGCCCCATCCTCCAGAACACAGCATACACCCTAACTAGCAACCATGAAAAGGTGCTCTGTCCTGAGTAGTTAGAATGCAAGGAACTAGAACCAAGAACTGGAAACAGGAGTGGCCTCAATTACCATCACTCTCGATGATCTACTTGGGGATTTTATATTAACTGAACCCTCAATTCTAAGTTTATAGAGAGCCTGGTTCCCAGGGAAGGAATGCTTCCATCAGGGGACACAGATTCCTAAGAACTTTTATTCCATGGTTGCCATCTAATCACTTTGTGTTCCTCATTCCAAGAGACCAGCAGACAAGAAGTCGCTATATTGGCAAGGGTAATTGACTCTAATCCTTAGGCGAAGTTAGAGCTTCTGTTACACGATGAAGGTGGAAGAGACTATATTTACCACCCAAATGATCTAGGTGTGTGTCCTTTGTCATTTCTTTGCCCAGTGTTGATGGTGAATGGATGAGGGCAGCAGCCACGGCTAGAGAAAGGCTTAGTGAACAGATGCTCAGAATAAGTGTTTGTCACCCCACGCATAAAGCACCTAAACCAGTAGATGGGGTAGCCAAGGGTGAATCTGGAATGGTCAGTAGAGTAGAGAGACAGTGAAGGTCAATTATATCTCCAGGAACTGTTGCAATCGTGAGGGCTGTAATATGTCCACTAACTTTGTCCTTGCAAATTTACACAGGAATAGAGATAAACAAGAATCCTGGAGTTGTTTCCAGGGAGGTGAACTTATACGAAGCAGGTAGCTCCAAGTGTGGGCAATCGTGGAGGCTATGGGGAACCAGCTTGTGGTGAATCCAGATGCCTCGCTCATTCCCCCAACCACTAGGAATGTTGACTTCTGACAACTCACAGCTGAGGCCCCGCTCGGCGTGGCTGGCAGCCAAAGAGAGCAGCTTTGCCCAAGTTTATGGCTCCTTCGCAGAGGATACTGCATTCAGTGACAGGTGCAACATGGAGGTTAAAATGCCCAGCTTCCTTGCCTCA
The DNA here is from genome assembly GCF_009873245.2 of Balaenoptera musculus. Taxonomy (NCBI): domain Eukaryota; kingdom Metazoa; phylum Chordata; class Mammalia; order Artiodactyla; family Balaenopteridae; genus Balaenoptera; species Balaenoptera musculus. Next base: position 68,193,049 of record NC_045794.1, read on the forward strand.
ATTTGGGACATCTTTGAAGAGCCATCCCAGTTCCAAAACTTCTACGGGATTGACTAAGGCCTCTCTTGCAATTGAATTTCAGTTCAATTTCTCCCTCTGCTCAATCATGCTTTGCTTCCTAACAATGTTTTTCTGGAGAGCTCTCACTGTTAAATGTCCTGAATGCAAATCTTTTCATCAAAGTCCTTTCTCTGGGGTACCTGAACAAAGACAATGTCCCACAATCTTTTACATTTTTGTATGTGTGTGCTTTCTCATACCTTTTCTTTTTTTTTCTGCTTTGGTTTTTTAAAAACTAATTTCTAGTTCACCAGCACCTAGTTCTAGTCACTGTTTTCAGCTGCGTTCAGTCGGCTGTTCAACTCATTAATTACTTAGCTTCAGATATTTTCTTTTTTTCATTTATGGAATGTTTCATTCTCTTTTATAGATTTTAATTCTCTTTTAAATTCTCCACCCTTTGATTTACTTTGCCTCTCTTTTTCTGTGCTGTTTTTTTAACATTAACCACAGGTTTTTGAAAGGCCTTGTTTGCTTACTCCAGTATCTGGCTCATCTCTCCTCTCCTTTGCTCATGAGAGTTGGTCATAGTTTCTCATCTCCACACTGGTAGTAATTTCTTGTTGCATGTTGGACATTGTGCTCTAACTCTTGAGGTTCTACATTATGTTATCTTCCTTTCTTGGTAAATAGAGTGAGGGTTGGAGCACCTGAATCCAATCACACGTTAATTAAAGTTGGGGCTGGGCTTCTGTTTTATGTAAACCCAGCCTGATTCTGCTTTACGCCTGCGCCTGCTTTACGCCTGTTCCTGCTTTACGCCTGCTCATCATGTTTGCTCTGCTCCCTCTCTGCCTGCACAGGGTTTTGATTCTAAGTCAGTAAGTCTCTGCCTCCTCCAGTTTGGAGGACTGCAGAAAATTCAACTATATGTCCTTCAGAGATCTCAACCCAGCTCTTCAGTCTTCCTGCTTACCTTGCTTCAAAATACGGCCAATTCCTTGAAGGTAAGACTAGTAGAATATTTGAGTTAGGTTATTTCCACAAGACTTCTGGAGATTTCACTTTGCCTTCAGGAAGCTTTTGGCCTAGTTCTCAGCCTGCTGTATAGCACCAAAACTTAGCACATGTTCTGTGAGGAGGAGCAGTTGCGAGTTTGAAAACCCCCAGGTTTCCAATTTGTTCCACTACTCCTGCAGAATCACTAAAGTTTTTGCTAGTTTCTCTTTTCTGTAGCAAAGGGCCTGACTGATCAAGCCAGAGCCTCCACAAGCACCCAGAGTTAGAAAACGCCTGCAGGAGAAAGAAAGAGAAAAATCCTTGCTCACAAAAAAGAGTTTTTCTTCTTTCTGGAATTTTAGTTTGTTGCTTCTAAAGTTCTCTGATGCTTTTAAAATATGATATTTATAACTTATCTGGTTTTGTGCAGTTTTGCAGCAAAAGTGCTTTCTTGTCCTGACCTATTTTAAAACAGAATGCTTGTCATTAGTTTTTAACTACATCAGTTATACATTGTTAATATTATGGTTTGGTAAAATCAAGCTTTCAATGATTTATTTGAATTGAATTTATTTATTACAACTTAGCTTTTCTTTTGGGTCAATTTCTTTCTTCTTGAAGTACTTTCTTTAGAAGTTCCTTTAAGGAGTGTTTGTTGATGGTAATATTCTTAGTAAATGTTTGCATAGAAATGTCTTTAATTCACCCTAATTCTTGAAATATGGTTAAATTAGGTATACACTGAATTTTCTCTCTTGAAGATTTAATCCAACTCTCTCTTGCCTTCCATTGTTGAGAAATATATTGTTGGTGTAAATGTAAGCTCTTTGTAAGTTGTTCTGTTTTTCTGATGCGCTTTTAAAATCTTCTTTTTACGTTTGGTGTTTTTCAGTTTCCTTGGATGGCTCTGACTATAGATTTGTTTATTTTATTGTGCTTAGGATGTATTTTGCTTCCTGAATCTAGAATAGGAGTCTTTTATCAATTCTGGAAAATTTTATTATGTCTGAATATTCCTTCTGCCCTTTCTCGCTAGGTTTCCTAGAAGTCCAATGAAATGTTTATTATATTGTTTCACTACATGTTCTAAATCTTTTACTCTCATCTGTATTTTGCATCTTTTCCCCCAAGTTTCATTAGGAATAATTTCTTCTGACCTACCCACCAGCTTACTAGTCCTTTGTATAACTATGTCTATTCTGCTGTTAAATTGATTCAAAGAGATTTAAATCTTCAGAGTTTCTGTTTGATTCTATTTCCAATCACTAGGGTCAACTTTTATAAACATATTTTAGAACACATGACTATCTTATTTTCTTAACCCTTCTTTTATATTTAATATATTTTTTTCTGTGCTACATTCTAAATATTATTTTTATATCTTTTCAATTCATTTATTCTCTTTTCAGAATTTAATTAGTGTCTAATCTGGAGTTTCTAAATTCAATTATTACATTTTTATTTCTAGAAATCACATTTGGTTCTTTCCAAATCTGCATGGTAAATCTCAAAACTCTGTTACTGTTTAATTACAATTTTAATGTAACAATTAATATAGTATTTTATTAATAGAAACATTTTTATTATCCCTGTGATAATTCTAATAATTGTTGCTTTTGCATTTCTACTGCAGTTTATTTTTTCTGCTCTCTTGAGCATGGTGGCTTGTCTCCTTCTGTGTTTTATTATTTTTATTTGTAAAATAATCCTGGAACTGTATCTTTGAGAATATTTGATCCTAGATTTAAAGTTTGTTTGCAGAGAGAGAATTTGTATTTCATCTGCAACGTACCTGGGGGGCTCTAACAGTTTGAGGCCACTCTGAACTAATTTTTGTTTGGAGTCTTTTTATTTTTCCCCCAACACAGCTGTGAGTATTAATTTCAGCATCGTATTCCTATTGAGGGCAGGTATTCCAATTATTTCTCCCTGTGGAGCTAGTTTTTTTTTTTTTTCCTGGTTCAGTTATTTTAATAATCAAAATTATTAGACTAAATGTAGTTGGAAGTAAACCCCCAAATTTCAATGGCTTAAGAGAATGAAGGTTTATTTTCCTCATGCCAAGTCTGATGTGGAGTGGGCTGTCCTCTCACATTTTTAAACTGTACTGTGTGGAATACATTACCTCTAGAGGGCCAGGTCTGGAAATAGAGAACATCATTTCCACCCGCATCCTACTGGCCAGAATGCTGTCACACAGTCCCCAAAAAACTGCAAGGGAGGGTGGGAAATGGGCCTTCCTCTGTGCCCAGGAAGAGAAAGGATTATGATCAACATATAATACTGTTTCTGTCACATCCAGCAAAGTTGAATGCTTTTCTGGTGTCCAGCATTATGTGGAGGTCTCCATTCTGACTTCCCAACTTTCAGGGGACCTAAACTTTTTTATTAATGCTCCCCTAAGTCAGGGTTATGGTTAATTAAAATCACATCCTTGGGAATGTCATTTCTAGTGCTTCAGGGCTTTATGGGTTTGTACTTTGTTGACAATTCTGGCTTCAGAGAATTTCCCTTGTTTTTCTGCCAGCTCATCAGTGAATATTTTTAAGGGTTTTTGGTTTGTTTGCTTCTTTAATTGGGGTAGAGTTGCTTTACAATGTTGTGTTAGTTTCTGCTGTACAACGAAGTGAATCAGCTATATGTATACATATATCCCATCCCTCTGACACCTCCCTTCCCAACCCCCCATCCCACCCGTCTAGGTCACCACATGTGCACTCTTCTTAGGTATTGTGTACCAGAAGATTTCTTAGGACTTGTCTGACATACTGCTAAAAATGAAAGTCAACCTCAGTCTTTTTGAGAGGTTATTCTGGGCCCAACTGATAGCCATACACTGGGATTTCTCATATGGAAGAAGAAACTGGGTGATTTCTTCATTTTGAAAGTGTATGAAATGTTAGGGCTGCCAGGTAGCTGCTTCCTAGTCGTACCGCTTCTCTCAATTTTATACTTTATGTGAGAATCCAAGTTATTCCCAGACCAAGTTATTTGAATTGTTTCCAAGGGGCTGCTGTTATCTAGCTTTCATTTAAATCAGTACTGTGTCATCTTTCTCATTATTTTTCTTTCAAGATGTCCTTCAGGGACATTTAATCTGTGGGGAAGAAGAACTAATTTGATAACACAAGATACAGTTGACACTTGAACAACACGGGTTTCAACTGCATAGGTCCACCTATACACTGATTTTTTTTACACAGTAAATATGACCCAAGTTGGTTGAATCTGAAGATAAGGAGGAACCCTGGATACCAAGGGCTGACCATAATAAGTTATATGAGATTTTCGATTGTTCAGAGGGTCGGCATCCCTAACCCCCAGATTGTTCAAGGGTCAGCTGTAAATTCATAATTACCCACATTCCAATTACAACTAAGTAATATAAATGACATCTAATATTGAATTTATAGTTAGAGTATTAGCATTTCCTTTTTTAAAAAACTTTAAATAAAGCTCCCTTGTAGTAAAAACACACTGAAAACTCAAGAATTAAGATAAGTGGTCCAATCCAAGATTATTTTATTGTGAGTTGTCAGTTATAGATCATGAACTAATTTAAATGTCATGTTTAATTACCTGTAAAGATTATTTTGTATTTTCTTCAAAAAAATGATTACTGTGGCATAGTTGATTTTATTTATGGTAAGTTGTTATTAATCAGGACTATATATTCTCATATAGTGTTAAGCAAATTTCTATTGCAAAAAATGCTTTAAAATTACTTTTGAAAATTTTTGCAAACCTTAAGAGGCAACATTGGATGAGCTCGATTTAGGATTTTAGATCGAAATTAGCTTTAATTAATTCAGTGTCTTGATAAAGTCTCTTCTGTTTTTGTTATAATATTTCTAAAAGAATTTCAAATCGAAAAAATTGCTTTAGCCCCAATTGTCTTTTTTGTTTTTGTAAACTGACTTCAGGAAATCCACCATAAATGTTTGCTAAACAGTAGAATCAGTACTACATAAGGCAAACTTAAAACTTTTTCAAACTCTTTTTCTCAAATTATATCTTTCAGCTTTTCAAACGATATTCCCTGTTAAAAATTGTTTTTCTATATTGCTCCCTTTAAATGTTTTACTTTTCTTTCAATTATCAAGAAACGTTGATTTTATGAACCTAATTGATTTGAACTTACCTTATTATATTCTCAAATTGTCAAATTCATGACATGTACTCAAATACCATTGTCAGTTTGGTTATAGAAGGTAACTATTGCTTTTTAAATATTATTCTTGAAACTTTTTCTTGTCTTTACATTTGATAGATAATATTCCCTTGTTTCACTCATTTCTTTCCATGACAGTGTAGTTTGTTGCATGAATAAGACACTGCAGCTTATAAACAGTACCTTTAAGTCCAATGAAAAGAGAACATGTATTAGTTAAACAAAATTCAGCTGAGTAAATTTGAAAATCTAATTGGCTTTATCCAATGATTCATGAATCTGGCAGCAACCCACCTAGTAAACAGGTGCTCCAAGGAGTTTTGCAAATTGGAAGGCTTTTCTAGATATAGGGTGGGACAAGGAGGTTATTAGCAAAAAAACAAAACAAAACCAAAAAAGAATTGTTTCAGGCTGGGTAACCTTTCCTTAGAGGGAAGGGCAGGGAGTCTTATCAAGCAGATTACCTCATTAGTGCTGACAAGGAAATTCCACACTGATTGGTTTAAAATTCCATTCCTGGGAGAGGCTGAAACTGCAGTTGGGTTAGATACTAAGTCTAGGTGAGGTTTAGCAGAAGTGACTCCAGGCTTGTTTCTTTTTAATGTAGTGTTTGCATTAAAAAAAGAAATCCTGTTCTGTAGCCCTTGTGCAGGTTTTCTCTCAAACATTGTTTTGACTTTATTCACGATTCCAGCAAGGTTTCCAACCTGCATCTTATAAGTATTGCAAAGGTGAAGGAATATCTGCTAATGAAAGCTAAACTGGCAATAGCTGGATATGGAGTATAAGCATCAATTGGGCAGCACAAACAGAAGAAAATAGAGTATTTGAGGAACGGATGATCACACTTGAATTGGAGAGTTCAGGAAAGATCCAAGGAGGCGACAGAACTTGAAATAGTCTATTACACTTATTCTTCTTTTTCCTTCTCTATGTTAAGCCCCAAGCTTCTAAACATTTTATGGGTGACTTTTTTCTTTTGTTGTGGGACTATTTTACCAGGCTAAGTTGAAAATGGAAACATTTATTCATATATCTAACACCTGGAAAAACACATTCTTCAAGTAGGTAGATTTTTATACCTTAAGGGAAGTCTTGTCAGTAGATCCCATTGAGATTCTTTCACCAGAGAAATTTCTATGTACCCAACATTTTACAAACAATATTTGAGTGTTCTTGGAATTTATGCATTGATCCCAGGCTAAGAATATAATATTTCAGTACCAAATGAATCAAATTTGAAAGTCTTAAGAAGGAAAAAGTAGACTACAATGATAGTGAATGATTCAGCCACTTGACTAGTTTCTACCACTTTTTCTGTGTATTTCTATAGCTTTGTGTCTTTTTGTTATGCAGATTTGAAGTGTTGAAAACTGTACTCCATGTATTACATACCCTAGATGAAATAAAGTATTTAGGGAACCAGGTAGGTTAATGAGTTCATTGAAGAATAGTAAGACTGGTCTGAAGGGATTAGTTGTCTAAGGAGAGGAACAAGGAGGAGGAGGCTGGAGAAGTTTCCAGGGATCCAGAATAAACAACTTCTGATGAGAACTGTGTATATTAGTCTGTTTGGACTGCCACAATAAAATACCACAAATTGGTTGGTGTCAACTGAAAAAAAAAAAGCACAGTGTGCGAGTTGTGAGTTAAGTTTTATTTGGGGCAAAATGAGGACTATAGCCCAGGAGACAGTATTTTAGGTAGCTCTGAGAAACTGCTCCAAAGATGTGGCGGGGGGGGGGGGGGGGGGGAAGGTCAATATATATGTGATTTTGGTGAAGGGGGAGTACATGCAATCAAGCATGTATTTTTTGCAGAAGTTTTCTGCTAGTCTCATGAAGGTTATTGCTAGTCACAAGGAGCAGATATCACCATGAAGGATTTTAGTGCTTTTCTAGATATGAGGAGATGCAAGAATTGGCCTCATAGAATCTTCTTCTGAAAATATCTATCTGAAAGACCTGTTCTGCCAGTTTTTCCCAGAGCACAGAGTGCCTCATTCCTGATCACCACCCTGAACTCCTTTCAGGGGGTGTTGGTCAGTAGCTGCAGTGGCTCATAATTTGATCCTTGTAGAGGTAGATGGCAAGTGCCAATTTGTAGGTGACAGTGGCTTCAAAAAAAGAAATGTATTTTCTCACTGTTCTGGAGGCTAGAAGACCAAGATCTAGGTTCCAGCTGATTCAGTTTCTGGTAAGGACTTTCTTCCTAGCTTACAGACAACCTCCTTTTTACCATATCCCAAAATGGCCTTTCCTAGGTGCATGTGTGGAGAGAGAGTATGTTTCCTGGTGTCTCTTCTTATAAAGACATTAATCCTATCAGAGCAGGACCCTACACTTATGACCTCATTTAACCTTAATTGCTTCCTTAGAGGCCCCATTTCCAAAGACAGCCACACTGAGAGTTAGGACCTCAACATATAAATTTGGAGGGGAGGGAAACAATTCATTTCATAACCCTGTGTGTCTCATAGTAGGCCATAAGCCAATAAGGAGTAGCCGAGGACGTTTCTCAAGTTCAGTTTCTGAGCCGTCTCTGTTCAACTCATCTGACCAAATGCAGATTCAGGGGTTTCTGAACTCACATATTTACTGAAATAAAATCTCTAGGATTGGGGCAAAAATATCAGTTTTAAATAAGACCAGGTAATTAATTTGTACATCAAATATTAAGATTCATAGCCTAAAATACTTAAAAAAGAGTTGATACTAGGAGAAATCAGTAGTTTCCATCAGAGAGGCTATTTTATTGAGCACTTGTTAGACTTCTACTGTGTATAAATGGAAGTGTTGATGAGGACGACATTTTTTTCTTCCCTTTTAAGTTCTTCTGGCTGGTCTAAGAATTAAATTTACATGAGACAGATTAACAGGCGAAAAAAAATTTAATAATATGTATACATGGGAGAGACCCAGGAAAACTGAGTAACCCCTGAAAATGGCCAAAACCCTCACCTTAAATACCGTCTTCAGTTAAAGACTAAAGAGGATGTTGGGGGTAGGGGTTTGGGACTTCAGAGGGGAGGAAGGCAGATCACACTGAGATGGAAAAGCAAATTTTGGGTAAATGTTTGTTGGGCCCTGCAGAGGCAATAGGACAGAGTGGACTTTGATCTTAGGCCATGTTGAATTTCCCTACCATCCCTGGATCATATTCTCTATAGAGAGCTCTCTGATAGCTCTTATCTGGAACAGGCCCTTTATCTAAATTCTTTGAGGTAGTTAAGAAGGATATAACAAGAAAAACTTTCTGAGTCATTGTTATTTATTTATTTATTGAAAATTTATTTTTATCTAATTTTTAAAAATTGAAGTATAGTTGACTTATGTTAGTTTCCGATGTACAACATAGTGATTTGATAATTTTATAGATTACACTCCAGAAAAATATATTATAATATTACTGACTCTATTCTTTTTTTTTTTTTTTTTAATTTATTTATTTTTATTCTCTTTGATGTACATTACATCCTGTGAATTATTTATTTTATAACTAGTAATTTGTACCTCTTAATCCCTTTTACCCATCCCCCAACCCACTTCCCCTCGGCAACCAACTGTTCATTCTCTATACCTATGAGTCTGTTTCTGATTTTTTTTTTTTTTAATTTATTTATTTATTTTTGGCTGTGTTGGGTCTTCGTTTCTATGTGAGGGCTTTCTCTAGTTGTGGCAAGCGGGGGCCACTCTTCATCGCGGTGCACGGGCCTCTCACTATCGCGGCCTCTCTTGTTGCGGAGCACAGGCTCCAGACGCGCAGGCTCAGTAATTGTGGCTCACGGGCCTAGTTGCTCCGCGGCATGTGGGATCTTCCCAGACCAGGGCTCGAAACCGTGTCCCCTGCATTGGCAGGCAGATTCTCAACCACTGTGCCACCAGGGAAGCCCTCTGTTTCTGTTTTATTTGTTCATTTGTTTTGTTTTTTAGATTCCACATATAAGTGAAAACATATAGTATTTGTCTTTCTCTGACTTATTTCACTTAGCATAATGCACTCTAGGTCCATCCATATTATTGCAAATTCCAAAATTTCATTTTTTTAATGTATGAGTAGTATTCCATATTGTGTGTGTGTGTGTGAGAGAGAGAGAGGTGTATACAGATTTTATATATTTAAATATTAATATATATATTATTATTATCCATTCATCTGTCTGTGGACATATGGGTTGCTTTCATATCTTGGCTATTGTAAATAAGGCTGCTATGAATATTGGGGTGCATATATCTTTTTAAATTAGTGTTTTCATTTTCTCTGGATAAATACCCAGGAGTGGAATTGCTGGATCTTATGGTAGTTTTATTTCTAATTTTTTGAGAAATCTTTATACTATTTTCCATAGTGGCTGTACCAATTTCCACCAACACACCAACAGTGCATGAGGGTTCCCTTTTCTCCACATCCTCACCAACACTTTGTTATTTCTTATCTTGCTGATGATAGCCATTCTGAAATGTGTGAGGTGATAGCTCATTGAGGTTTTGATTTGCATTTCCCTGATGATTAGTGACAGATGAGCATCTTTTCATGTGCCTGCTGGCCATTTGTATGTCTTCTTTGGAAAAATTCCTCTGCCCATTTTTTAATTGGATTGTTTGTTTTTTTGATGTTGAGTTGTATGAGTTCTTCATATGTTTTGGAAACTAACCCTTTATCATGCATATCATATGCAAATATCTTCTGCCATTCAGTAGGTTGCCTTTTCATTTTGTTGATGGTTTCCTTCACTGTGCAAAAGCTTTTTAGTTTGATATAGTTGTCCCATTTTTTTCATTTTTGGTTTTGTTGCCCTTGCCTGAGGAGACATATGAAAAAAATAGGCTAAGAGCAGTGTCAAAGAGCATACTGCCTATGTTTTCTTCTAGGAGTTTTATGGTTTCAGGTCTTACATTTAAGCATTTTATCCATTTTGAGTTTCTTTTTTGTACATGGTGTGACAAAATGGTCTAGTTTCATTCTTTTACATGTAGCTGTCCAGTTGTCATAGCACTACTTATTGAAGAGACTGTCTTTCCCCATTGCCTATTCTTACCTTCTTTATTGTAGATTAATTGACCGCATGTGTATGGATTTATTTCTGGACTCTCTAATCTGTTCCATTGATCTATGTGTCTGTTTTTATGCCAGTACCATACTCTTTTGATTATTATAGCTTTGTAGTATACTTTGAAGTCAGGGAGTGTAATGCCTCCTGGTTTGTTCTTTCTCAAGATTAATTTGGCTATTTGGGTCTTTTGTGGTTCCATAAAAATTTTAGGATTATTTGTTCTAGTTCTGTGAGAAATGCCATGAGTATTTTGATAGGGATTGCATTGAATTTCTAGATTGCTTTGGATAGTATGGCTATTTTAATATTAATTTCAATCCACAAACACAAAAAATTATTTTCATTTATTTGTGTTGTCTTCAGTTTCTTTCATCAATGTCTTAATGTTTTCAGAGTCCAAGCCTTTCACCTCCTTGGTTAAATTTGTTCCTAGGTATTTTATTCTTTTTGATTTGATTGTAAATGGGATTTTTAAAATTTCTCTTTCCTATAGTTTATTATTACTGTATAGAAATGCAACACATTTCTATATATTAATTTTGTATCCTGCAACTTTACTGAATTCATTGATGAGGTCTAGTAGTTTTTTGGTAACATCTTTAGGATTTTCTATGTATAATAATCATGTCATCTGGAAACAGTGAGTATTTTACTTCTTCCTTTCCAATTTGGGTTTATTTTATCTCTTGTCTGATTGCTGTGGCTAGGACTTCCAATACTATTTTGAATAAAAGTGGTGAGAGTGAGCATCATTGTCTTGTTCCTGATCTTAGAGGAAAAGCTTTCAGCTTTTCACCATTGAGTATGAAGTTAGTTGTGGGTTTGTCATAAATGGCTTTTATTATGTTGAGGTATATTTCCTCTATACCAACTTTGTTAAGAGTTTTTTCATGAATGGATGTTGTATTTTGTCAAATGCATTTTCTGCATCAAATGAGATGAACATGTGATTTTTATTCTTCATTTTGTTAATGTGGATATCATGCTGATTGGTTTGCACATATTGAACCATTCTCATGTTCCAGGATAAAAACCCCCTTGATCATGATGTATGATCCTTTAATGTATTGTTGAATTTGGTTTGCTAATATTTTGTTGAGAATATTTGCATCTATGTTCATCAGGGATATTGATCTGTATTTTTTTTTTTTTTTTTAGAGTGTCTTTGTTTTTGGTATCAGGGAAAAGCTGATCTTGTAGAATAAGTTTAAAATTATTCTCTCCTCTTCAATTTTTTGGAATAATTTGAGAAGGATAGGTATTATCTCTTTTTTAAATGTTTGGTGGAATTCCCCTGTGAAACCATTTGGTCTTGTACTTTGGTTTGTTGGTAGTTTTTAATTATTCAATTTAATGTCTAGTAATCAGTCTGTTCAGATTTTCTGTTTCTTTCTAATTCAGTCTTGGTAGGTTGTATGTTTCTAGGAATTTATGTATTCTAGGTTGTCCAATTAGTTGGCATATAATTGTAGTATTCTCTTATGATTGTTTTTCTTCATGATTCTTACTAAAGGTTTATCAATTTTGTTATCTTTTCAAAAAACCAGCTTTTAGCTTTACTGATCTTTTCTATTGTTTTTGGTCTCTATTTCATTTATTTCCACTCTGATATTTGTTATTTCCTGTCTTCTACTAATTTTGGGGGGTTTTTTTGTTCTTCTTTTTCTAATTCCTTTAGGTGTAAAGTTAAGTTTGAGATTTTTCTTGTTTCTTGAGGTAGGCCTGTATTGCCATAAACTTCCCTCTTAGAACTGCTTTTGCTGCATCCCATAGATTTTGGAAAGTTGTGTTTCTATTTTCATTTTTCTCAAAGTATTTTTGATTTCCTTTTTTATTTCTTTGTTGACCCATTTGTTTTATAGTAGCATGTTGTTTTAGTCTCCACATGTTTGTGTTTTTCCCCATTTTCTTCCTTAAATTGATTTCTAATTTCATACCATTGTGGTTGCTAAAGATGCTTGATATGGTTTCCATCTCTTAAATTTATTGAGACCTGTTTTGTGGTCTAGCATGTAATCTATCCTGGAAAATATTCAACATGTACTTGAAAAGAATGTGTTTTCTGTTTTTGGATGGAATGTTCTATAGATATCTATTAAGTTAATCTTCTCTAATGTGTCATTTAAGGCCAATGTTTCCTTATTGGATTTCTGTTTGGATAGGATAATTTATTCATCGATGTAACTGGGGTATTAATGTCTCCTACTATTATTGCATAACTGTCAATTTCTTACCTTATATTTGTTAATATTTGCTTTATATATTTAGGTGCTCCTATGTTAGGTGCTCATTTTCTTGGTGCCAGTCCCCAGGCCTGGAGTGTGCAATATGGGTCTTTAACCTCTTGCTCCTTAAGGAGGACTTCCAAATTTGTGATATCTGCTTCTTAGTGTGGCTTTTTCTTTATATCCTTAATTGTAGATGAGCTGTTCTGCTTTTAGAGTTGCTTTTAGAGTTGTTGCTTTTAGAGTTGGTCTGTTTGTAGTTGTAGTTTTGATGTATCTGTGAGGAGGTAAACTCAGAGTCTTCCTACTCTGCCATCTTGATCCCACCATTTCTGAGTCTTCTATTTTTTAAAAATAATCAGCCTAAATTAATCTTAATGCCAAAAGGACACATTTTGGGGTGGCACATTTTGCTCCCCTACACTCCCACCTTTGAAACTTCTCCAAGAAATTTCACAGTCCAGAAGCTGAGTTGGTAGATTGTTCCATGTTATTGAGTCACTTAGTCCTGACAATAGGTCAGTCCAGTTAAATTCATTTCAAGAGGTGCTGATGCAGGTGGGTTCTCAAAGTTAGGACTATAATATGCAAGCAGTCAGGATTTTAATAAGATGCATTTCTATGGAGGTGAAAGAAAAACAATGGTTAATGATTGGAACAAATTATAAAACCAGTCTCTGGATCCTGAGAGCTGCCAGTTGAGATTTCTAGATGTCAGGCTCAAAGCATCTTCAGCTGGAGTGAGGGCAATCTGACAGATTTTCCTGTTTTATATTTTAAGTGTCTCTGATGATGTCATCAAGTGTTTGGGTAAATTTTCTGAGTGGCTTACATAGCAACAGGCTCAACTATTGTCTAAACATGGACTGTTGTTGTGGTCTCTCTGAAGTCTATATCAAATTGTTCAGCTTCTGTTTGCAGGGCTTCAGGAGAAGGACAGCTTTTTCTCTCAATCATTCTAAGTAAAATGTAGGTGAAGTATTGGAAACACTAGTTTGGAGAGTTGTAGCCAAATATTTGAGGAAACTAGAAATAGGACCAAGTCCAGTTTACAGGTAGAAAAATGAAGATGATTTACAGAACTAGAATTTAATATCCACAATTGTGTATTATAGTTTCTACTGAAACACATTGTTTTTTTTCACTCTAAAATCACACTCATTTTTACCAAAGAGAGCCAAATTAAGGCTAATCTGTTTGTAAAATAAGTCTAGTTTTAATAAACCTGGCCTGATTACATAATTCCAGCAAGAATAGTGATTGAGCATATAGACTCCATTAAAAATCCTTTGCTGGAACTTTTCATAAGGACTCTCCAGACTGAACTTTTAAATGCCTCTGAGGCCAGGAAACCAAGTCAATAACTTGCAGCAGACTCATATGTAATACTTATGGATTTGGGAGAACTCCTCTCTTCTTGAGGTCCCCCAGATTTCCTCTGGTTCCTGTACCTTCCAGGAAGTGACCTTCTTTAATCACCTGGTAAGGCTGCTTACACCCTCTAAGCAATGTACCAGGCTGTTTTTCCAAGGGACTTTTTGACTTCATAAAGTCAACCTTAGCTTCTTAAATCTGTCTAGTCACATGTGATTCAAGGCACATTCTCAGTTATGATATTCCAGTCAAATCTTTGGTAATATAAGCAGTGTTCCCAATTGTGTCCTGTTACAAGCAGAACAGATTCTTAGTGAATTTATGTAAAAAACTATATCACCATGAAAATAAGAATATTAAAATTCGCCAAATTCTGGAGGGATCAGGTAGGGAGGAAAAGATAAATGTTTCAGTTCTGTTTATAAAAGTATAATTTGCCAAATTGCTGCAAGTCATAGCATAAGGGGAAAGGTTTCTTTATATATGGAAAACAAAGATTAAACAGCAGTAATATTTCAGACAAGAAGTCATGAAAATTGTAATCATATTCATTAGTTCATTGACTCCCCTGTAAGTAGTTCTTGTTCTTGATCTGTTTTTAACAGTTTTATGAAGCCATCAGTTTTCCATTAGAATTCTGTATTTTCTTTCTAAGTTCAGTGGTATAAAATGAAAGTTTTCAGAAACTTGTACTTGTCAAAAATCCTTTCTATGAATCTTCTTGAAGATGAAACATTTTTGCGAAAGTGTCAAAGTAAAAAAATAATTGTCTATAAATGGCAAAAGCATAGTAAAGGTCGGATTCATTATAATGCAATTGACAGGTAAATTTAGTTATTTCTGCAACACATAGAATTTGGAGATAAGTAGAATTATGACTGATAACATTTTACCATTACATTAGCAGAATTTTAGGAATTTCATATAATTTCTAGAACATTAGAAATGTTCTTACAATATAATGTAAGAAGGTTATTCCTCGTATTTTTCTTACCCCAATATACATGTACGTTCTTTACATACAGATATGCTTTCCTTATTTCTAATAGATTTAATCACACATTAATTAGATTTCTTAACCCTTAGAAACTTTTAATTTCTAGTGAAAAGTAAGAGGTAAACAATTATGAACTGTCTTCTTTTTTTTTTTCTTATAAATTTATTTATTTATTTTGGCTGCGTTGGTTCTTTGTTGCTGCGCGCAGGCTTTCTCTAGTTGCAGGAGCGTGGGCTACTGTTCATTGCAGTGCGCAGGCTTCTCATTGTGGTGGCTTCTCTTGTTGTGGAGCACGGGCTCTAGGCATGTAGGCTTCAGTAGTTGTGGCATGTGGGCTTCAGTAGTTGTGGCTCACGGGCTCTAGAGCACAGGCTCAGTAGTTGCGGTGCACAGGCTTAGTTGCTCTGCGGCATGTGGGATCTTCTTGGCCCAGGGCTCGAACCCGTGTCCCCTGCATTGGCAGGCGGATTCTTAACCACTGCGCCACCAGGGAAGCCCTATGAACTGTCTTTTAAATTAGCATTCTGTGGATTGGCATACTTGTAAATTGGATTGGCCAAAAATTTCGTTCGGTTTGTGTATAACATTGCTCAATAAAATTCTTGGTGAAAGTGAAAAATGTCTTATTTTTACTTAAAACCGAATGAACTTTTTGGCCAAGCCAGTACTTCTTAGAAATATGTGCTTTCTCATAAAAAATTTCTCAGTGCAGCATAAGACATGCTTAGTAATAGACCCAAATATTTTAATTCCTCTGTAAAAGTAAGCAAACAGTAGTTAAACCTATATACAGTAACAAATGTTTCATTATTTAATCTTATTTGGAAATGATCTAGATATTCAATGAAGTTAACTTAATATTTAACTTAGCAAAACTTTAAGGTTGCTAGTAACCAAAAAGATTTTGGAAGTTATTTTTACATACACACATACTGTAACACATAATTATTATTAAAATGTTCACCTCAAAACATTTTATCCTGCTTAAATCTATTTAATTTTACTTGTTCTGTTACTGAGTCCAAGCTTGCTCTGCTCCTCACATGACAGGCCAGTGAATCGGGAGACGAGGTGTTGAGGCAAGGAATGGGACTTTATTTGGAAAGCCTGCAGACTGAGAAGATGGCAGACTAGTGTCTCTGAAAAACCATCTTAGCAAGGTCTGGATGCCAGTTTCTTGCATACAATCAGAGAGGGAGAGGCAGTGAGGAAGTAAAGTCAAAGGGCCATCAGTCTTGCAAAACATCTCCTGGAATGAACAGCCTCCGTGGGTGAGGGGATGTATTAGTTTCTTCTTTCTTGCAGCCATCCACAGGTGAGCAGGGTCAGATTGTCCCCCGGTGAGCTGAACAGCAGAGGGGCAGGGTTCCCCGAGGCAGGCCGTTACGTATGATCATAATAACAAAAGCAACAAAAAGCAAAGATTAAAGTCGAAGAAACAGATCCAACATGGAGTCCGATTTCGCTCTTCCCTGTTATAGTTCTTTACAATTATGTTTAGATTACCTATTAAAATTTCATAAGACATCAAAATCAACTATCATCTTAAGCTGTTTTTCTTTTTCCTGACACATTTTCTAACAGATAACATGAGCTTATTTGACTTTAGTAGACCTAGGTAGAATAAAAGAATTGTACTTAATGCTGATAACTCTAAAGACATCTCTGTTTTAATTAAACCAAAACCTTAAACTTGTTTTAATTTACTGAAGTTTAATTCTAGATCACGTGAACTTGAAAAACAGTTGGCTTAGTTTCTATTCTACTTCTGAGATTTAGAAATGTTTAATTCATAAGTGCTTACTTTTAAGCTTAATAAATAGAGCCCTTTTATAAATTAATTTTAGTGATACCATCTGGGGGATAAAAAAAGTATTGTGCATCTACAATAGACACATAAACACATATAGACAGATGCAAACAGATCTTACAGCTTTCATTTAATTAAAAAAAAAACCTTAGGAGACAGGTGCAATAGTACAGAATTCACTAGTTTATAAATAACAGTTGGAATAAGTTAAGTTTATCTGTTCAGGTGGCTAAGGCGTTTTACTATTGGTGGGAAAGACTTGTATCATTTGTATTTGTCCTTGACATCTAATCCTGAATTAGATTTTGAGTGAGGGAGCCTTTCACTAGTTTGTGCTTTTAAAAGGTCTCTTTCCCCCTCTTTTTTTCTTTGGTTTTAGGTTCTACTGCTTGAGTTAACTGGGCTCAGTCTTAGGAGATTGTGGGCTGTGTTTACATTTCTGATTTTGTATAGATTTGCCAGAGGAAGGTAGTTGCTTCCGTTAACCCTTGAACATTGGCCCCAAGCTTCTACCTTACACTATGTGAGCTTAGGCAATCCCACTGGTTCCCTTGAGCATTTGTTTAACTAACAAAGATGGAAGGGGGGGTGGGATTTACATACTCTGTTTTATAATACCAGGGAGGGGAAATGTTCCCCAGTGAGACATGACACCCATCCTGATAATGCAATCATGCAAAAAATAGGCAACCACATTACATAAAGCCCATTCAAATACTTTCACCTCACTTCCATCAACTCTTATACTTTTAACCATTGGCTTCACTAGGACCCCATCAAAAAGTCTTGGTCTTACAACCCTAGATAGGGGAAGTGTTACTGGCCAGACAGAACATCCATTCCCATAAAACAGGAAGGCAATGTTGACATAACCTCCTCGCATAACACCCACTTAAATAGTCCAACCTCTATAATCTTATCAACCCTAATTGTAGCCAGGCCCCACCAATAGATTTTGGTACCAAAGCTCATGGGGTTACTGCATCAAGGAATCCTGGAAACTTCTCCTTTCTACCCCCAGGCCCTTTTACCTACTTTTGTGTAAAAGACCTTAGGTCCCCAGTGAGGGGTCAAGCCAAGGGACCCAGGTTCTTTTGTCAATCTTTAATTAGATTAATCAGCCTAACTGCTGCCCCAAGCCATTGCTGGTTAGGTTTCTCATTGTAAATTCTGCCTTCTGGATTTTGAAGTTTCTCCAAACTGGGGTAAATAGAGTGCATTTGTTTGGGACCCGTTAGTGTTAGGCGACCAGCAAGGTGTCCCTTTGATGCACCCAACCTTCAGTAGTGCTGTATTAAAACTTTTGTTTTAACCCCATCAATGTCTGTTTTATTCATCCCATTTCTTTTTTTTTTTTTTTAATTTATTTAATTTATTTATTTATGGCTGTGTTGGGTCCTCGTTTCTGCGTGAGGGCTTTCTCTAGTTGTGGCAAGCGGAAGCCACTCTTCATCGCGGTGCGTGGGCCTCTCACCACCGCGGCCTCACTCGTTGCGGAGCACAGGCTCCACACGCGCAGGCTCAGTAGCTGTGGCTCACAGGCCCAGCCGCTCTGCAGCATGTGGGATCTTCCCAGACCAGGGCTCGAACCCGTGTTCCCTGCATTGGCAGGCAGACTCTCAACCACTGCGCCACCAGGGAAGCCCTCATCCCGTTTCTTAATAACCATCTAAAAATTTTTACCCTGCTGGGGTGAGTCCCATGATTCTTCCCTTTCTGATTCCTTTTTGTTCTGCCTCTTTGAATATTTACTTTATTTACTTTATTTCTTAATAACCCTTCAAAAATTTCCAACTTGTTGGGAAGAGTCCCTTGGTTTACCCTTGGCCTCTTCCCGTTCTTTTGTTAATTAACCTGATTAGCATCTGTAAGGCCCAAGAGGAGAAGCTGAGAGGCAAATTTGATGAGATTTCCTGAACTGTTTTTTTTTTTTTTTAATCAAGAGAGTTCTTAAGACTAGTTATTCTATTTCTTTGTATCCACCTTTTAATTTGATCTTTTCCTAGGTACCAAGAAAATCAGCTGTTTGTAATGAGAGCTCTCTGAAAAATTTACCAATTTAGAAGTTTTTCCAATTTAAGGGACTCACTGGCCATTGATGAGTAGACTCTTTTTTTTTTTTAATTAATTAATTAATTTATTTATTTTTGGCTGTGTTGGGTCTTCGTTTCTGTGCGAGGGCTTTCTCTAGTTGCCGCCAGCGGGGGCCACTCTTCATCGCGGTGCGCGAGCCTCTCACTATCGCGGCCTCTCTTGTTGCGGAGCACAGGCTCCAGATGCGCAGGCTCAGTAGTTGTGGCTCACGGGCCTAGTTGCTCCGCGGCATGTGGGATCTTCCCAGACCAGGGCTCGTACCCGTGTCCCCTGCATTGGCAGGCAGATTCTCAACCACTGCGCCACCAGGGAAGCCCCTAGACTCTTAATAGTGACTCAAATGATAAGCTTTTTTATGGCTTAATCATGGTCACAAGAAGCATCCCCAAAGGACAGTGCAAAAAGATGCAGCCCTCAGATGGTCCAGAAAGTCCGCTCCCAAGAATAGTTTAACAAAGTTGCACAAGTGTACTCACAAAGCAACAAAGGTTGAGATGACAAAGATCCCTTATGGACTGGGACCCCTTATGACAAACTCCCCTAAGAGTGGCATGGGTAGACAAACAGATGCCAGTCGCTTTGTTACCTACTTCTGATCAACTGGCTACAGCAGCTTAGATCCCAGTCTATTCAATTGACCACCAAATGCACGTCAGTACGTGCACCTTCCAGATGGCAGAGACCAGAAAGTATATTCTCACTGGTCATAAAAGTCAAACTCTCAGGATATAGAACAAGACAAAAAACACAACAGAGACAAAGAAAAACAGTGACCATCTCCAGGAGGGAAACGATCAATAAAGCCATAAATTACTCTATGAAATTTACCAGAGTTGCTAAGTCCAAGGAACTAGTTCCACAAATATTTTCTCCTGCTAATCTAATTTTAGAAGAAGAAAAAAGAGTCTTACCACTCATTCTCCTTTCCAACAGGACCTGCAGGCAGAGATCAGGGAGACTGACATGGTAAGAATTCTTACTTTCTGCTGTCCTTTGTCATTTGTCTCAGGATCTCCTCCTGGCTGCAGCAGCCTCAGGGAGAAAAGCTGAATCCTGCCGACTACACCAACTGTTTGCAAGGAAGAAAATTTCCTCTGCTTTGTTAGGTCCTTCTGGCTGATATAAGAATTAAATTGACATGAGAGAGATTAACAGGAGAAAATTTTAAAAGTTTAATTACGTGTATACATGGGAGAGACCCAGGAAGACTGAGTAACTTGCCAAAATGGCTGAAAACCTAACCTTAATTACCACCTTCAGGTAAAGGCAAAGGAGGATGCTGTGGGTAGTGGCTTGGGACTTCAAAAGGGAGGAAGAAAATTCACATGGAGGTAATAAAGCAAATGTTTGGTAAACAAATGTATGCTGGGCCGTGCAGAGACAGTGGGACACAGAGTAGACTCTGATCTCTAGTGCCCGCCACCACACCTAGCCCCATATTCTTGGCAGATAACTCTGGTGATAGCTCTATTCTGGGAACAGGCCTTTTACCTCAATTCTTTTAGGCAGTTAAGAGGGAATTAACAAGAAAAATTCCTGAGTTTTCTGTTTCTTAAAAATAATCAGCCTAGATTAATCCTCATGCCAAAGAGACACACTTTTTGTGTGGTAAATTTTGCTTCCATAGACAAACTTAGTAAGTACTCATTTTAATAAATAATTTTGTTGCACCAAAATAACAAGAATGGTTTTCTTGTCCTTTGATAGTTTGCTATAATGTTTAGCAACATAGTTAATTTGATGAAGAATCTTGTCATTTGGACCCATTTAAAAAAAAAAAAAAAGCCTTGTTCTTAGGTGTTGTGGTTGGAATAAATTCCAAAGAGTGATTTATTCAAATTCAGTTTAAAAAATTGAGGAAGGTAACAGATTTTCTTATTGTGTAAAAGAATGCCAATGCATGGTTAAAAAACAAAATTTTTCTTTGAATTGTAAATATCCATCTGAAATTGCCAAATTTACGCGTGGGGAAGATGAAAGGGAAACCCATCTTTTATTCCTGGATTGATTATTGCTCTGTCGGATGTCCAGGGGCAAAAATCAAGCAGAAGAAACAAGTTGCTATTTGCAAAGTATTAAAACAACAGTCAGATTGTTTCTTCTTCACTTACTGTGCACAGTAAGCGCTGGCACCCCTGCGGTAGCTTAGAAATCTCAAATGCTGTCAGGAAAAAACAAACGCCGCCCTCCAGGTAGAATAAAAGGGTGGAAAAACAAGCAAGGAGGAAGACCAAGAATTTATCTGCAGTTAACAAATGAATGATATATTTGCTAACAGAGTGGTGGAAACTGCTCAGAGAGGAGGGAGTGATCTCAGGAAATGTCTCTCTCCCGTTTTGCTGTCTTTGTTCCTGCGTGTAGCATAGATATTGATTTAATTACCAGTGCATTCTTTTAAGATGTAAAATTTCCTTTATGACCCTAAAGCCTGTATAGCCTGCATGATGGTGTTGACTTGAAGAGTTCATATATTACTTAGATACTTACTGAAAGAGTGTCTTAGGAAGATTTTTCAGTGAAAACTGAGTGGTAGAAAAGAAAATGAAAAAAATTTTTTTCTTTTGTTACACTAAACTAGTTTTAAGCTATTTACCTGGATTATGTACAAGGCAAACACTTGTGGTAAACAGTCTGTTTCTCTCTCTCCCCATAAGAAATATTAAATTTCTGGAATTTTGGAGTCATTGTAATATCAATCACCGATATTGTATAGACAATTTTAGCATAAACACGGGTTTAAATTGTTAATGATACTCTGGTCACAGTGACTGAAAAGTAAACTAATTCACTCCAAAAAATGGAGTCCATTAGCCAGTTTTACTGACACTTTGTGTTGTTTGACTGAAATGACCAAATAACCAATTTTATCTTTTCTGTTGTTTGATTGGTTTTCTGCATTTCCTTGTTGTCTTTTCTTACTCAGTATAAATCAGATTTTATCCTGACCATTTTCATAGCGTTTTTAGGGAGGTGGATTGGTGGTAAGAATCTGTCTATTCCTCTAAGAGTGCTCCAAACTGATTTTCACTTGTAGTAGTTTAGCGTGTCATGTGTTTTAACTTAATAACTGGAGGTGGGGAAAGGATTGCTACTACTAAAACACATTAACTATAAATACTTACCTAGACATTTCTTGGTAATGGACTCTTTTGCTAAATAATAAATTCCTCAGGAAGTAAAAGGTACCATGTTAAAAAGTTTTAGCCACAGGATGACTCATCTGGACTATGGGATAATCATTTATACTTGTATATCATTTAGACATTTAGAAAGAGTTCTTTCTAAATCAACTCATAAAAGATGATAGAAAAAATGGGAAAATGATTGTAAAGTTAATGAACTGGTTAACAATACACGTTCATATGCCACTTCGGTTTGTGTTACCACAAGTGTAAGATTCTAAACTTAAGGACTTAGTGAAAGTTGTAATAGTTAGATTTCTGTGAATAAATGCACACCCTTTAATCCTTTTCAACCACTAAATCAGGTATTAATAAAGGGAACCAGATCAGAGAAGGGAAGTAACTCAAATTATTTTATTATTTTACCGTGTATGCTTACTTCATTGTTTTAGCGCAGTGGTCTGGAAACCTGAGGTTATCAAATGTTTCTGTGTTCATGTTCAACAGACTTTTCCTGATTATGCTTTTGACTAGTAAGTGGATGCTCAAAAAATTGTTCTTGAAATAATGAGTGAATGAATAAATGAAGCCTCTTAAACATCTTATGAAGAAAAAAGTATACATATCATTACATATGTCTGATATGTATTACCTTTTATATTATATGTTTGCTAGGGTCTAGTAATTTGAATTGACTTTATATTTTTGTATCTCTTTACTCATTTACATTCCTGTCATTTATGGACATAAGTCCCTCTGATTACTTATCCCCTTCAGAACTTAAATTCTTATTTGCTTTCCTCTATCCAAGATTCATGCTTCCATTTCTAATTTTTCACACAACTCTTTCTATTGTTCCCATACATGTTTTACCTCTTCACAGAATGCTTCTCGCATCCTTTCTCCTAGTTGACTTAATTTCCTTTGTGCATTGAAGACACTTGGTCTATACAGTCATTTAAACTAAATGCTGCTCGTTCTCCTACATGCCCATGTTTTTTTAGATTTACTATATTTTTTTAGATCAATTAAGCATTCTTTAAATATTTTTTGAGTAATTATAGAGATTATCATTCTTCCATCTCTCTGTAAAAAGCCATTCATTATTCCAGACTAATGGAGTCCGGTTATCTCTCCTACTTTTAAACATGGCTCTTTTCTAACATCAATTACCCGCCCCCCTGCCATGTATATTAAGAATTTTGGTGATTTGCCTTAATCTCTCTTATCATCCCTTCCCCTGGTTCAATATTCCTGTTGCTGGCCCAACTGATGCCTTCAGAGTTTGCTATTCCATTCCAATCCATGTAAGCTATATGCTTCTACTCATTACATGGTCAGACCATAGATTTTTATATCATCTGAAATTCTACAACATCTGAAATTCCAAACTTCTCCAATCTCTTCCATAACTAAATCTTCCAAACACCTCATCAGAATCCTACCTTTCTCATTATATTTTAGCCACTCTTCCTCTTAAAAACTAGCTATATTTTTCCTTAGAACACTTATCACTATGAAGAATTATACTATTTATTTGTTTGCTAAATAACTTTATTTCTCTCTTGAGAATGGAAACTCTTGGAGGATAGGAGTTTTGTCTTGTTCATAATACATGCCCCAGGTTTACAACAATGTACAATGTAGAGTGAGTGTTAGATAATATCTGTTGAATTGATGAGTGAATAAAATAATTCTAATGAATTAGGGAGTCATTTTTTTTCCTTAAAATATTATTGTATATCAGATTAACTATGTCTTTCAATCATATCTACAAGATGGTTTCCCTGAAACCATCTCAGAAGCATGCACATTTTGGGGTAAATATTTCCTTTAGAGTAAGTTTACAAATAATGAACTATAGTAAATTAGGCACATTATCTTTTATGGTGGAGTGACACTTTTGTAGACCTGCCTACTTACTTTTATCACCCTCTGTAGGAAGACTGCAAACATTAAAGTGGCAAAAGAACAACACATTTAGTTCTTCGTGACCAAAAGTAGGATTTGGGAAGATATATATATATATATATATATATACACACACATATATATATACATATATGTGTATATATATGTGTATATATATATGTGTGTATATATATATATATATATATATATATGAGAAAATTTTGAAACAAAGCCTAGATCAATAATATATGAAAACTTCTTTTACATTTTACCCAGAAACAAGAACTCCCTCTAATGCATTTTATTTGGGGTCATCTATATAGGTTGCTTTATTTCCTTCCTTTTGCATGTTAGGATGTAACTCTACTTAAAAGAAAAGAAAGCACAATTGTAAACTGAGAATTAAGCAATGATATAAGCTTTCTATCAGTGCTGCTATTACTTATTTACAAAGTATTATGTAGAATGTAATTGAGAGGGATAACATTGTATTAATCTTTGCATCCCTCCAAAAGCAAAACACTGTGTCTAACATTTGGCAGGAAACAGTACTTGTAAAATGATCAATCAGATTGATTATACTCTTGAAAGCTGGTATTTAATATGAATTTTTATTCATTTTCTGAAAATTAATTTTTGCTTTTTTGTTTGTCCTTTGTCATCATTAAAGCCTATGATAAATTATTATGTAATTATGATCAAATAATACATAGCTGTAAATTCATAGTCTCATACGAAGAACATCTTGAAACCAGAATTTTAGGGCTAGATGGGCCATTAGAGATCAGCCAGTCCAACCATTTTATTTTACAGATGGGCAAAAATGTTCCTGAGAGGTGAGTTGACTTGCCTGGGATTTTACAACTTTTTAAATTGGATTAGAATCTAGGTCACTCAGTGCTGGGCTATTTCCATTTTATTAGATGATTGTGCACCATAAAGCATATTCAGAGAGTAATAAACCTATGTTGTGCAACATTCTCTGTGGCAGTGATTCCCAAACTTTTTTGATAACACACACTAATGAGCAATTCTGAGAATACTCTTAGTATACCTAAAATTGTTTAATAATAAATTACTTACTAAAGTACAATATATATAATTTTCATAATAGAAATTTAAAAGAATAATATAGAGTAATAACATTTTAAAATAATTTCATTCATTTTTATTATTAACACAAACATCCTTTTTTGTTTTCATCCAACATTATTATTAATAACATTGCAGAGAATATACTATGTTTTAATATGCTTTATTATTTTTGAAAATCTTTGTTTAAATATCATTTAAAGTGATTTAAGAGTCAGGTTTTGAATTCAGTTTGATTCTTGGTTTTAATGGCTGTCATAGAAGTTGGACATTTAAATGCAAGAAATAGTGTACAAACTTCCAGTTTTAAAATGAATAAGTTCTGGCAATCTAAACTACAGCATGGTGACTATAGTTAATAATACTGTATTATCTGTTTGAAAGTCTCTAAGAGAATAGATTTAAATGTTTTCATCATACACATACATACACAAAATGGTAATTATGTGAGGTGATGGAGCTGTTAACTAACCCTATTGTGGTAATCATTTTGCAGTATATACATGTATCAAATCATCATGTTGTACACCTTAAACTTACACAATAATATATGCCAATTATATCTCAATAAAGCTTGAAAAAAATTTAAAAACACGTGTAAAGAAAAGGAAGAAATAATTCATTGGCTGCAGCTAATACAACGTGATATTCACTTTTAAACTGCTTTCACTAATTATGCAAAGATTCCTAGATTGAATTCATTTTATAAATTCTAATCTCTCCCGGGAGTCAATAATTCATTCTTGCAAACAAAATCTAGATTTCGAACAAATGGCGTAAATATCTAAAACCATTTCTTTGAATGAAAATGTACAGACATAAACTTTTCTTTTAACATATTGATATGCACACATTTTCACAGTAACTGCACATCAGGAGAGATATTTCCAAAATTTTCTCCAAAACGTTCTCTTCATAACATGAAGTTATTTTGGAAACTAATTGCTTTCTCACTCATTGTTAAAGTCACAAACACTCTATAAAAATGTTCATTGTAAATAATATATGAATTCACATTTCAAAAGCCTTCTAGATAATTTCAACATTTTGGGCAGCTTCTTGTCTGATTTGATTAGATTATCATTATTTATCTTTCAATGTGGCTGATGAGGAGCTGGTACTAGAGATTAGAAGAAGATTTAGTCTGCCATTCTTTATTCAGTTTTACCTCTTCCCCATATTACCAATCCATGATTTTTTACAAAAATAGTCTGTAGTTTTGTACCCATTTAATGAGGATTAGTTTACTTACAACTGGATAATATAATACACAAATCTCCTTCTTGGTTACCTGTCCACTGAAATATGATACTTTCTGTTGAAAGCAAAAGGATGAGTGGGAACCACTATGTCAAACTCTCCATTGTGGAGCTTCTACTCTTTTCTTTGGGATAGAAATCCCACATGACATGAACTTACCTGAATTACGTATCTGATATAGACTGAGTGAGGACATCAATATGAAATCATATTAATAGCTAAGTACCAGTAAATATTGGTTTTTCTCATTCTTTAAATTGAAAGTGTTAAGTAGAGATTCCAATGTTTTTTTTCTGTCTTTCTAATAGATCATTTTGCATACACAGATGGGTGCCTTCACCCCTCTTTACAGATAACTATCTTTTGTGAGGCTGTTTACCTGGTTTGCCTAATATTAAAACTGGAATCAAGACTGTAACAGTCTAGAGAGAATTTGCTCTGAGTAGGTACCTATCCAGTTATAACTATGATTATCTCTATTGAAGTTCAGTCTTGAATTCTCTTTGGGAGTTGCCTATTTTGCTGATGCTTTGAGTGTCTTGCTTTGATTTGTGCTAGGATACTACTTTCTTGAATTGAGATTAAGTTACTATTTACAAAATAATTAAGCTTTTGACATTTGTAATTGCTCAAAGTTTGTTTCATTGATACTTAGACGCACTTTACACAATATGGTCAGCAAAATACCCGTTTCTAGTTGTTTCTTAAGGGATTGCTTTCTTTCTTTGCCATTATTTTGTAGCTAGTCTCTCTGCTGTGAATACTTTGTGAGCTGCTTGAGATTATGTGATCTGAAAGGTGATTAACTCAGATTGAATGAAATGCTAATAATATGACACTCCCTCTGTAGCTCTACTATGTACATGCCATTTAGGATAATTTAAAAAAATTTTAAACACTTAAAAATTGCAATATACATATTTTCCATTTTCCCATATGTAAAACTGAAAGTTATTATACCAAACCTTTGGTTAGAAGAGATTTTATGTATAATAATGTAGATCATTTGGGTATCGGCTTCAACTGTCTCAGTGTATTGCATTAGTATTCCAGAGGGTGTATTCCTACCTTGCGACATATACATACAAATAAATTTAAAACAGGGCACAGACTCAAATGTAAGAGCAAAAACTATAAAATTCTTGGAAAAACAACAGGTGTGAATCTTCATGACCTTGGATTAGGTAATGGTTTTTAAAATATGCAGCTAAATCACTTCTCAGCCTTTTGGTTAAGGTCAAGTGTAAAATATGACAGCTAAAGCATAAACAATTGAAAAATAGATAAATTGGATTTTCTAAAAATTAAAAACTTTTGTGCTTCAAAGGACATCATTAAGAAAGTGAAAAGAAAACCCACAGAGCGGGAGAAAATAATTTCATATCACATTTCTGACAAGGGTCTTTTACTCAGAATATATGAAAACTTTTACTACTAAATCAAAAAAGCTTAATAAAAATGGACAAACAATCTAAATAGACCTTTTTTTCCCAAATAAGATATGCAAATGGCCAATAAGCACATGAAAGGATTCTCAATATCATTATTCATCAGGGACGTGTCTATCAAAACCACCATAAAATATCACTTCACACCCACTAAGATGGCTATAGTTAAAGAAAAAAAAGAAAGGAAATAACAAATATTGGCAAAGGTGTATAGAAATGGGAACTCTTATACATTGCTAGTGAGCATGTAAAATAGTGTAGCACCTTTGGAAAACAGTTTGGCAAATCCTCAGAAAGTTAAGCATAGAGTTATCATTTGACTAAGCAGTTCTCCAAAAGAATCGCCAATAAATGTTCACAGAAATACTAAGACACAAATATTCGTAGTATTATATATGAGAGCCAAAACGTGGAAACAACCCAAATGTTCAACTGATGAATGAATGAACATAATGTGATCTATCCATATACAGTTGACCTGAACAACACAAGGTCAATCCGTGTATTGCTTACAGTTGGCCCTCCATACCACTGTTCCTCTGCATCCGCAGATTCAACCCACCATGGACTGTGTAGTACTATAGTCTTTACTCTCGACAAATACCTGCGTATGAGTGGGCCCACACAGTTCAAAGTTCCTGTAATGGACTATTATTCAGCAATAAAGAGGAATGAAATACTGAGACATTCAACAACATGGATAAACCTTGAGAATTGATGAAAACTATCTCTTCTCTCCCCAGAAAAAAAAATTTCCAAATATACAGACACAAAAATTTTACCATACATTTCTGGGCGTTTATGAGCCTCCTTAAACACTTCATGAAATCTTAAGGCTCATTGACCCTAAGCTAAGAATCCCTGATTGGCAAGATGCTGGCTGAAACGATATGATCATAAATAATTCTGGCACCTATCTTTATAGCAGTTACAACATTTGAGTGATAATAACAATCAAAACAGCTACAACAATAGCAACCACAAAAGTTGGCATTTATTGATTATTATATTTTGGGCACTGTACTTTATAAGCATTTTCTCATTTAATAATCCCTACTCTCTATCCCACAAGTTAATTGTAAAATATATAATGTGAACAAGGCATTGGAGTAGAAGTGAGGAGTTCCTGGTGTCAGTTCAAACTGATTCTGCTATCAATTAACTTATATAACTTGGAGTAGTTACCGAGTTTCTGGATATCAGTCGCTTTATCTATAAAATGAAAGCATGGTTAGCATATTATTCTTTTAATTTCCTTGCAAGCTATTGTATGTTATTCTAATTTAACTTAAATTTGTGTTTGTGTGTGTATATAGTACAAACACACATGATATTTAAAGCAAGGGATTATTATTGTTAAAATACACTTAACAAATATATTATTTTCCAAATCAAATAAGCTGCTTTTCAGAGGATATTTTAGGGAGGGATACTAAAAACACCACACCTGTATGGGCTCCAGGGTCAGAACATTGTGGGGATTAGAGATGGTAGGAGTCCAAGATAAGAAAGTAGCTGCTTTGTAGATCTAGTTTATTCTTCCACGAAAAATGTTTTCCCCAAGGTGGGAAACAATTAGTGCTAACCCTTTGCTTAAGCACCAGAGGGACTCTACACAAGGATTAGCTCTAGAAAGTTTCAAAGGAAGCTTAAGTGACTTTTGAATATATTTATAGAATAAAAGCAAAATTTAAACTGGGCTATTCCCATAAAATCTTATTTTGTGAGTGAAAATTTGCCTTGACTAAGACTTTTGTGTCTTCCTTCTCTCTGAAAGCTTCCTAAGTCACATGTTGAGGCAGAGACAAAATATCCAGCTGGAAAACTGGGTCCTCTCTATGGGCCCAGTTGGAGTAAAAGGAGAGTAGAATTCATGCCTAAAGAATAAAAGTCTCCCCGAACTAAATTTATTTCTTCTGACAATTGGACAGAAGTGCTCTGGAGGTCAAGTTGCACCCAGTCAGACATTTTGCTACTGAGATAGCAGTTACATGGTTAGAAATGGAGAAAGATGTGTCTGGATAATTGAAGAGTAGTTGTCAAGAAAGGGTCCAGAGAAAATTTAATTGAGGAAATGGGGAAGAATATAAAGAGCTGAAGGAAAAAGGAAGAGGGATCAGAGACACTGGTAGTTTTTATTTAGGGAGTAAATTGCATCTTACACAGAGATTGAGGGAATAATATAGTATTATAGAACATTTTAAATAGAAGATCTAATGAGCATAGTCTTTTTCTCTTTTGTTTGCAAAAAAAGTTTTCCAGTTTTAAAGTATTCTTGTTTTTGAAATAAGAAAGTGTAAATGGAAGACCTCTTCCCTCTGCTTGATAAACTACTACTTCAAGTATTTCAAGACCCAACTTGTTTCCCTTTCCCCCGACTTTCCCCTCTCCTACACCTGTAGGATTGACTGCTGTCCCCTTATGCTTCTATTACAGGTGTATATTTCAACATTCTGTGTATATCTCTAGTATACCATATGTCACATTGTATTAGCAGTCATTTCCTTAACTATAGTTTTCGTCTAACAGAATATGAGCCCCGAGAGAGAGGATCATGCTTGTTTTATGAGCACCTAGCCTGGGTCCTGGTGGAACTGCACAACTCAGATTGGGATTCAAACCCACAATCTCAGGCTCAGGAGGGGACTCGAACCCGCAATCTCCCAGCAGAAACTGCACACCTGGTCACAGGACTTAATGAAGCTCAGGTTCTTTATGTCTCAGTACAGAAGGAGTTCAGCAAAAGGCAAAGTGATAGGTAAGAAGCAGATTTATTAAAAAAGGATGCTTGTGAAGGATACAGGCGGGCAGGCAAGAGGGCTCTGCCCCAAGAGCTAAGTGGGAAAGCAGGTTTATTTAGGGAGATACAAACTCCATAGACAGAGTGTGGGCCATCTCAGAAGGTGAGAGGCCCTGAAATATGGGGTGGTTTGTTTTTATGGGCTGGGTAATTTCATAGGCTAATGAGTGGGAGGGTTACTCCAACTATTTCGGAGAAGGGGTCGGAGATTTCCAGGAATTGGGCCACCGGCCACTTTTTGGCCTTTCGTAGTCAGCCTCAGAACTGTCATGGCACCTGTGGTTGTATCACTTAGCATATGCTAATGTATTACAATGAGTGTATAATAAGGCTCAAGGCCAACTGGAAGTCGAATCTTCTGCCATCTTGGGCCTAATCGATTCTAACCAGTTTTTGTCATATCCTCAACAGCTGTGTCATTCTTTTAAAGGTTGTGCACTGCCCCCTTCCCTCCTGTTTCACTGGCACATTACAGTCAGCTAGTTGGTTAGATGGTTTAATGAAAATTCATAACCCATGGTCTTTAAATTTTAGGAACCACAATCTTGATAGTGACCATGATGTGATTTTTGTCATCTCTTTAAAAAAAATATCTTTATGTTAATTCTGAGCCTCCCAAAATTGCAGGTCTTCTAGAATTTCATCTTCTTTGGAGGCTGAGGTGGCTATTCTGCTCTTCTAAGAGGCAGCAGAAGCTTACATAGTCTAGAGAATAGGATGTCAAAGAGAAAAAAAAAGTGTGTATTTCAGAATTTTATAAAAAGATGATTCACACAAAGTAAAGAAACTTAGCGAAGTCTCAGCAAGAGTAGGATGAGGATAGGCTGTGGGGATGAAAGGATATCACACAGATTCTAACTTGGAAATAGCATAACTCTGCTGGACTTGTGTGTTAAAAATGGGTCACCAACTGTCCTTCCCATTCTCACTTTCTTTGCCTGCCTTATGTATCAAGACAAGTGAAGATGCAAGGAAACTTTATAAATAGTCAGAGAAAGATTTGTTGTTGACCTAGGTCATTGTGGTTCTTGTAGATCAGAAATAATAAAATCAAACCATAGGAGAACAGAGGAGAGTTTTCACTTGAAAACTTTAGTGAAAGGGAGAGAGACATAGGAGAGCAGAATGGTTGGGTCAGGAAAACGATTTTCTTACTCATAACTGAGAAAATGCTTTCAAGTTTGAAAGTCCCATGGAGAGACCCATACAGGTAGTAAAAAGTGAGCAGGGAGATAATCAAAACTGAAACTACAGGTTATAAACTACTATGTGAAACTATCATGAAATTCAAAATAGAAATAAAAAGTTTGGAAATTAATTTTTTTTCAGAAAAAATATTATTTATCTTTCTTGTAAGATGAAATAGTCTTTTGTGATAACTAAGACCTATGTCAGTGGTTATCGACTTTACCAGTAGTCATTATGGCTTCCACTTGTTCTTTCCTCCATTGACCTTATATTTTGGGAAAAAAAATTGCTAGTTCAATTACATTTATTAACAATCGTTTCTCATTATATATTATAATAAAAGACAGTTGCCAATCAGAGCTTCTCATGAGCAGGAAAAGCAACATCACACCAATTTATTAAGAATTCAACTGAAAACAAAATAAATTTAAATTCTGGTTAGCTTGTGCATTGTGATCTTAGATAACACATATTTTGTTCAACTTTTAAATGTTACTGAAATGTACAGCAGAAACTAACAAAACATTGTAAAGCAATTATACTCCAATAAAGATACAAAAAATAATAATAAATAAATAAATGTTACTGAAAACAGATTACATAGAGGAGCAAAATTTGCCACTCCAAAATGTGTCTCTTTGACATGAGGATTAGTTTAGGCTGATTATTTCTAAGAAACAGAGGACTCAGGAAGTTTTTCTTGATACCTCCCCCTTAACTGCTTAAAAGAATTTTTTTTTTTTTTTTTAATTTTTTTTTTTAAATTAATTAATTAATTTATTTTTATTTTTGGCTGTGTTGGGTCTTCTTTTCTGTGCAAGGGCTTTCTCCAGTTGTGGCAAGTGGGGGCCACTCTTCATCGCAGTGCGTGGGCCTCTCACCATCGTGGCCTCTCTTGTTGCGGAGCACAGGCTCCAGACGCGCAGGCTCAGTAGTTGTGGCTCATGGGCCCAGTTGCTCCGTGGCATGTGGGATGTTCCCAGACCAGGGCTCGAACCCGTGCCCCCTGCATTAGCAAGCAGATTCTCAACCACTGCGCCACCAGGGAAGCCCTTAAAAGAATTTTTATAAGGGATCTGTCCCCAGAATAGAGCTATCACAGAGGTAGCTACAAAGAATATGGGCAAGATGTGGTAGGGGAAACTGCCAGGACCTAGGGATCAGAGTTCATGCTATGTCCCATTGTCTCTGCATGGCACAGCAAACATTTGTTTACCAAATACTTGCTTTTCCATCACCCTGTGAATTGTCTTCCTCCTTTTTAAAGTCCCAAACCACTACCCCTCACATCCTCTTTTGTCTTTAGCCGAAGATGGTATTTAAAGTGAGGGTCTTGGCCCTTTGGTGAGTTACTCAGTTTTCCTGGGCCTCTCTCATGTATACATATTGTTAAACGTTTTTTGATTTTCTTCTGTTAATCTATCTCATGTCAGATTAATTCATAGACAAGATAGAAGAACTTAAAAGGGTAGAGGAAAATTTCTTTCTTTCTTTGTTTCTTTCTGACACTTAAAATATCCATTGCTTCCTTTTTGTGGAGTTTCTCAACAATGGAACTATTGATATTCGTGGTCTCAGAGTTACTTATTGTGGGGGACTGTGCTGTGCATTGTAGGATGTTAAGTGGCATCGCTGGGCTCTACTCAGTAGATGCCAGTAGCGCCCTCTAGTGGTGACAATCAAAAATAACTCCAGGCATTGCCAAATAATCCCTAGGGAGCAAAACTGGCCCCAGTTGAGATTTGACAGAGAGAGGTCTGGGGTCCTGGTTTGAGAACCAGAAACAAATAGCACATAGAACCAAATAGTGCAGCTAAAGGAGGAATAGAGGAGATTGCCAGAGGGAACTGTCCATTTTCTTTCACAGAAAGCCAACCCTGGCTATAAGAAGATTCCCAAGCTGGGCTGTTATCTTTCTGGTATCTGAACTGGAGTGTACTCTGCATAGCATCAATTCACATAAATTCAAAGTAAGATCACACACACTGGAAAGTACGGAGGATACCTCTTTGAGATCCTCCAAACTGATGGCTTAATTCAGAAAGAAGCGATTACAAAGAAAAAAGTAGGCGACTATGGATTCATCAGTTCGGATTGTTTCTAATTTAGTGGAAAGTGCTATCACAGTTTTGCAAAGGCAGAGGACTAATAAGAGTTCCCAAGCTTTACAGTCCTGTTAGGAACAAACTTTAAATTGCTTGATGTGCTGTCCAAATGTAAAAAAAAATAAAAATAAAATAAAGGCCTTTTACAATAATGTGTGTTGGGAATTTTCTTTCATTCTATCACTTTCTGAATTTGAGGGTTGAATTCTAATCAAAATCTTTCTTCCCACATGGTTCTGTTATACAATATAGATATTGTTTAGCAGTTTTTAAGTCTTTAGCTACAATTATGGTGACTGGGCAGACTTAATAGTGGTTGTCAAGGCCCAATTGTATTTTTTCCTACAATTTTCTGCAGAATTAAATATTGAGGCTTGGTCTAAGAAAAGCTATAAATTAAAACTGAATTTGAAATTTTGTTCATAATCACTATCATTCTATCAGCTGAGGAGTGAATTACTGGGGAGTGTGACCCTAGCTAGGTTTGGACTTGGAGCAGCCCATCTGTCACAAATGCGAAAACTGACTTAAGCACCACATTACCTGAGACAAAGTAACTAGAAGTGGTCTCAGACTATGTGATTAGGCCATTAGTTTTAAGGTACATTGAGGGAACTTGAATTGTCTAAGAAGAATGAACTCGAGGCTCTGACACCATAATTTCCATATACAAGAATGGGGAAGAGAAGGACGTGGTTAGCTCAGCACCACTGAAGTCTCTTTTTACATAATAAAGGGAGAGTGCATTCTAGTGTTACTAGCTAAGTAGTTTACTACTAATGCTACTACTATTAACTACTATTGCTACTATTACTGCTACCACTATTATTACTACTAATAACAAGAACAGCAGTAGTTTCAATCAATTTAGAAGCATCTACTCTATGCCAGTGCTTGACATTCAAAATCATTATTTCAAATCCTCCCAAAAAACTGTAAACTTGCACTATGTCCAATCTCAAGAGGAAGAAATTGAATTTTGGAGAAATTACTGTCCTCAAGTCAAATTATGTGGTAGAGCCTGGATTGACCAAGTTTGATTACCTCCAAAATCCATGTTTTTTTTTGTTTTTGTTTCTTTGGTTGCTTTAAATACATTGCACAGAATCTATAACAAAGTTCCTGTGATGAAGACAAGAAAGGAAGTAAGAAGAATGCCAAAGAACTGGCCTGCACCCCTGGCATTTCATAGAGGATCACAAATCTGCTGCTGCTGCAGTCCACCTACCCAGCTGAATACTTGGGTGGAGGAGTTTTTTCTTTCCTTTACTTGTCTCTACTTGTTATATGCCCTTTTTCCTAAGCCCATTCATTCCTGGCAATGAGGTCATACAGATAATTCAACTTTGTGATATTTTGTTTAGGTTTGAGAGACCAACTATTTGCTAGTCCATTGTTCAGTTCCTGTTTACACTTAGAGACTGATATTACTGCATACATTAATGAGAAAGCTTGGAATTTTGAACCTGTTCTATTCAGTTCTAAAAATGAAATTTGGAGTCCCAATGGAAAAATGACAATCATCCTCAACCTCAGTAGGTGCAAATTTCTATTTTTAAATATAATCTTTGCCCCATTACAGCATAGTGAGGGAATAATCATTTTTGAAGAGAATGTGAATCATAAGCACAGTTTTTCTAATAAATGTATTTCTCTCTAAAGCAGAAAGATCATCTAAATGATAAATCCAACTGGTACATGATTTTGGTGAAATTAGCCAAGAATAAAGTCTTCTGAGATAATTGACAATAACTCTTTGTTCTTTTTGCTGCTTTGTATATTTATGCATTATCCTTCTCTGACAATTTTGAAGCCAAGGCCAATTAATATTCATTTTAAAATGTTCAAGCTCATATTTTCTTTTAAAAAAAATTTTTTTTTCTATTTCTTTATTTAATTAATTTATTATTTTTTTGGGCTGTGTTGGGTCTTCGTTGCTGCACACGGGCTTTCTCTAGTTGTGGTGGGCGAGCGGGGGCTACTCTTCGTTGCGGTGCGCAGGCTTCTCATTGCAATGGCTTCTCTTGTTGTAGGAGCACGGGCTCTAGGGGCGCAGGCTTCAGTAGTTGCAGCACGCAGGCTCAGTAGTTGTGGCTTGTGGGCTCTAGAGCGCAGGCTCAGTAGTTGTGGCACACGGGCTTCGTTGCTCCGCAGCATGTGGGATCTTCCCGGACCAGGGCACGAACCCGTGTCCCCTGCACTGGCAGGCGGATTCTTAACCAGTGCGCCACCAGGGAAGCCCCAAGCTCATATTTTCTTATATCTACTTTTGTAATATTCAACATTTCTTATTGTGATAAATGTACAACCCTGCATATACATGTATAATTTTATATTTATTTTACTTGTTGATTTTTGTCCATGATAAACATAAAAGGCACTATGTAAAGGTGGAAGGAAGAATATACCAGTAAACTGTCATTTATGTAGCAGTGTCTAGGAAGTGGCTACAATGTCCCCAGCGAGGTGCTGTGAATAGCAACAGCAATCCGATTCCTGCTTTCATGGGACATTGGTTGGGGGAGCAGCATATATGTACATTTCTTTGGATTTGTTTCTTCTACCTCTCTTTCCTGGTCTATCTATGCTTCTGGAATATTCTGAAAGAGCAGAAGTCTCAGAGTCAGATGGAATTGTATTCAACCTAGCTAGTTCTGAGCTTACTCTGAATCTCACTTTTCCCATTTGTAAAATGGGCGTGATGATACCTTCTAATTGTCAGATTACATGCAATACTATATATAAAGAATGCAGCATAGTGCCAGACAGGGAGGCACTTAATATTAGCTTTTATTACCACCATCTCTGTTTCTTTCTAACATCTACCTCCCTGCCATTGCACGCTATCCTCTGTGGAACGCTTGTCTATGAAGTCTTAAGAGATAAGTACCTGTGGATTCTAGGACTACTGATCCTAGCACTGAGATCCAAGGACTTTGAATTAGGAAACCGAGTGGCTTGGCTCAAGGATCAGAAACAGGGGGATCAGAAGATCATACCTGGGGACTGAGGGTCCTCAGCACGATGAAGCATTTAGTTTACTACTTTATGGAGGTATAGTTTTCCATCTATGTTTTAAAGATACAGGCATACCTTATGTTAATGCACTTTGCTTTATTGTGCTTCATAGGTCCTGTATGGTTTTTACAAATTGAAGGTTTGTGGCAACCCTGCATCCAGCAAGTGTTAATTTTCCAACAGCATTTGCTCATTTCATGTCTCTGTTTCACATTTTGGTGATTCTTGCAATATTTCAAACTTTTTCATTATTATGATATTTGTTATGGTGATCTGTGATCAGTGATTCTGATGTTATTGTAATTGTTCTGGGGCACCACTAACTGTGCTATATATTGACAAACTTAATTGATAAATGTGTATGTTCCAGTGCTCCACTGACCAGACCTTCCCAGTCTCTCTCCCTCTCTTCACGCCTCTCTATTCCCTGAGATGCAATAATATTGAAATTAGGTCAGTTGATAATCCTACAATGGCTTCTAAGCGTTCAAGTGAAAGGAAGAGTCGTACATCTCTCACTTTAAATCAAAAGTTAGGAATGATTACGCTTAATGAGGAAGGCATGTCGAAAGCTGAGGTAGGCCAAAAGCTGGACCTCTTGCACCAAACAGTTAGTCAAGTTGTGAATGCAAAGGAAAAGTTCTTGAAGGAAATTAAAAGTGCTACTCCAGTGAACACACAAATGATAAGAAAGCAAAACAGCATTACTGTGGATGTGGAGAAAGTTGTAGTGATCTGGATAGAAGATCAAACTAACCACAATATTCTCTTAAGGCAAAGCCTAATCCAGAGCAAGGCCCTAACTCTCTTCAATTCCATGAAGGCCAAGAGAGGTGAGGAAGCTGTGGAAGAAGAGTTCGAAGCCTGCAGAGGTTGGCTCATGAGGTTTAAGGAAAGAAACTGTTTCCATGACATCAAAGTGCAAGGTGAAGTAGCAAGTGCTGGTGTGGAAGCTGCAGCAAGTTATCCAAAAGATCTACCTAAGATCATTAATGAAGGTGGGTGCACTAAACAACAGATTTTCAATGTAGATGAAATGCCTTATATTGGAAGAAGATGCCATCTAGGACTTTCATAGCTAGAGAGGAGAAGTCAATGCCTGGCTTCAAAACTTCAAAGGACAGGTTAACTCTCTTGTTAGGGCCTAATGCAGCTGGTGACTTTAAGTTGAAACCAGTGCTTATTTACCATTACCCAAACCTAGAGACTTTAAGAATTTTGCTAAATCTGCTCTGTCTGTGCTCTCTAAATGGAATAATAAAGTCTGAATGACAGCACATCTGTTTACAGCATGGTTTACTGAATATTTTAAACCCACTGTTGAGACCTACTGTTCAGAAAAAAACATTTCTTTCAAAATATTACTGCTCATTGACAATGCACCTGGTCACTTAAGAGCTCTGATAGAAACATATGATGAAATTCATGTTGTTTTCATGACTGCATTCTGCAGTCCATGGATCAAGGAATAATTTTGACTTTCAAGTCTTGTTATTTAAAGCTAACATTTTCTAAGGCTATAGCTGTTATAGATAGTGACTCCTCTGATGGATCTGACAAAGTAAATTGAAAACCTTCTGGAAAGTAGTCACTGTTCTAGATGCCATTAAGAACTTTTATGATTTATGGAAAGAGGTCAAATATCAACATTAACAGGAATTTGAAAGAAGTTGATTCCAACTCTCATGAGTGACTGAGGGATTCAAGACTTCCATGGAGGAAGGAACTACAGATGTGATAGAAATAGCAGGAGAAATAGAATTAGAAGTGGAGCTGAAGATGTGACTGAATTGCTGCAACCTCACGATAAAGCTTTCACAGGTGAGGAGCTGCTTCTTACGGAGGAGCAAAGAAAGTGGTTTCTTGAGATGGATCTACTCCTGGTGAAGAGGCTGAGAAGACTGTTGAGATGACAACAAAGGATTTAGAATATGACATAAACTTAGTTTATAAAGTAGCAGCAGAGTTTGAGAGGATTGACTCCAATTTTGAAAGACGTTCTGCTGTGGGGAAAATGCTATCCAACAGCATTGCCTGCTACAGGGAAAATGTGAAAGGTCAATCTGTGGCTCAAACTTCATGATAAATTCATTAAATCTTTTAAAATGTTATGTTGCTTTGTCATTCAGTTTGTGATATAAAGGTTCTTGTTGAAATTTATTCTGGTTAAAAGTCATTTTCTCATGAAAGATAAATGAGAAATGGCCAATATCCCCTCATTCCATGATCTCATCGAAGTTCAGATTATGTTCAGGTAGTGTTTCGTTTAGTTGGATAATGATTTAGGAAAAAAAAAAAGCATTTGTGCAAACACATATAAAATTAGAGACTTCTGGGGAACCTACAGAACATCTAGTCCAAACCTGCATTTCAGGAACTAGAATATTGAAAAAGAGGAAGAGTAAGTGGTTGGCTCCAGGTTGTTCATTTTGATTGGCAAAGCAGTGTTTTTAATGGAATCATGATGCTTTATCCTGAGGGTAACTTCTCTTTCAGGTAAACAAGTTTATGTAAGTTTACACATGTTCTTAACCTTGAGGTTGGCATATTTGGTTTTTTTTTCTTTTAAGTGTATTTACTTTCTCTTAATTAATTGGCCTGCCTGTTTTCCCGTGACCTGTGAACATCCTTACAAGAAATGTTTTAAAGAAGAAACTGTGAAATAGAGATAGGTATCAAATGTTGGCTCTTCTCCCAAATAACTATCAGTTGATTGTTTTTTTAGCACTGACCTATGCTTTATTCTACCCCTAGTAACTATTCCTAAGACCCTCCTCTGTTCTGCCCTAAAATACCATGAAAAACTAATGCAATGACAAGATAGCATTGGGTTTTTGTTTTGGTTTGGTTTTTTGGTGCATTTATCCTTTAAAATTCTCCCAATATTTCATCTATACCCAAGGTTTTTAAAATTTATTTATTTTTATTTATTTTTGCTGTGTTGGGTCTTCGTTTCTGTGCGAGGGCTTTCTCTAGTTGCGGCAAGTGGGGGCCACTCTTCATCGCGGTGCGCGAGCCTCTCACTACCGCGGGCTCTCTTGTTGCGGAGCACAGGCTCCAGACGCGCAGGCTCAGTAGTTGTGGCTCACGGGCCCAGCTGCTCCGCGGCATGTGGGATCTTCCCAGACCAGGGCTCGAACCCGTGTCCCCTGCATTGGCAGGCAGACCCTCAACCACTGCGCCACCAGGGAAGCCCTATACCCAAGGTTTTTTACTTTCCTTAATGGCCATTGAATAGAAGTATAAATACCTTTTTTTTCTATTGATCCATCAATATAGGTATGTGTATAATCTTTCCATATGCAGACCCTCCCTTTAGAGAAACAGCAACATATAGTAGATAAAATAATTTATGTGCCTGATAACCAAAGAAGTCATACAGTGGGAAATTGGGTGATAAACATTAGTAGATATTACCTTACTCAGATAATTGAGCCTCTTTGCCTGTTGCAGTACCTGACAATTTTGTTCACAATGATAATAGATGGAAACTTAGTTTATTTTTGTTAGAAAAAGTCACTTCTCTCAGTAATGTCATTTATGGCAAATTGTGGTAGAGCAATAAAAGAAAATAACAGAAACATTAAATTGTTGCTTGTCTTTATCACAAACAATAAAATCCCATGACAATAATGTTTCTCTTATTCCTTATCACTGCATCTAGAGAGGTCCTATTTTGGCATTTATTTCTTAGGTTTTACTTATGATTTTTTTTTGGAACATTCTTCCTTTTAAAAAAAACTCTATGTAGCATAGTACCTGCCATCTGAATGTTCTTGGCTCCAGGGTCCTCATCTATAAAATTAATGAGATGATATTAAGACTTTTTTAAGGCCATTTCCAATACTAAAAATCAGATTCTATTATTTAGTTACACCACATGAAACAGTTCCTCCCTGTTGAAACATGTATTTGTATGTAAGTGATCAAAAGTCCTATCCACAACGTACCTATTTATTCATTCAAATTTTAGCCAGTGTGTACTACTTGCCTGACAACTTGCGCTCACTGATATAAATCAAGGATTGCAAACCATGGTCCCCAGACTACACGTGACCTGCCACCAATTTTTGTGAATAAATCTTTTTAGAACATAACCACACCGTATTGGTTGCCTCTGTCTATGGCTGCTTTCATTTTACAGTGCAGAGTTGACTATGAAAGAGTATATTGCCCACAAAACCCCAAATATTTACTATTAGGCCTTTTACAGAAAAAGTCTGCAAAACAAAACTATTCTTTTATATATACTCATTTTATTAACTCTGTTACAGATTTTTACTGATTGAGCTAAAATAAGGATTTTTGTTGTTGGTACTGTTTTCGGGTTTGTGTCTGTGTCTGTGTGTGTATTTGGTCTTCCTGACAGTAAATTGCACCTTTGTTTTGTTCATTTTTCAATCTATTACTCCGTTCCATGTGAATATTTCTATTGATTTTACACTAAGTAAACAAATGGTGACTTGTCATTTCACTTAAAGGCTAGTAAAGGATAATGGTCCCTATGCTATTTAAAGGTGACAGAAATAGCTTAAATAGAAATTGTATTTTTGTTCATGAAAACACTGTCAATGAATTGAAGAGCCATTTCCAAGTTCTATGTCACTATAGTCGGTTGCATTGGAATATTTCCTTTTTGTGACGATCAGAAAAGAATATGCAAGTTATAATCTGTCACAGATTACTTTAAGTTTGATATTTATAGAATTTTGGGTAGATTGAAAAGTAAATCCCATTTGACAAAATAGAGGATTTTTCAGACTGCTCTTTTCTCTCTAAAATGACCTTTTTATTTAAGGGTCATTTTCGGTTTTCTCCTTGATTTTGTTCTTCCATAAAGCATGGTGGGGAGAGGGGAAGATGGGGAAAAAGAGACAACTGCAGAAGCCATAACAGTCAGAGGCACGTGAAGAAAGGGTCTTGTTTCAGTTAACATTTAGGCCTGATAGTTGTTTAAGCTTCATGGTTCCTCATCATCTCTTCAGGAAATTAGCCTTAATACAATTTTTTACAGTTGACTCTATTATATGAGAGGATGATTAATGAAGATGACCTTTACCCTGATTGTTGTGCTCTTTAGAAAGATATTCTCCATGAAGAGCTCGCGTTTCTAGGCTCCAGATGGAGAGGACATTCTTTGGGGAAACAATACAGTTGAACTCTGTTTCACTAACCACATTTTCACGTACAGATTCCTATCATGGCCTTCTTGTCAGACTCACAGAAGAGAGAGATTTTCTTTGAAGTACAGTACTCATCAGTTTCTGAGCCTTGAATTACATGACCTCTTTCTCTTTTGCTTAAAGTTCATTGAAGATGCTAACATTCTGCCTTAAATTAAACTGAATTGTTTGAAAAATTCCAGGAAACTTTTGTTGGAAAAGCTTCAAAGCTTCCAATTGTGGCTTAAATTGGTGATTCAGAACATGAATATCTAAAAGCAGACAGGGTTTACATCCCATAAATTTACCTTTTGGGTCTCACAAGCAGGAGGACTGTGCAATCTTTCAGGAATTCTGAGATCCTTGTCCTTTGGAAGTGACATTCAGCCATTTTTGCTCATCAGTATCTGCATCAAAAACCTTAGATCTGTTCTGGAGTTATTGGAAGCTAAATGGACAGGAAATAGTGCTAACCTAATTGCTGTATAATTCTGTAGATTCAGAATGCAACATTGATTTTGTACCAGGGGACAAGGAAAGGGGGAACTTGTCTGAATTTCTTCCCTGGAGAAGCAGATACTCTGGTTGCTGGGCGTGGACTAGATTTATTTGTTAATTAATTATTAATTGAGTTTCTCATACACATCAGCCACTGTATTTGTTCTCATGGAACTCAGAGTCTAAGTGAGCCCCAGAGGCATTGTCTGAGCCACCATGTAGGCAGGAGAGATCCACAGGACTGACTTGGAGGCCCTAGACTATGATAGCCAGTAGAATCTAAAAGGTAGTTTTGAGGGAACGAATCTGAAAATGAAATTTGACACAGATAGTCCAATGAGGCATCATTCCAAAAGGACAAGGCAGAATCTAGGTATGAGCTCACAGATCTAGACCAGAGTTATCAGGCAGACATGAGAGGCTTTGTGTTGGATGATTTGATGGAGAGCTGAGACACGGGCTGGGCAGAGGGGCAGGGGGTTTATTCAGAACACTGAACTATCTAGGCAGAACTCACCTTCTAATTAATGCAGAATAATCCTGGGGAAGAGCCTCTGAAATAAAGAGCAGACACAATCACAGAAAACTTGAAGGACATGGTTTTATTCCTTTTAAATATGTCTTTGTTGTAGTATCTAGGACATCAAAGTTATTGCCCAACAGTAAACCCTTAGGAATGGTCTTAAGAATAGATGCCATGGATTTGTAATTAGAACATAATGTGATTTCATATTCTTTATTGCTTCTAACGTACTTTAAAATAGTTTTTCCCTACTCAGGTAAAATGTTTTTCCTTGCAATTGCATTTAGGCTGTGCTTAGTTAAGCCTTTCTCTATGCGTTGTGAAAAATCAACTTTCTTTCTGTTAGTGCTGTAATTACATGGTCACAAATCTCAGATTTCTAGAGTCCAAAATGAACCTTTCTTAGAAACATTCGTTTGTCACTCTACATTAGGAGAAATGACAACTTTTTCTTTTTCATTCTACTCATTGTTAGTTACATCTGGGAGTTTAGCTCACTGGAATGAAAAATTATAAATCAGCAAGAGCTAACGTATCAAAATAAATTTAGGAATATCCTACGCTGAGTGTTGCAGGTCTGCTGAGAATATAAAGGGATTCAAAGAAAAGACCTGTCTTCTTAAGGAGGTGAATGAATTTCCTCAAACATATTTTAATATTTCTAGCACCTGGATGAGCCTTTGATTACAGGAGAATGTTGCCAGTCACAATTAAAATTTTTTTTAATCCTTTAAATTTGACAGTTAATTGATGATGTGCCTTACAACTGAGGGTGTTTGGGAAATAAGAAAACATGGCTTTTAAGATTCTCTGACATTCTCATATTTCAGAGGTATCTGCTCTTTTGGATCTATCTAATTTCAGCCATATGTCTGATAAGCTTTCCCTTCTAACCCTAGTAAAATAATACGCTTCTATTCACTTCTTCTTTTGCCCTTTTTAAAAACACTTTTGCTTGGCAACTTTATCCTTTTACAATTCCTTTTCCTGTTTCTGACATAAACCATTACCATTTTCCTTAAGCTCTTCAATCCCTCCTTGAGCCTTCACTGTCAAAAGATGACCTTTTGGTCTTGATAGAATAAAATGGGCTTGCTCAAATTTTCTCCAAACTATACCTTTACCAACTTTTACATCTATTAGTCCTGTCTAAGAAAATGCTCTTTTCATCTGCTCCCATCTCTTTTGTGGCTTTGCCCCATTATTGACTCCCTCTTTCTATAACATCTTCCATTTTCTTCGTATTGATTCCTTCTCTTCAGATTCTTACCATAACTGACTCTCTCATATAACACAAAATTATGTAAAATAAATTTTTTAAAAAAGAAAAAAAAAAACCCTTGACCTACATTTGTTCACAAGTTTACTTTCCTTCTTCTTACCTCTTAAAAATATCAAATTCACCATCACTGTTGCCCACCTCAGTCCCTTAGTCATTCCTCAACGTACAGTAATCTGAATATACCTTTCTGCTGAAATTGCCCTCAGTGGTCAACAA
The DNA here is from genome assembly GCF_009873245.2 of Balaenoptera musculus. Lineage (NCBI taxonomy): Eukaryota > Metazoa > Chordata > Mammalia > Artiodactyla > Balaenopteridae > Balaenoptera > Balaenoptera musculus. Next base: position 68,237,397 of record NC_045794.1, read on the forward strand.
CTCTGCTCTGGTTACAACATCTAATGATCTTTTCTTAAAATTTATCCTTTTGACATGTATAGAATTTATAATGATGACTCCCCTCAGGCGACTGCTACTCCTATTTCTCATATTAATTTATTCTCAGCATCCTCAACATACTATTTTGAATCTGTTCTTAATTGTTGGTATTTCCCAGGTTTCCACATCATTCTTCATCTCATTTTGCTTTCTAATTTCCTTCCCACCCAGTACTAACTCAATATATCAAATCAACAGCGAGCCCTCCTAATTCTACCTTAGAATGTCTTTTCCCGATCTATCCTCTTCTTTCCATTCTTATTACCAAATCTTCAGTTCAGTTTCTCATTGCCATAAAAAACATATTTGAATTCCTTAACCTATCCTGTTTCTAACCTGTCCTATTTCAAATCCTATTACAAACTGATCTTTTCAGTGTATTCTCTTGATGCTTTCCCACCATTCTTGCCACTGTGGGTCATATATCATCTTCTGAATAATAATTTAAGGAATAAGATGTTGAAAAGCTTACTACTTGTATGTTTTGATCATTTTCTTTCTTCTGCTTTCAGTGCTTGTCTTTCCTTTATGGCCTGGTAAAATTCTACTCAGTTATAAATCCCTATACATGTGTCCTCTTCTTTGTGAAAACTTCCCTACTTTTGTACTCAGGGAGAAATAATCCCTCCCTTTTCCATATCTCAGCTGTGGCTATTTAGCTTTTAAGTAACAGAAACATAGTCACATTAGATTAAATGGAGACAGATTCCTGGGGAAAGAAAGATAAAATGTCCTTCACATACATTAACCATTTGTATTAGTAATCTATTGCTGTGTAACAAATTAGCCCCAAATATAGTGACTGAAAACAATACATATTTACTATATCACAATTTCTGTGAGAAAAGAAACCTGGGCATGGCCTACCTGGGTCTTCTGCTTCATGGCTTAATGATTAATCTCCAAAATATACAAAGAGCTCATGCAGCTCAATATCAAAGAAAACAAACAACCCAATCAAAAATGGGCAGAAGACCTAAATAGACATTTCTCCAAAGAAGACATACAGATGGCCAATAAACACATGAAAGGATGCTCAACATCACTAATCATTAGAGAAATGCAAATCAAAGCTACAATAAGGTATCCCCTCACACTAGTCAGAATGGCCTTCATCACAAAATCTACAAACAATAAATGCTGCAGAGGCTGTGCAAAAAGGGAACCCTCTTGCACTGTTTGTGGGAATGTAAATTGATACAGCCACTATAGAGAACAGTATGGATGTTCCTTAAAAAACCAAAAACAGAACTACCATATGACCCAGCAATCCCACTCCTGGGCATATACCCAGAGAAAACCATAATTCAAAAAGACACATGCATGGGCTTCCCTGGTGGCACAGTGGTTGAGAATCTGCCTGCCAATGCGGGGGACACGGGTTCGAGCCCTGGTCTGGGAGGATCCCACATGCCGCGGAGCGACTGGGCCCGTGAGCCACAATTACTGAGCCTGCGCGTCTGGAGCCTGTGCTCCGCAACAAGAGAGGCCGCGGTAGTGAGAGGCCCGTGCACCGCGATGAAGAGTGGCCCCCGCTTGCCACAACTAGAGAAGGCCCTCGCACAGAAACGAAGACCCAACACAGCCATAAATAAAATAAATAAATAAATAAAATTTGAAAAAAGAAAATGCTCCCTATAAAAAAAAAAAAAAAGACACATGCACCCCGATATTCACTATAGCACTATTTACAATAGCCAGGTCATGGAAACAGCCTAAATGTCCATCAACAGAGGAATGGATAAAGAAGATGTGGTACATATATACAACGGAATATTACTCAGCTATAAAAAGGAACGAAATTGGGTCATTTGCAGAGATGTGGATGGACCTAGAGACTGTCAAACAGAGTGAAGTAAGTCAGAAAGAGAAAAACAAACAAACCTACCTCCTCCTTGAAGCCTGCAGTTGTCATTCAACATAGATTTAAAAAAAGTGTGTTGTATATGAGCCAAAGGGATGGATATTGATGGCACGATGAATATGGTGGTTTCTGCTCCCCATGAATTCTGTCCACTGGGAAAGACATGTTGGTAAAGAGATATAAAACATTGGTAGATGTATGGCATATTTATAGGAGAGATAATCAGAAATTATCTCTTTCCTTGAAGGTCTACAGTATATGTTTTTATTAGTTATAGAAATATTTGCCTTAAATTACTTGTTTTAGTTGTTTCTGTATTTGCCTCATTTCTTATATTAAATAAATTCCTAAAGAGCATGTAACTGAATGAGATTGTTTCCTTCAACTCTCAGCTCAAGGATCTTTTTCTAGTATGCTTTCTCACACTTCCCCCTTCATATGCCTCATGTTCCCAAAGCATCTGGCTATATCTCCATTTGCTTCTCTATACTGTAAATACTTTATTTTATTGAGCTAAAATTGACATATAACATTATATTAGTTTCAGGTGTACAACAGAAGGATTTAATATTTGTATATATTTCAAAACGATCACCGCAGTAAGTCTAGTGAACATCTGTCACCATACATAGATACAATTTTTTTCTTGTAATGAGAACATTTAAGGTTTATTCTCTTAGCAACTTTCAAATATGCAATATAGCATAATTAACTATCGTCATGATACTGTATATTACATCCCCATGACTTATTTATTTTATAACTGGAAGTTCGAACCCCCCTTTCAACAATTTTGTCCATCCTCTAGTCCCTGTGTCTGGACCACCAATCTGTTCTCTGTATGAGCTTAGTGTTTTTGTTTTTTCATTCCACATATAAATGAGATCATACAGTATTTGTCTTTCTCTGTCTGACTTAATTTCACTTAGCATAATACCCTCTAGGTCCATGCATGTTGTTGCAAATTACAAGATTTTATTTTTTTTTTATAGCTGGATAATGTTCCTGTGTGTGTGTGTGTGTGTGTGTGTGTATTTATCCAGTCACCTATTGATGGATACACTTAGGTTGCTTCCATATCTTAGCTATTGAAAATAATTTTGAAAGGAACATTGGTGTGCATATCTTGTCTAATTAGTGTTTTTTTTCCTTCAGATAAATAGCCAGGAGTGGAATTTCTGGATATGATAGTTCTATTTTTAATCTTTTGAGAAACATCCATACTGTTTTCCATAGTGGCTGCACCAGTTTAAATTCCTACCGACAGTGCACAGGTTCTCCCTTCTCTACATCCTCACCAACACTTGTTATTTCTTGTCTTTTTTTTTTAGTAGATCTTTATTGAAGTATAATTGCTTCACAATACCATGTTAGTTTCTGTTGCACAGCAAAGCAAATCAGCCATATGCATACACATGACCCCATATTCCCTCCCTCTTGAGCCTCCCTCCCATCCTCCCTATCCCATCCCTCTAGGTCATTGCAAAGCACTGATCCGATCTACCTGTGTTATGCTGCTGCTTCCCATCAGCCAACTATTTTACATTCGCTAGTGTATATATGTCGATGCTACTCTCACTTCACCCCAGCTTTGCCCTCCCACTCCATGTCATCAAGTCCATTCTCTATGTCTACCTCTTTATTCCTGCCCTGCAACTAGGTTCATCAGTACCATCTTTTTTTTCCCCTGGATTCCATATATATGCGTTAGCATGCGGGATTTGTTTTTCTCTTTCTGACTTACTTCACTCTGTATGACAGACTCTAGGTCCATCCACCTCACTACAAATAACTCAATTTCATTTCTTTTTATGGCTGAGTAATATTCCATTGTATATATGTGCCACATCTTCTTTATCCATTCATCTGTTGGTGGACATTTAGGTTGGTTCCATGTCCTGCTATTGTAAATGGTGCTTCAATGAACATTGTGGTGCATGTCTCTTTTTGAATTATGGTTTTCTCAGGGTATATGCCCAGTAGTGGGGTTGCTGGGTCGTATAGTAGTTCTATTTTTAGTTTTTTAAGGAACCTCCATACTGTTTTCCATAGTGGTTGTATCAATTTACATTCCCACCAACAGTGTAGGAGACTTCCCTTTTCACCACACCCTTTCCAGCAATTATTGTTTCTAGCTGTTTTGATAATGGCCGTTCTGACTGGCATGAGGTGATAGCTCATTGTAGTTTTGATTTGCATTTCTCTAATAATTAGTGATGTTGAGCATCTTTTCATGTGCCTCTTGGCCATCTGTATGTCTTCCTTGGTGAAATGTCTAAGTCTTCTGCCCATTTTTTAACTTGATTGTTTGTTTTTTTGATATTGAGCTCCATGAGCTGTTTGTATACTTTTTAGATTAATCCTTTGTTGTTTCATTTGCAAATATTTTCTCCCACTCTGAGTGTTGTCTTTTTGTCTTGTTTATGGTTTCCTTTGCTGTGCAAAAGCTTTTAAGTTTAATTAAGTCCCATTTGTTTATTTTTGTTTTCATTTCTGTTACTCTAGGAGGTGGGTCAAAAAAGATCTTGCTGTGGTTTATGTCAAAGAGTGCTTTTCCTATGTTTTCCTCTAAAAGTTTTATAGTGTCTGGTCTTACATGTAAGTCTTTAATCCATTTGGAGTTTATTTTTGTGTATGGTGTTAGGTAGTGTTCTAATTTCATTCTTTTACATGTAGCTGTCCAGTTTTCCCACCACCAATTATTGAAGAGGCTGTCCTTTCTCCATTGTATGTTCTTGCCTCCTTTGCCATAAATTAGGTGCCCATATGGGCATGGGTTTATCTCTGGGCATTCTATCCTGTACCATTGATCTATATTTCTTTTCTTGTGCCAGTACCATACTGTCCTGATTACTGTAACTTTGTGGTATAATTTGAAGTCGGGGAGCCTGATTCCTCCAACTCCTTTTTCTTTCTCAAGATTGCTTTGGCTATTTGGGTTCTCCTGTGTTTCCATACGAATTGTAAGATTTTTTGTTCTAATTCTGTGAAGAATGCCATTGGTAGTTTGATAGGGGTTGCATTGAATCTGTAGATTGCTTTGAGTAGTATAGTCATTTTAACAATATTGATTCTTCCAATCCAAGAACATGGTATATTTCTCCCTCTGTTTATGTCATCTTTGATTTCTTTCATCAGTGTTTTATAGTTTTCTGAGCACAAGCCTTTCGCCTCCTTAGGCAGGTTTATTCCTAGGTATTTTATTCTTTTTGTTGTAGTGGTAAATGGGAGTGTTTCCTTAATTTCTCTTTCTGATTTTTCGTTGTTGGTGTATAGAAACGCCAGAGATTTCTGTGCATTAATTTTGTATCCTGCAACCTTATGAAATTCATTGATTAGTTCTAGTAGTTTTCTGGTGGCATCTTTAGAATTTTCTATGTATAGTATCATGTCATTGGCAAACAGTGACAGTTTTACTTCTTCTTTTCCAGTTTGTATTCCTTTTATTTCTTTTTCTTCTCTGACTGCTGTGGCTAGAACTTCCAAAACTATGTTGAATAAGAGTGGCAAGAGTGGACATCCTTGTCTTGTTCCTGATCTTAGTGGAAATACTTTCAGTTTTTCCATTGAGTATGATGCTTGCTGTGGGTTTGTCATATATGGCCTTTATTATATTGAGGTAGGTTCCCTCTATGCCCATTTTCTGGAGAGTTTTTATCATAAATGGGTGTTGAATTTTGTCAAAAGCTTTCTTTGCATCTCCTGAGATGATCATATGGTTTTTATTCCTTAATTTGTTAAAGTGGTGTATCACATTGATCAATTTGCATATATTGAGGAATCCTTGCATCCCTGGGATAAATCCCAGTTGATCATGGTGTATGATCCTTTTAATGTGCTGTTGGATTCTGTTTGCTAGTATTTTGTTGAGGATTTTTGCATCTATGTTCATCAGTGATATTGGTCTGTAATTTTCTTTTTTTGTGATATCTTTTTGTGGTTTTGGTATCAGGGTGATGGTGGCTTCATAGAATAAATTTGGGAGTGTTTCTCTCTCTCCAGTTTTTTGGAAGAGTTTGAGAAGGATCAGTGTTAGGTCTTCTCTAAATGTTTGATAGAATTCACCAGTGAAGCCATCTGGTCCTGGACTTCTGTTTGTTGGAAGGTTTTTAATTACGGTTTCAATTTCATAACTTGTGATAGGTCTGTTTATATTTTCTAATTCTTCCTGGTTCAGTCTTGGAAAATTGTACCTTTCCAAGAATTTGTCCATTTCTTCCAGGTTGTCCATTTTATTGGCATATAGTTGTTTGTACTAGTCTCTTATAATCCTTTGTATTTCTGCAGTGTCAGTTGTGATTTCTCCTCTTTCATTTCTAATTTTATTGATTTGCATCCTCTCCCTTTTTTTCTTGATGAGTCTGGCTAAGGGTTTATCAATTTTGTTTATCTTCTCAAAGAACCAGCTTCTAGTTTTATTGATCTTTGCTATTGTTTCTTCATTTCTATTTCATTTATTTCTGCTCTGATCTTTATGATTTCTTTCCTTCTACTGACTTTGGGTTTTCTTTGTTCTTCTTTCTCTAGTTGTTTTCAGTGTAGGGTTAGATTGTTTATTTGAGATTTTTCTTGTTTCTTGGAGTGAGATTGAATTGCTGTAAACTTTTCTCTTAGAACTGCTTTTGCTGGATCCCATAGGTTTTGGGTTGTCATGTTTTTGTTGTCATTTGTTTCTATGTATTTTTAAATTTCTTCTTTGATTTCTTCAGTGATTTCTTGGTTATTTAGTAGCGCACTGTTTAGCCTCCATGTTTTTGTGTTGTTTACAGTTTTTTTCCTGTAATGGATTTCCAATCCCATAGAGTTGTGGTCAGAAAAGATGCTTGATACGACCTCAAATTTTTTAAATTTTCCGAAGCTTCATTTGTGACCCAAGAGGTGATCTATCCTGGAGAATGTTCTGTGTGCACTTGAGAAGAAAGTGTATTCTGCCACTTTTGGGTGGAATGTTCTATAAATATCAGTTAGATCTATCTGATCTGTTGTGTCATTTAAAGCTTGTGTTTCCTTATTTATTTTTTGTTTGGATGATCTGTCCATTGGTATAAGTGGGGTGTTAATGTCACCTACTATTATTGTGTTACTGTCAATTTCTCCTTTCATGGTTGTTAACATTTTGCCTTATGTATTGAGGTGATCCTATGTGGGTGCATAAACATTCATAATTGTTATATCTTCTTCTTGGATTGATCCTTTGATCATTATGTAGTGTCCCTCCTTATCTCTTGTAACATTCTTTACTTGAAAGTCTATTTTATCTTATACGAGCGTTGCTCCTCCAGCTTTCTTTTGATTTCCATTTGCATGGAATATCTTTTTCCATCTCGTCACTTTCAGTCTGTATGTGTCCCTAGGTCTGAAGTGCATCTCTTGTAGACAGCATATATATGGGTCTTGTTTTTGGATCCTTTCGGCCAGTATGTGTCTTTTGGTTGGGGCATTTAATCCATTTACATTCAAGGTTATTATCGATATGTATGTTCCTATTATCATTTTCTTATTGGTTTCAGGTTTGTTTTTGTGGGTCTTTTTCTTCTTTTGTGTTTCCCACTTAGAGAAGTTTGTTTAGCATTTGTTGCAAAGCTGGTTTTTGTGGTGCTGAATTCTCTTAGCTTTTGCTTGTCTGAAAAGCTTTTGACTTCTCCATAGAATTTGAGTGAGATCCTTGCTGAGTAGAGGAATCTTGGTTGTAGATTTTTCTCTTTCATCACTTTAAGTATATCCTGCCATTCCCTTCTGGCCTGCAGAGTTTCCACTGAAAAATCAGCTGATAACCTTATGGGGATTCCTTTGTATGTTATTTTTTGTTTTTCCCTTGCTGCTTTTAATATTTTTTCTCTGATTTCAATTTTTGTTAGTTTGATTAATATGTGCCTTTGTGTGTTTTTCCTAGGGTTTATCCTGTATGGGACTCTCTGTGCTTCCTGGACTTGACTGTTTCCTTTCCCATGTTAGGGAAGTTTTCCACTATAATCTCTTCAAATATTTTCTTAGTCCCTTTCTTTTTCTCTTCTTCTTCTGGGACCCCTATAATTCGAATGTTGGTATGTTTAGTGTTGTCCCAGAGGTCTCTGGGATTGTCTTCAATTCTTTTCATTCTTTTTTCTTTATTCTGCTCCTCAGCAGTTATTTACACCATTTTGTCTTCCAGCTCACTTATTCGTTCCTCTGCCTCCATTATTCTGTTATTGATTCCTTCTAGTGTATTTTTCATTTCAGTTATTGTGTTGTTCATTTTTGTTTGTTCTTTAGTTCTTCTAGATCCTTGTTAAACATTTCTTATATTTTCTCAATCCGTGCTTCCATTCTATTTCCGAGATTCTGGATCATCTTTGTTATCATTACTCTGAATTCTTTTTCAGGTAGATTGCCTCTCTCCTCTTCATTTATTTGGTCTTGTAGGTTTTTACCTTGCTGCTTCATCATCTGTGACTTTTTTTTTTTTTAATATTTGTTTATTTATTTATTTATTTATGGCTGTGTTGGGTCTTCGCCTCTGTGCGAGGGCTCTCTCCAGCTGCGGTAAGTGGGAGCCACTCTTCATCGCGGTGCGCGGGCCTCTCATTATCTCGGCCTCTCTTGTTGCGGAGCACAGGCTCCAGACGCGCAGGCTCAGTGATTGTGGCTCATGGGCCTAGTTGCTCCGCGGCATGTGGGATCCTCCCAGACCAGGGCTCGAACCCGTGTCCTCTGCATTGGCAGGCAGATTCTCAACCACTGCGCCACCAGGGAAGCCCCATGACATATTTTCTTGCCATCTCATTTTTTTTTTTTTTTTAATGAGTGGGATTGTGTTTCTGTTTTACTGGTTGTTTGGCCTGAGGCTTCCAACACTGGAGTTTTTAGGCTATTGCGTAGAGCTGGGTCTTGGTGCTGAGATGAGGACCTCTGTGAGACCTCACTCCGATGAATATTCCCTGGGGTCTGAGGTTCTCTGTTAGTCCAGTGGTTTGGACTTAGAGCTCCCACCGCAGGAGCTTCTGCCCGACCCCGGGCTCACCAACCAGGTTCTTGCAAGCCACCTGGGGCGGCAAAAAAAGAAAAAAAGAACAATAACAAAGTAAAAAATAAAATTAGATTAGGAAACTAACAGGTATGTTAGAAAGAATGTAAAAATAGAAATATAGATGAGTCAACAATGGAAGATACATCAGTACCACAATAGTAAAAAAGAGGAGCAGGGAAAAGAAAAATAAAAGAAGAAGGGTGGGGGAAAGGCCTTGGCTATGGAGAGCAGGGGCCTAAGCAAGGGCAAGGTTTGGGTGGTGGGTGGGGCCTATGCTCAGGACCCACAGGGCTGGAAAAGACCCTTGGGGCTGTGTGGGGTGGGGTTTAGTCTCAAGGAACAGAAGGGGCCCAGCCATGCACCCACGCGTGGTCTCAGAGGGCAGGGGACCTCACCTGGGTGCCCAGCAGCCTTCCTGGGCTCGAGTGGGCAGGGCAAACTCTCTCCTCTCCTCTACTGCTGCTCTGGTCTGGGGTCTGGGAGGGTCCCTCTGGTCCCTCCCACCTGCCTCTCTTGATCTCCCCAGCCTCCCTCCTATGCCCCTAGGAACCACGTGGTTTGGAGGGGGCCTTGAGGGCAGGGGATCGGCCTGGGAGCTCAGCAGGTTCCCCAGCCCCACTGGGCCAGGTGATCGCCCTCCGCCCCTCTCCCACTCTTCCGGGAGAGTCCCTCCAACCTGCCTCTCCTGATCTCCCTGACCTTATGGGCGCTGATCTTGTCAGCCTCCACTTCTCCTCCCCCTCAGTCCCTCTATGTCCTACTGGTTCACTCTGGGTGCCTCCTGTCTCCTTGGGCGTCAGAGTTCCCTTCTTGTCTTTTTGATAATAGCCATTCTATCAGGTGCGAGGTGATATCACATTGTGGTTTTGATTTGCATTTCCCTGATGATTAGTGATGCTGAGCATGTTTTCATGTACCTATTGGCCATCTGTATGTCTTCTTTGGAAAAATATCTATTCAGGTCCTCTGCCCATTTTTTAGTCAGATTGTTTTTTTCACTATTGGTAGTTTTATGAGTTCTTTTATGTATTTTGGATATTAGCCCCTTACCAGATATATTATTTGCAAATATTTTCTCCCATTCAGGAGGTTAACTTTTCATTTTGTTGATGGAGACTATAAATTCTTTATGGAAAAGAATTACATTTCTTATATTTAACCTTAAATCTTTTGGTACTGTACTAGGTCTTGGCTACTGAAAATGTGAGTCTTAGACTGACCACATTGGCATCACCTCTAAGTTTGTTAGGAATACAGGATCTCAGGGCTCACCTTAGATCTATTGAATCAGAATATTTTATCATTTTCTCCTGACGAATGTGTGCACCTAAAATTTAATTAACACAGTGCTGGGGGATACAGTGTACCATAGCACAAGGTTTCTCAAATGTAATTAAAGGATCATCAGTAGTAGAATCATTGAATTTGAGTTAGGGTGATTGGTAGTGGTGGCAGTAATGACTGGTGGTGGCTTATGAGTTTGTAAAAATTCACTTTCTTTGGCCTCATCTCAGAATCTGCTAAAAATGATAGCATTCATGTTTCTGTATTTTTAACAAGTTCTTCAAGTGATTCTTTTTTTTTTTTAAATTAATTAATTAATTAATTAATTAATTTTTGGCTATGTTGGGTTTTCGTTTCTGTGCGAGGGCTTTCTCTAGTTGCGGCGAGCGGGGGCCACTCTTCATCGCGGTGCGCATGCCTCTCACTGTCACGGCCTCTCTTGTTGCGGAGCACAGGCTCCAGACGCACAGGCTCAGTAATTGTGGCTCACGGGCCTAGTTGCTCCGTGGCATGTGGGATCTTCCCAGACCAGGGCTCGAACCCGTGTCCCCTGCATTGGCGGGCAGATTCGCAACCACTGTGCCACCAGGGAAGCCCAGTGATTCTTATTCTAATAGAAGTTTGAGAAGAGTCTGGGTGAAGTGTCCAACCTCCTTTATAATATGGGATAATGATAGTACCCATCTATTTGACTTACAGAGCTGCTAGAAGGGTTGCATGAGATCATGTATGCACAGTGCTTAGCACACTCCTTGATGCCTAGTAATCATCTGGTGCTATTAGCTGCTAATAGCTGGAACACATACTTGTTGTTCAATAAATGCATGTCTGCCTTATAAAGTTGCTGGCAATGCAAAGATTATTTTCACTTTCTTTATCATCTTGTTATTTACTCCTTTGCCCAAAATATATTTTGTTATTTTTTTCTTCCTCTTTTTCTTCCCTAAGACTTTTCTTTTTCTGTATCCTTTGTAATATCCTCCATAGTGTTTAGTATGAGGAAGTTTCTTGATAAACTTGGTTGCATGATACATTTGCTGACTTTAGTAATAAGAGATACGAAGGAGCAGCAGGGCAGAGAAAGAAAATACTGTGACCCTGACAGCAGAAGTGTAAGGAAGACAATATGTAGATAATCAAGAAGCATGCTTTTGTAGCCAGTTTGAAGAGGTAGACACAAATCAGTAGGCTCTTAGAGTCAAGGTAAAGTGGACGCAGCATTTTTGTAGTCACCTAGTCATGGAAACTAACAGTCTGGACTGAACTTAAAATCTTCTGACTCGAGTGTGCCTCCAACTATATTTTTCCTAAATTATTTTCAAAGGTCATGTATTTTAAGTCCTCAAACTTTCATATCATTAAATGTTTAATTGGTATAAAAGTCAAGGTTTCCACATGGAAAGAAGTTGTGTGCCACAGAGAAGGAAAAGTGCAAGGTATGTTTTAATAGAAATTGTAAAGTAATTTTACTAGAGCAGAAGATTCAAAGTTAAGAGTAGATTGATTTAAAACAGGTTGGTTTGTATCACATCCTTATCTAAATACATTTGAATAGGTTAATCTTGCATTTGTAAGAAAATCTGAACTCTCTTCTATCCCAACAAGGCCTTCTGGATGGGCTTCTGCCTACATTTCCAACCTCATGTCTTAGCACCAATTCCCTAGTTCACTGCTCTAGCCAGATCTCCTTTCCAAGCCTTGGGCAGACCATGTGGAAGTTACTAAATAGATACTTATTAAATTAACTGATTGGATGGATAAGTAAATGCATGATAAATGGATGCATGTTATGTAAAATGAATGAAGAGTGTTTGCTTTATTTTTTAAATATTTATTTATTTATTTATTGCTGCACCTTGCAGCATGTGAGATCTTAGTTCCCCAACCAGTGATTGAACCCATGCCCCCTGTAGTGGAAGTGTGGAGTCCTAACCACTGGACCTCAAGGAAATTCCCTGTTTTGCTTTATTTTTCCTTTAACTAAATCTGTGCCTACAGAATTGAATTTGAATAAAATTGAAAACAAAAGCATTTCCTAGTATAAATAGTGATATTGATAGAATTGGAAAGCTTTGTCTGTAAGACTATATCATTTTCCCTGTAACCAAGTCCCCTTTTATGAATCTGAGCTTCGGTTTCTCATTCTATAAAAATAAATCTACTTTATTTAATTAATCAGTTTCCTTCCAAAAGAAACATTTGCTTGCTTCAGTTATTCCTTGTTATTTTTGATTGAAACTCAGCTAATTTTCAAGAGTATCTTGATCTATACCTAAATGTATTTCAATTGGATATTTTTTATTAATTTGTGTAAAATGGGGAAGAAACTTTTTTTCTAACTAAATTCATGGAAGGTTTGAATTGACAATTAGAAAGTTATTTTAGTGTTCTTCAGTTATTTTTTTAATTAGCAACCTCTACACTGGCAACCTCAAAATGTTAAACATGGAGATTTAAGCTGCAAAAAAAGGTCTGTGTTTAGGTTTGAATGAATTCAGAAATATCAACAAAGTATTTTTTTTTACCACAAGCAGATACTTTATCAGAGCCAATTCTATTGGACTGTCCTTTCTTCTTACCTTATAAATTAATTCTTCTGGTAGATGACCTGGTTTGGAAACAAGGTAAATAAAAATAACCTTTATGCTTGTTGGATCAGCTCTTTATAAACAGATGATTATGTAAGCACAACAGGGCATGCATTGCTAAACTTTAAGCTAACTGTGGTAAGTCTCTAGAACTTACTTTGTGCCAAAGGCAGCTGGCCCATGGCAAGGGTATTTTTATCCACAGAGAAGTATATCTACAGAAAATGTTCACATGTCACTGAAAATTTTTTTGTGCTGCTGTCCTACAGTTGGACACCACAAATACAAATTAGGAGACTCTGTAAACCAGATGTTCTGACTCTGTGGTAGTATTTAGTGGTCTGTGGATGAATGTTTGAGGGTCCTGGAAACCTCTGCAATTGTATACTAAACTTTGGTATAATTAGAATATGCATTTTCTTGGAAGGGAGTCTATAATTATTATCAGATTCTCCAGTATCTTCAATATCTCTGCAATTGCTTCTGCATCAAATGTGGTTTACTTGACTATACTCCTCACTAGACTCTAATCACCATCAAACACAAGGCTTATTCATTGTTAAGACCCTGGTGCCAAGCTTAGTACTTAGTACTGAAAAAGGCACTCAGTGTTAATGAATAAGTGAATAAATGACTGTATGGTTGAGAGAACAAACAAACGGACTGTATCATCTGTTGCTAGCATCTAGTGTCTTGTTATGATGGTATGGCCCTTCCATTCCATTTTTTCCTTGGCTTGGGGAGTGATTATCTTCAGATTGGTTTTACTGTAAGTGTTCCATGCCAGACCATTTAATAGGGTGTTTATGCTCCTAAAATTTCTATAACAGAGCTAAGAATAACTTTTAGCATATTGTATAACAAAACCATTTAAATTCTTGTTCTTATGAGAATTAACAAAACTGATAAAGTTTTCCAAAGATATCTTCCCCCCAAAATTGTTATTATATTTTTTACCATGCAACCCATCATTAAGTTGATATCTGATTTGTTGTTTATTATATCAGTTAAGGTAGTTTACATGTGGGCTATCTTTCAGACTTCTGGGATCTGGTCCTCTCCTCCTCTATGACACATTTGTAAAACACATGATGAAAACGTGTAATATAATTAAAGCAAAATATTCCCAACATTCATTATTTAATTGATACCCCATAAATTTAATGAGGACTTGATAAGGGGACTAACTGGGAACCAAAGTGCATTCTTGTGTTTATCTCTATATTCAACTCAATAAGTATTTGTAAAACAATATTTGATACCAAACTATTTTGCCAGTTCAACAAAAACTTTGTGAGTCTGATGGGAGAAGGGTATGTGTGTGCAGGGGAAAGGAAGGTGGTTCAGAGTGAATACTTCTGATTAGAACCAGACTCATATCCAGTCTTGGAGGATTTCAGTGGTATATCAATTTCTTTATGGTGAGAAAAGGGAGAACTCATCGTCTTTCAAACCTAATTTTGCTGTATTCTCTTTAGTAGAGACAAGTCACTAGGTTCAGCTCATGCATCAGGATGTGAATACCAGAAGATAGGGATCACTGGGGGCCATTTTAGATGCTGCCTGCCACATTGACCAAATTCCCTTGCTCTCTGCTCTTGTAGATCAGTATAACTCCCCTTGTAGGACTTCAGTGATTGCAATATTACATGAATGGAAAGATGGATTGAGGGAGAGGCACTAGGTTGGGGTCTTGTTCCTGGTGTCCTCCTTTGTATAGTTTTTCATAATGGCTATCTCCTCCCTTGACTATGAGTTCCATGAAGACTAATTTCCAGAACCTCTCAGAGTTAATGGCGCTCACAGGAATATAATATTTAATGAATAAATGATTGTATTGTCCCCAGAAAATATTAGCCTTGAATACAGATCTCTGCTGGAGGAGAAATCTGTACTAAATCAAAAGCCAAGATAAAGAAAGTTCCATAACCCGTTAGAATTCTTTGGTGCTTTACTTCTTTACACATCAGACACCCCCATGTAGCATATATTCACATACCAAACATTATTATAAGCATGAAATTTATGCTTAAAAAACAAGCAGACTCTTGGGAGCAAGGATAGACTGCTATTTAATCATTCACCCACTCATCAATCAGTGCAGAAATTTTGAAGATGTTATGTGTTTTGAGGCTTAGTCAATGCTTTATGTAGTCTGCAGTTAAATGTGCAAAATGTTCCCTGATGCAAAAGAACTTATCATCTAATCATTGAATTAAGACTAATGTATGAAAAGACAATTAATGTTGTGTATACATTTCAAGTGTCAAGTGAATAGGAAGGACAGAAAGGTGAAAGATGGAAGGGAATTTTCCATTGAACTGATCAAGGAAGGCTTTACAGTGGTTCTGGTAGCTTATCCATATCTTTAAGGATGGTGAAGATTTAGATGGCTAAGGAGGGCAGGGGAGCAAGAGCCTTTTTTAAAGAAAATACTGTGAACAGCAAAGGATCTGACGTAGGAAAGCTTGATAAATTTTAGAGGAATAATGAGAAAAAGAATGCTTAAAGTAGATGCAGTAGCATTAAGGTTCTTCTTACTGGTTCTATTTTGAAAGGCAGAAACTTAATCGTCACGAAAAAAAAATTTTTTTAAAGATCTTTAACTCTGGCCTGTCTCTAAGGTGCAGGGGATAATAAGGCCAACCCTAGGTAAATTTTGGAAGAAGTCCCTATATCCCTAGTATGTTTCTTTCTTTCTTTTTTTTTTTTTAAATTAATTTATTTATTTTTGGCTGCGTTGGGTCCTCGTTGCGCATGGGCTTTCTCTAGTTGCGGCGAGGGGGGGCTGCTCTTCGTTGCACTGAGCAGGCTTCTCATTGCAGTGGCTTCTCTTGCTGCCGAGCATGGGCTCTAGGCGCACGGGCTTCAGTAGTTGCAGCATGCGTGCTCAGTAGTTGTGGCGCACGGGCTTAGTTGCTCCGTGGCATGTGGGATCTTCCCAGACCAGGGATTGAACCTGTGTCCCCTGCATTGGCAGGCAGATTCCCAACCACTGCGCCACCAGGGAAGCCCCCTAGTATGTTTCTGAATTAAGATCATGTTAAATTATTCTCCGTATCACCCTACTAAAGATCTTTTGATTCAAAATTATTTTTTCTCCTTCTTTTCCTCAGATTTCAGTTATTTGAGAAAGCAGATCACAACAAATTCAGACTGAGGTGTGAATGACTGATATTCCTAAAACTTTTCTGAGATATTTAAATTTTCAAAAAAACAACAAAGCATCCCAGGAAGGGGATTATGCCATTTATTACTTTGGGAAAATGAAAGTTTACCTTGTATTCTGCAAGTTTGGAAAGGAAGCCAATGTGCGTGTATCCACCTCTTTTAGATTTTTATTTAGTTTCCTCAAAGGGACCTCACTGCAATTTCTGCCCAGTCCACATATCATACCAGCTCCATTCAGTTGAAACCAACTGTGCTTCCTTCATTGCAACTTTTACAGGCCCCTATTCTGACCCAGAGCCAGGACTGGACTGGTTTGTTTGTTAATGAATTGGGGAACAGCGTCTTGGAGGGTATATTAGTCTGCCAGGACTGCCACAAAAGAAAACACCACAGACCGGGTGACTTAAATAACAGAATTTTTTTTTCCTTAGAGTTCTGGAGGCTGAAAGTCCAAGATCACGTTACCAGCAGGATTGGTTTCTCCTGAGGCCTCTCTCCTTGGCTGGCAGACAAGTCCCTTTTCACTCTGTCCTCGTGTGGCTTTTTTTCTGTGTGTTTGTATTTTTGGTGTTTCTTCATCTTCTCATGAGGACACCAGTCATATTAGATTAGGGTCCCACCCTCGTGACCTCGCTTAACCTCTATTACCTCTTTAAAGGCCCTACCTCCAAATATAGTCACATTGGGGGTTAGAGTTTCAACATATGAATTTTGGGGAGACACAATTCAGTCCATAACAGATGCATACCTTTCACTAGGTAACTTCACAAGGAAGAATCTTAAGGTTATACTGTGTAGTAGCGTAAAGAAGTACTGAGACAAGACACAACGTTTTTCAGTTTAATAAATATTTATTGCACACTTTTTGGGGACTGAGTACTAGGCTAGGCCTTAAATATTCAAAGGCAGTGAAGACACTCTCATACCCCTTGCTTCCTCAATGTAACAGATGAAATGGAGCTGTAAGTACATAATTACAAGGTGTGATGATTAATTTTATGTGTTAATTTGGCTGGGCCACAGTGCCTAGCTATTTGGTCAGCCATGACTCTGGATGTTTCTGGGAAGGTGTTTTTGTGTGGGTGAGGTTAACACTTAAATCCACAGACTTTGAGTAAAGCAGATTGCCCTCCATAATGTGGGTATGTCTCATCCAGTTAGTTGAGGTCTTAATAGAAGAAAGACTGACCTCCTGAGCAAGAAGGAATTCTGCCAGCAGACAGCCTTCTGACTTGAACCACAGCACTGGCTCCTATCCGGGTCTCCAGCCTGCTGCCCCACCTTGTAGATTTTGGACTTGCAGCTTTCATTGGTTGCATAAGCCAATTCCTTAAAGTAAGTCTCTCTCTCTCTCTCTCTCTCTCTCTCTCCCTCTCCCTCCCCACACACACATACACACACAGACACATACACATTCTATTGGTTCTCTTTCTCTGGAAATCCCTGACTAATACACCAGGTAACCTTTAAGAGCAGAGTGTACTCTGTTCCTTCAGTCACCTGCCCTCCCCTCTATGGGCTTCACCTGTTCAGAGTGTGTCTCCTGCGGGATGTTGGCGCACAGGCAAGGAGCTAGAATGTCAGTTTAATTGAACTCTCTTCAGACCACTAGCCAGAACGAGCCCATGAGGCCTGGTTTTCATACTGTGTAGTTTGATTTTATGGTTAGGAATTTACAACTTTACAAAAAAACAGAATGAATAGATGATCAAACTATTCTTTCCGATCTAATTGGGCTGGTTGTAGGGCAGAGCTTCTCTGTGTGAGGGGCTAATGAGAATTGTGCACATGGATATGGTACAGCACCATTGGGAGGGGGCTTGTATGTTATACAGTGCAGGGCTGGGCCAGGGGTATGCACTAGGCTCTGTGTAATTTTATTTCCAGAAGTAGCAGGTTTGTTTGTAGTCGGAGGCTCTGTATCTCCAGAGCACCTTTTCTGGTAACTCACTGATTTATAGTCTTTTCTCGTTAGCCTCCTAGCCTTGCCTGAAGGGGATCAGTGATAAGCATTATTAACTCCTTAGTAGCATCTAGGGATACTAAAATGCAAGGAAGAAGGTGCCCTGCCATATATCACGCTGCAGACCTGGGGGGGGATGCTGCTGCACACAGCTTTCTTCTCATGTGTTCATTCTTTGAAGTCACTGCTGGGGTCTGAAAGGTTTTTCTTTTGTTCTGTGGGAAATCTCATTGTTGTCATTTGTGGTATGTAAGTCGAGGGCGAAAAAGCTTCTTAATGAGTATATAAATGGATGTTCCATTTTTCATTCCTGAAATGGCAAGTCAACCAGTGGAGAACTGTATTGACTTGAAACAAAATAAAAAAGGGCGCTTGAACATCGTGGTACATGACTCTTTTTGAATTATGGTTTTCTCCAGGTATATGCCCAGTAGAGGGATTGCTGGGTCGTATGGTAGTTCTATTTTTAGTTGTTTAAGGAACCTCTGTACTGTTCTCCATAGTGGCTGTATCAATTTACATTCCGACCAACAGTGCAAGAGGGTTCCCTTTTCTCCACACCCTCTCCAGCATTTATTGTTTGCAGGTTTTTTGATGATGGCCATTCTGACTAGTGTGAGGTGATATCTCATTGTAGTTTTGATTTGCATTTCTCTAATACTTAGCAATGTTGAGTCATCTTTTCATGTGTGTCTTGGCCATCTGTATGTCTTCTGCCCATTTTTGGATTGTGTTGTTTGGTTTTTTTGATATTGAGCTGCATGAGCTGTATGTAAATTTTGGAGACTTATCCCTTGTCGGTTGCATCGTTTGCAAATATTTTCTCTCATTCTGTGGGTTGTCTTTACGTTTTCTTTATAGTTTCCTTTGCTGTGCAAAAGCTTCTGAGTTTAATTAGGTCCCATTTATTTTTGTTTATATTTCCATTACTCTGGGAGACAGATTGAAAAAGATATTGCTGTGATTTATGTCAAAGAGTGTTCTGCCTATGTTTTCCTCTAAGAGTTTTGTAGTATCTGATCTTATATTTAGGTCTTTAATGCATTTTGAGTTTATCTTTGGATGTGGTGTTAAAGAATGTTCTAATTTCATTCTTTTACATGTAGCTGTCCTGTTTTCCCAGCACCATTTATTGAAGAGACTGTCTTTCCTCCATTTTATAGTCTTGTTCCCTTTGTTGTAGATTAATTGGCCATAGGTGTGTGGGTTATTTCTCGGTTTTCTATCCTGTTCCATTGATATATATTTCTGTTTTTGTGCCAGTACCATACTATCTTGGTTACCATAGCTTTGTAATACAGTCTGAAGTCAGGGAGCCTGATTCCTCCAGCTCTGTTTTTCTTTCTCAAGATTGCTTTGGCTATTTGGGGTCTTTTGTGTCTCCATACAAATTTTAAGATTTTTTTGTGCTAGTTCTGTGAAAAATGTCATTGGTAATTTCATAGAGGTTGCATTGAATCTGTAGATTTCCTTGGGTAGTATAATCATTTTGACAGTATTGATTCTTCCAATCCAAGAACATGGTATATCCATCCATCTGTTTGTATTGTCTTCAATTTCTTTCATCAGTGTTTTATAGTTTTCAGAATACAGGTCTTTTGCCTCCTGAGGTAGATTTATTCTTAAGTATTTTATTCTTTTTGATGTGATGGCAACTGGGATTGTTTCTTAAATTTCTCTTTCTGATCTCTCATTGTTAGTGTGTAGAAATACAACAGATTTCTGTGTATTAATTTTGTATCATACAACTTTACGGAATTCATTGATGGGCTCTATTAGTTTTCTGGTAACATCTTTAGGATTTTCTCTGTATAGTATCATGTCATCTGCAAACAGTGACAGTTTTACTTCTTCTTTTCCAATTTGGGTTCCTTTTATTTCTTTTTCTTCTCTGACTGTTGTGGCTAGGACTTCCAAAACTATGTTGAATAAGAGTGGCAAGAGTGGACATCCTTGTCTCATTCCTGATCTTAGAGGAAATGCTTTCAGTTTTTCACTATTGAGAATATTTGCTGTGGGTTTGTCGTATATGGCCTTTATTATGTTGAGGTAGGTTCCCTCTATGCCCACTTTCTGGAGAGTTTTTATCATAAATGGGTGTTGAATTTTGTCAAAAGCTTTTTCTGCATCTATTGAGATGATCACATGGTTTTTATTTTTCAATTTGTTAATGTGGTGTATCACGCTGATTGATTTGTGGATATTGAAAAATCTTGCATCCCTGGGATAAAGCCCACTTGATCATGGTGTATGATCCTTTTAATGTGTTGTTGGATTCGGATTGCTAGTATTTTGTTGAGGATTTTTGCATCTATGTTCATCAGTGATATTGGTCTGTAATTTTCTTTTTTTGTAGTATCTTTGTCTGGTTTTGGTATCAGGGTGATGGTGGCCTCATAGAATGAGTTTGGTAGTATTCCTTTCTCTGCTATATTTTGGAAGAGTTTGAGAAGGATGGGTGTTAGCTCTTCTCTTAATGTTTGATAGAATTCACCTGTGAAGCCAGCAGGTCCTGCTTTTGTTTGTTGGGAGTTTTTTAATTACAATTTCAATTTCAGTACTTGTGATTGGTCTGTTCATATTTTCTCTTTCTTCCTGGTTCAGTCTTGGAAGGTTATACCTTTCTAAGAATTTGTCCATTTCTTCCAGATTGTCCATTTTATTGGCATAGAGTTGCTTGTAGTAGTCTCGTATGATCTTTTGTATTTCTGTGGTGTCCGTTGTAACTTCTTTTTTTTCATTTCTAATTTTATTGATTTGAGCCCTCCCCCTTTTTTTCTGATGAGTCTGGCTAAAGGTTTGTTAATTTTGTTTATCTTTTCAAAGAACCAGCTTGTAGTTCCATTGATCTTTGCTATTGTTTTCTTTGTTTCTATTTCATTTATTTCTGCTCCGATCTTTATGTTTTATTTCCTTTTGCTAACTTTGGGTTTTGTTTGTTCTTCTTTCTCTAGTTGCTTTTGGTGTAAGGTTAGGTTGTTTATTTGTGATTTTTCTTGTTTTTTTGAGGTAAGATTGTATTGATATAAACTTTCCTCTTAGAAATATTCTTGCTCCATCCCATAGGTTTTGGATCATCGTACTTTCATTTTCATTAGTCTCTAGGTATTTTTTGATTTCATCTTTGATTTTCTTCAGTGATACGTTAGTTGTTTAGTAGCATATTGTTTAGCCTCCACATGTTTGTGTTTTTTACAGTTTTTTTCTTGTAGTTGATTTCTAATCTCAGAGTGTTGTGGTCAGAAAAGATGCTTGATATGATTTCAATTTTCTTAACTTTACTGAGGCTCACTCTGTGGCCCAGCATATGATCAATCCTGGAGAATGTTCCATGTGCACTTGAGAAGAATGTGTATTCTGCTTCCTTTGGATGTAATGTTCTATAAATATCAATTAAGTCCATCTGGTCTACTTTGTCATTTAAAGCCTATGTTTCCTTGTTGATTTTCTGTCTGGACAATCTGTCCATTGATGAAAGTGGGGTGTTAAAGTCCCCCACTATTATTGTGTTACTGTCAGTTGCTCTGTTTATGGCTGTTAGCATTTGCCTTATATATTGAGGTGCTTCTATGTTGGTGCATATATATTTACAATTTTTATAGCTTCTTTTTCGGTTGATCCCTTGATCATTATGTAGTGTCCTTCTGAAGACAACTTCTATTATTTTGTGATTATTGTTATTTATTGTTATTATTGATTATTATGAGCTTTTGTCCTTTGATCTCTTTTCAAATAATTTTTCATCCCCTCTGTCTTTTTTGGCAAAACCTAAAATGTAGACTGGAGGAGGGAAGTGTTATGGTCAATACAAAAGCTGGGCTGGGGTGTATCCCAGGGGTCAGAATTGATGTACCCAAACGAGAATCATCTCTGCTTACTCTCCCACAGATAAATGAAACAATAGCACCAAAAATAATGGAAGTTACCAATTATTAAGTGCTTATTCTGTGCACTTCAATTTTACTTACAACATTTTATTTCTTAAGCTGGTAGGTGAGACTTCATTTTATTTTCCTTATACTTTTTTTTTTAAAGATTTTTTTTGATGTGGACCATTTTTTAAAGTCTTTACTGAATTTGTTATAACATGGCTTCTGTTTTATGTTTTGGTGTTTTGGCTGTGAGGCATGTGGGATCTTACCTCCCCAACCAGGTATTGAACCCACATCCCCTGTGTTGGAAGGCAAAGTCTTAACACCACCAGGGAAGTCCCCCATTTTCCTTATACTTTTGAGTTACTTAACTATTTCATAATATTAAAAAGAGTTAAAAAGTGGGGCAGGTAACTTCAGGACGATCATTAGGAGGATGAGATATACGAAGAAGAAGAAAGGAATGACCCGACTATCTAACTACCAGCACATCTACTCAGAAGAAACCATGGGATCATTGAAGAGGTGAGCTCAGGGAGAAGATAAATATCTGTTTCTCTTTTCCTGTTTGAGAGTCATAGATTCTCACTTCTGCTTGTCCTTAAAGTACTCAGCAAAGGGGCAATTATTACAGCTAACGCCATATAGCAGATTTTTAACATACTGCGTTCCACCAGACAGTATCCAATAGTTAATAACTTGGCTACTGTGCATGACAGCTGCTCTCCCTTCTTGGGAAGGGTGTTGGTTTTAAATGTGTAGGGTTGTTTTTTGGTTGTTGTATTGAGAGGGGAGCAGTACTGTCATTTAGTGGGTAAGGACCAGGGAAACTCTATGTCCTACTGTTCAGCACTGCACAAAATGCCAAAGAGCTCTTCGGGTGGGGGTGAGGTGAGGGCAGGGGTGGAGATACTGGTAGAACTACCCTTCATCTGATACAAGAGGTGTGTGTGTGTGTGTCTGTGTATGAATCACAAGGATTTTATCACCTTAGAACTTTATTTTCTATCAGAATGACAGGAATATAAAGGAATAAAGGAAAAGCTCAGTAAAGTCAAGGAAATTATTACACTCCCTTCTACACTAAAGATGTGTACAACTAAATTTTATAGACTGGTTTCACATAGATTTTGTTCACCCTGACTTCTTGGTCTATCCCATAAGCTTGTAGTTTCTAGAGACCTAAATTTCACTCTTCCTTGTTCAAAAGAAAAGATAAAAAACAGAAAAAAAAATCAAAGAAGACTATCCACATAAACCATAATTTTATTGAAACCATGTAGATTTGATTTTATTAACCCCTCAATGACACTTTAAATTTTCTGCCATGCTAGCTTTTTATGTAACAAATGATCTTATAGTACTAACATTTAGAGCAAGTGTTTAAAAACCACTCTTTGAAATAAACAAGAGATATTTGAATTGGAAACTTTATCTCTTAAGTGTTGCCTGAAAGTGAGAGCTGTATGGTCGAAGAGTCTATTATTGTTACCAGAGAACTTTAAATCTGCAGAAAGGGCAATTTACATTCACTGTGGCTGCTACCATAGTGGCTGATTCTTAAATTATTTATGCAAGGAAGCAAATTGTTTTGTTCTTTATCTGAAATTATGCCAATTGCATGCCTAACAAGGCTAAACTTTTTACTGAAAATTCAGCTTCATTTTCAAGCTCATATTTTTTATCTTGTCACTAACTGTTCACACTGAGAAAGATGAATCATGAACACATAGCACAATGCTCTACCCAGACTCTTGAGAGAGTAATAACTAGAAGCTGTAATAGCAGATTCCATAAGCAAAATCCAACAGGTTCATACTTGGCTTGTAGGGCTATTAATGTGTCTTGAAGTTATACTGCTGAATAAACAAGCTTGGGACATGATTATTTTTGCTCAGCCGAATGTATTCTCAGTCAAAAAAAAATGGAGGTTAAAAGACTGTCACCCAAAATCCGTTGCTACAAAACTAATGAACTTTATGTGCCAAAGAAAACTCAGACATATCAGAGTTGGGATTTGGTTTACTAAGGAAATAGAAAGGAACGTAGCCCAAGTGGTTTATAAGAAACATAAAATTTAGAAAATTAAAATTATTTTGGACATTTATCACCAAGCCCAAAGCAAACCAATACATTGACAATTTTATATATGCTAGGTATTATGCTCAGGACTTTTCACATAAATTGTCTCATTTATTATTATCAACCCTCTTTGTGGTAGGTATGACTGTCCAGACTCAGACAGGAGTGATGGCTCAGTCATAACCAACAGTTAATTGATCATGGAGCAGAAATGGATCTCTGAAGTTTTGGTACAGTGGGCCTCTGACACCTAGCTTGAGAAATTTTCATTTCCACTGTTTTCTGCAGTACAAGAAAAAAGTTTAATATCTTTTTTATTTTTGGTATTTCTTAGTGTCATTAACAGGATATTAATTGGTACCAACAGGTACTTTCTTTGGTTACTCAAGCTGCAAGTGTGGTTAGCTCTTTACCATAAACTGTGTAATCTCTTGACAATGTTATTTTGGCTAAGCTCACATCAGGAAACAAAATTCTCTTCAGAAAAAATAAAACAGAATAAGTCTCCCTGGGTATGATTGGGCAGGCCTTGCTTCATTTTTTCCTCTTATTTGCTTTCTATGCCAGCACCAAACAGTTTTTATTTCAGTGGCTTTCAAGTACACTTAAGTTGTATCTAAAGTAAAGCTACCTACTTTCATCCTTCTTTTGATTTTCTTTGTTTCCCTCTGAATATTCTAAACCATTTTTGCTAAATTTATTCTTCTATGTTAAATTGAATTTGTCAAGTTTTAAAAACAAGGAAGTAAACAAATACACCTTAAGTTTATAACTGACGTTACATTAAATTAATTTGGGGGAGAATTGGCTTTTTCATTACAGACCGTCTCACCCAAGGACATGATATTTCCAATTGTTCAACTGTTATCTCATCCTTCAATAAGAGTTTATAGATATTTTTTCACTCTTGCAAATTGAATATTTAATATCATTTCCATTTCTAACTAGCTATTGCCATTAGGAATATAGTTTATTAATGTATCTACCATCATCTTTATTATCTTATTAAATATAGTACTTTTGCTAGAGACTCAGGAATATAGAAGAAGGAAGTATTTACTGAGGGAACTAACCTAAGCTTTGAGATATCATATATGAAAGAGGAGGAATCTACTTTCAAAAAGTAGATTTTGGTCAAGAGTATTACATGTTTTTAAGAAGTAAAGGAAATTGAAGACTTAAAAATGGTACAGATGAGCTGGTTTGCAGGGCAGAAGTTGAGACACAGATGTAGAGAACAGACATATGGACACCAAGGGGGGAAAACTGCGGTGGGGTGGGGATGGTGGTGTGCTGAATTGGGCTAATGGGATTGACATGTATACACTGATGTGTATAGAATTGGTGACTAATAAGAACCTGCAGTATAAAAAAACAAACAAACAAAACAACTAATACTAAACTTTCATTGGGTTATTTGTATGGAAATATGTTAATATAAATGTTTCAGACATTACATGAAATTTCTAAAAATCTTATATGTTCTGGTATAATGTTATAAGTCATAATTCTAGTTATTACTTTAAAATGTATATCTCAGAAATAACTAAATTTCCTTGTCAATTGCATTATTATGAACTTTCATCAAATCTTTAACCGTGGTCATTTTTAAGTCTTTTGTCATTTACAGACAGTTCTGGGTGTACTCTGATGCTTTTGCAAATATGTTCCTATAAAAGGGTTTCATCTTCAAGGAATTCATGGAAAAGACTCTGACAAGTACAGGTTTCTGGTAACTGACTGTACTGCTGAACTGAATGAACAAGCATTTTCAGAACTCTAATGAAAAACTGATGAACTCATAAAAGTGCTAACAAAAGGGCAAGATAAAAAAAATTAATTACATGGGACTGAGTGAACTGATGAGGATGATTATAATTTTTGTGACTTTCTGTTTGAATTAAAAAAAAAAACTAAAAAAAAATAAAAAATTGAACACTTTAAAAAAAAAAAAAAGAAAAGAAAGAAAATAGGAATATGATTAGACAACCAGAGTGAAGTCTCCATAATATGTCAAATGCATGTGTTAAAGAGTTAATTGTTTTAAGGAATTCTATAAGAATTTTTAAAGTGGGATGTGAAGATATGGAATGGCTGCTGGACAGTGAGCTGTATCAAATGAAGGTTTTTCTTTTGGGGATGTGTTCTTAGATAGAAGGGTATGAATCTGTGGAGAGATAAGATTGAAGGTAGGAATGAGAGGAAATAACTGGGCAAGCAAATGCTTGAAGGACAAATTGTTGTCAAAATTTCTGTAGTTATGCTTCATAAGTGTAAAATAATTTATATTAGGTGTATCTTGTGATACCACCCTCTCAGTCCAACCTGTGTATGATCTGAACTCAATTTTAAACTTGATTCTTCCTGTTGGAAAATTCATCAGACATACTCATATTAGATTCTTATATTAGTTCATTGATTATCTCCTGACCTATTCAAATTGACTTCAGTGGTGTTTTGCAAGAAAAAAATTTCATGCAGGTAATTATTTCTCACAGGATGCCAAGTAATGCTTTGATCATATTTGAATTTTCTAATAAGTTGTTTTAATGTCACCTGGGAGATTTCATTTCAACTTCAGACCATCATCTTCACTTACATGGGGCTTCTTAGGTTCCAGGATGTATTCTAGTGCATTTCTGTGTACTATCTCATTTAAATTTCATAGCAATACTGTGAGAAAGATAATATTACTATCCTTGTTTGATGGGAAAACTAAAATACAGAAAAGTTAAGTCAGGTGGTCAAGGTTTCATAGCTAGTAAGTAGCAGAGCAGGTATCTGAACTGCTGAAGTCTGGTTCCAGCCAATCTGCTTTTCCTTTTTTTTAAGTTAATTTTATTTATTTTTTTTATACAGCAGGTTCTTATTAGTCATCCATTTTATACACATCAGCGTATACATGTCAATCCCAATCGCCCAATTCATCACACACCCACCCCCCTGCCGCTTTCCCCCCTTGGTGTCCATACGTTTTTTCTCTTCTTCTGTGTCTCAATTTCTGCTCTGCAAACGGGTTCATCTGTACCATTTTCTAGGTTCCACATATATGTGTTAATATACGATATTTGTTTTTCTCTTTCTGACTTGCTTCACTCTGTATGACAGTCTCTAGATGCATCCACGTCTCTAAAAATGACCCAATTTCGTTCCTTTTTATGGCTGAGTAATATTCCATTGTATATATGTACCACATCTTCTTTATCCATTCATCTGTCGATGGGCATTTAGGTTGCTTCCATGACCTGGCTATTGTAAATAGTGCTGCAATGAACATTGGGGTGTGTGTGTCTGTTTGAATTATGGTTTTCTCTGTGTATATGCCCTGTAGTGGGATTGCTGGGTCATATGGTAATTCTATTTATAGTTTTTTTGTTTGTTTGTTTGTTTTTTTAGTTTTTTAAGGAACCTCCATACTGTTCTCCATAGTGGCTGTATCAATTTACATTCCCACCAACCGTGCAAGAGGGTTCCCTTTTCTCCACACCCTCTCCAGCCTTTGTTGTTGGTAGATTTTCTGGTGATACCCATTCTAACTGGTGTGAGGTGATACCTCATTGTAGTTTTGATTTGCATTTCTCTAACAATTAGTGATGTTGAGCAGGTTTTCATGTGCCTCTTGGCCATCTGTATGTCTTCTTTGGAGAAATGTCTATTTGGGTCTTCTCCCCATTTTTGGATTGGGTTGTTTATTTTTTAAATATTGAGCTGCATGAGCTGTTTATATATTTTGGAGATTAATCCTTTGTCCATTGATTTGTTTGCAAATATTTTCTCCCATTCTGAGGGTTGTCTTTTCGTCTTGTTTATGGTTCCTTTGCTGTGCAAAAGCTTTGAAGTTTCATTAGGTCCCATTTGTTTATTTTTGTTTTTGTTTCCATTACTCTAGAAGGTGGATCAAAAAGGATCTTGCTGTGATTTATGTCGAGGAGTTCTTCCTATGTTTTCCTCTAAGAGTTTTATAGTGTCCAGTCTTACATTTAGGTCTCTAATCCATTTTGAGTTTATTTTTGTGTATGGTGTTAAGGAGTGTTCTAATTTCATTCTTTTACATGTAGCTCTTCAGTTTTCCCAGCACCACTTATTGAAGAGACTGTCTTTTCTCCATTGTATATCCTTGCCTCCTTTGTCATAGATTAGTTGACCATAGGTGCATGGGTTTATCTCTGGGCTTTCTATTCCTGTTCCATTGATCTGTGTTTCTGTTTTTGTGCCAGTACCCTATTGTCTTGATTACTGTAGCTTTGTAGTATAGTCCGAAGTCAGGGAGTCTAATTCCTCCAGCTCCATTTTTTCCCCTCAAGACTGCTTTGGCTATTCAGGGTTTTTTGTGTCTCCATACAAATTTTAAGACTTTTTTGTTCTATTTCTGTAAAAAATGCCATTGGTAATTTGATAGGGATTGCATGGAATCTGTAGATTGCTTTGGGTAGTATAGTCATTTTCACAATATTGATTCTTCCAATCCAAGAACATGGTATATCTCTCCATCTATTTGTATCATCTTTAATTTCTTTCATCAGTGTCTTATAGTTTTCTGCATACAGGTCTTTTGTCTCCCTACGTAGATTTATTCCTAGGTGTTTTATTCTTTTTGTTGCAGTGGTAAATGGAAGTGTTTCCTTAATTTCTCTTTCAGGTTTTTCCTCATTAGTGTATAGGAATGCAAGAGATTTCTGTGCATTAATTTTGTATCCTGCAGCTTTACCAAATTCATTGATTAGCTCTAGTAGTTTTCTGGTGGCATCTTTAGGATTCTCTATGTATAGTATCATGTCATCTGCCAACAGTGACAGTTTTACTTCTTCTTTTCCAATCTGTATTCCTTTTATTGATTTTTCTTTTCTGATTGCCATGGCTAGGGCTTCCAGAACTATGTTGAATAATAGTGGTGAGAGTGTACATCCATGTCTTGTTCCTGATCTTAGAGGAAATGCTTTCAGTTTTTCACCATTGAGAATGATGTTTGCTGTGGGTTTGTCATATATGGCCTTTATTATGTTGAGGTAGTTTCCCTGTATGCCCACTTTCTGGATAGTTTTTATCATAAATGGGTGTTGAATTTTGTCAAAAGCTTTTTCTGCATCTATTGAGATGATCATATGGTTTTTATTCTTCAGTTTGTTAATATGGTGTATCACATTGATTGATTTGCATATACTGAAGAATCCTTGCATCCCTGGGATAAATCCCACTTGATCGTGGTGTATGATCCTTTTAATGTGTTGTTGGATTCTGTTTGCTAGTATTTTGTTGAGTATTTTTGCATCTATATTCAGTGATATTGGTCTCTAATTTTCTTTTTTTGTAGTATCTTTGTCTGGTTTTGGCATCAGTTTGATGGTGGCCTCATAGAATGAGCTTGGGAGTGTTCCTTCCTCTGCAAATTTTTGGAAGAGTTTGAGAAGGATGGGTGTTAGCTCTTCTCTAAATGTTTGATAGAATTCACCTGTGAAGCCATCTGGTCCTGGACTTTTGTTTGTTGGAAGATTTTTAATCACAGTTTCAATTTCATTACTTGTGATTGGTCTGTTCATATTTTCTCTTTCTTCCTGGTTCAGTCTTGGAATGTTATACCTTTCTAAGAATTTGTCCATTTCTTCCAGATTGTCCATTTTATTGGCATAGAGTTGCTTGTAGTAGTCTCTTAGGATGCTTTGTATTTCTGTGGTGTCTGTTGTAACTTCTCCTTTTTCATTTCTGATTTTATTGATTTGAGTCCTTTCCCTCTTTTTCTTGATGAGTCTGGCTAATGGTTTATTAATTTTGTTTATCTTCTCAAAGAACCAGCTTTTAGTTTTATTGATCTTTGCTAGTGTTTCTATTTCATTTATTTCTGCTCTGATCTTGATGATTTCTGTCCTTCTAACTTTGGGTTTTGTTTGTTCTTCTTTCTCTAGTTCCTTTAGGTGTAAGGTTAGATTATTTACTTGAGATTTTTCTTGTTTCTTTAGGTAGGCTTGTATAGCTATAAACTTCCCTCTTAGAACTGCTTTTGCTGCATCCCATAAGTTTTGGATCATCATGTTTTCATTGTCATTTGTCTCTAGGTAGTTTTTGTTTTCCTCTTTGAGTTCTTCAGTCATCTCTTGGTTATTTAGTAATGTATTGTTTAACCTCCATGTGTTTGTGTTTTTTACGTATTTTTCCATGTAATTGATTTCTAATCTCATAGCGTTGTGGTCAGAAAAGATGCTTGATATGATTTCGATTTTCTTAAATTTACTGAGGCTTGATTTGTGACCCAAGATGTGATCTATCCTGGAGAATGTTCTGTGCACACTTGAGAAGAATGTATAATCTGCTGTTTTTGGATGGAATGTCCTATAAATATCAATTAAATCTATCTGGTCTATTGTGTCATTTAAAGCTTGTGTTTCCTTATTAATTTTCTGTTTGGATGATCTGTCCATTGGTTTAAGTGAGGTGTTAAATTCCCCCACTATTATTGTGTTACTGTTGACTTCCTCTTTTAGAGCTCTTAGCAGTTGCCTTATGTATTGAGGTGCTCCTATGTTGGGTGCATATACATTTATAATTGTTATATCTTCTTTTTGGATTGATCCCTTGATCATTATGTAGTGTCCTTCCTTGTCTCTTGTAACACTCTTTATTTTAAAGTCTATTTTGTCTGATATGAAAATTGCTACTCCAGCTTTCTTTTGATTTCCATTTGCATGGAATATCTTTTTCCACCCCCTCACTTTCAGTCTGTATGTGTCCCCAGGTCTGAAGTGGGTCTTTTGTAGACAGCATATATATGGGTCTTGTTTTTGTATCCATTCGGCAAGCCTGTGTCTTTTGGTTGGAGCATTTAATCCATTCACGTTTAAGGTAATTATCGATATGTATGTTCCTATCACCGTTTTCTTAATTGTTTTGGGTTTGTTTTTGTAGGTGCTTTTCTTCTCTTGTGTTTCCCACTTAGAGAAGTTCCTTTAGCATTTGTTGTAGAGCTGGTTTGGTGGTGCTGAATTCTCTTAGCTTTTGCTTGTCTGTAAAGCTTTTGATTTCTCCACTGAATCTGAATGAGATCCTTGCTGGGTAGAGTAATCTTGGTTGTAGGTTCTTCCCTTTCATCACTTTAAGTATATCATGCCACTCCCTTCTGGCTTGTAGAGTTTCTGCTGAGAAATCAACTATTAACCTTTTGGGAGTTCCCTTGATGTTATTTGTCCTTTTTCCCTTGTTGCTTTCAATAATTTTTCTTTGTCTTTAATTTTTGCCAATTTGATTACTATGTGTCTCGGCATGTTTCTCCTTGGGTTTATCCTGTATGGACTGTCTGCCCTTCCTGGACTTGGGTGGCTATTTCCTTTCCCATGTTAGGGAAGTTTTCGACTATAATCTCTTTGAATATTTTCTCTGGTCCTTTCTCTCTCTCTTCTCCTTCTGGTACCCTCTAACGCGAATGTTGTTGCATTTAATGTTGTCCCAGAGGTCTCTTAGGCTGTCTTCAATTCTTTTCATTCTTTTT
The DNA here is from genome assembly GCF_009873245.2 of Balaenoptera musculus. NCBI lineage: Eukaryota > Metazoa > Chordata > Mammalia > Artiodactyla > Balaenopteridae > Balaenoptera > Balaenoptera musculus. The sequence goes on from NC_045794.1 coordinate 68,268,764, forward strand.
TCTTTATTCTGTTCCACAGCAGTGAATTCCACCATTCTGTCTTCCAGGTCACTTATCTGTTCTTCTGCCTCAGTTATTCTTCTATTGATTCCTTCTAGTGTAGTTTTCATTTCAGTTATTGTGTTGTTCATCTCTGTTTGTTTGTTCTTTAATTCTTCTAGATCTTTGTTAAACATTTCTTGCATCTTCTCGATCTCTGCCTCCATTCTTTTTCTGAGGTCCTGGATCATCTTCAGTATCATCATTCTGAATTCTCTTTCTGGAAGATTGCATATCTCCATTTCATTTAGTTGTTTTTCTGGGGTTTTATTTTGTTCCTTCATCTGGTACATAGCCCTCTGCCTTTTCATCTTGTCTATCTTTCTGTGAATGTGGTTTTTGTTCCACAGGCTGCAGAATTGTAGTTCTTCTTGCGTCTGCTGTCTGCCCTCTCTGCTTTTTTTTCCTTTTATTTTTATTGGAGTATAGTTGATATACAGTGTTGCATTAGTTTCAGGTGTACAGCAAAGTGAATCAGTTATACATATACATATATCCACTCTTCTTTTAGATTTTTTCCCAAATAGGTCATTACAGAGTATTGAGTAGAGTTCCCAGTCAATCTGCTTGTAAACAATAGAATTGTTGCCTCATTTTAACTTCTAAAATGTAACAAAATATAAAATTTAAATCTAAAATATAAAAGTAACAAAAGAAAGAATGTGCATGGTAAAATGGGGCTAACATATTTAGAATTCTGGGTTAAATTAGAATATTGTTCAGTAAATACAGACATAGTAAGTACATAGATAGCTGCCCTGTTCATGTTTTTCTTGTGGAAAGCCTTTTGATTTGGATCGATCAACTTCATAGAGTGTACAGTGTATTCTGGCCAATGGAAAACTTATGTTTACATATCCAAAACTCAACACTAACACAACAATGTGTGGGCATTGAATAGGATGTTCCTGTATTCCAATTTTTCTTCCTGTAGAATTTCCACTCTGTGGTGTCCCCATCCTGTGGGAAAATATTCTGTCCCACTCCTTCTGAATACAGGAATGGTCTTGCAACTTTCTCTAGCCAATGAAATATGGGTGAAAATGACTGTGTTAATTCCAGGCAGAAGTTTTAAGGGCCTGTGTGTAGTTTTCCATGTTTTGTTTTTCTCTGCCAAAGATCATCAGTATTCCAGATAGAGACGTGAGTTCTGGAAAGAGACAACATGCCGCTGAGCTTTAAAATTCTTGACAGATACGTAGTTTGGGTGAAAATTGACCTTTGTTGTCATAACTCTCTGAGTATTTGGGTCACTTGTTATCTAACTTATTCTAGCTGATTCTGATTAATAAAATGTTATAATTCATTGATGTAATTGTTTTAAATTTAAATTACTTTTTATGTCATTACTGAGAATATTTCTGGGATGACTCTAACTTAGGTGACCCAGTTTCTGAGTGTATTTCAGATTTTGCTCAGACCATTAAACAGGTTTTAAACCCCACAACCAATATTGTGAAGATGATGAAATATCCTGAAGGGACATGTTTATATTGTTTTTCATTTCTAGTGTCTTATAGTCTTAGTTTACCAAAGAGACTTTAGATTGATCTACTTCATTTTCATGTTTGTTTATGGTATGAGATAAAATTCATGGTTGATAAAGTTTTGTATAAAAATGTAAGTGCATTCACACATCTTGTTTTTCTTTCTAACCTAATTTGTCTCACTTAATTCCCAGAAACAAATTTTTTGGTGAATGAATAAGCTAGAACTAGTGTGTTTAGACATGAACTTTATGTCATCTCTGGGCAGTTAATAAATACTTTGATCACCAGTTCTCTCTCCATTGTTTAGAGGAATCATCATAAACTGGGTGTAGCAAATTCTGTTGCTGTTAACTTTTGAGCAATACCAAGAGTTCCCCATTTGAAAAAGACTCTAATAGCAAGTTATTGCCAATTCCAAATGTCTGCCCTTATAATTTTGACCTGATGCTCAAATTTAAAAGTATCTTGTTTTCTCTGACTTAAAATGTTTGGATGGTACATATTGATTGATAGTTCACATGCCCCACCCTTGACACCCTGCAGGATTGCCTATCTTTGGGGTGCCTAACATGGGCATCCCAAGAGACTTTTCTGCATATGCTAAAGAGATTATACTTCAGGCTTCAAAAACCTCAACTTGGGTAAAAATCTACCCAACCTTTTTTGTTGTCATGCAGTAAAAGAACAACAATCAAGACATGACTTTTATTGATTACGGATGTAAATATAGAGATAGATAGGGAGTTAGATAGATTATTGATAGTTGATGATGTTGTTTATTTCAAATAGATGTATATTGCCTTGTTAAAAATTTCCATTTAGGACCATCAGTTTAAAGCTACTTAGGATATGTGTTTTGATTTATACTTTAGGTTTGATAAGAAATGGAACATTTGTTTTTTATACTTTAGGTTTGATAAGTGATGGAAACTTCTGATTGATAAATGGAGTGGCAGAAACAGACTTTCAATCTGAGGGTCATATTCTTACTAACACCCTACACTCTGTGCTATTTCTTATCCTTATTTTTGCACGTTGTAAGTAAATAACACATATTCTGTAAGCAATTTCTTTTCATTTTGAACAACCATAAAATATTAGAGCTAGAAGGGTTAGTGTTTATCTGGCTGAATCCCCTCTGAAACTGAGACACTGAAGGACTTGTCAAGTATCTCATAACTAATTAGGGGCCTGATTCTTAGTCTAGTGTTCTTTCTCCTCTGCTACTAACCCACGCCCCTGTATAGGTTGAGAAATTTAAGAATAATGAATTATTGTTTGCATTTGGATGGTACTAGAGGAGTATTTTTGAAGGAAAGTAAAATATACAAGAACATAGTGAGGAAATTTATTATTGCATTTGACTTTCAATGAGAAAAGCAACTTGCCAAAGGTATATAAGAAAACATCTCATATGTATGCAAATATGGCATGGGAGGAACAGAAGGGACAGGGTCGGGAGGGACAGGGCTTGTCTCTTAGTTACAAAACCACAGTGACTCTTTGAGAGAAAACATAAACTGGCCTGCAAATATCTGTATTTAAGGCTGCTTTTCCCAAAATATTAGGATGTAACAGATTAGAAAGAAGCAATTCAGTCTAGATATGTCATATATGACCAGAAAGAGTAAAAGACTAGAAACATTTAAAAATAACTCCAGACCCTTAATATATATTATATTTTTTAAGTGAGGATATAAAATTATAGGAATTCTTGAATTTGGAATGGATCTAGACATACAGTGGAGTGCTATTATCCTCATGTGAACAGATGACTAAATGGCCCCACCTAGACAGTTATTATAAGTTGGTTTATTTCCTAACCTCTAATATTGAAGTAAAAATATACACTTGATGTACCTTCCAGGGCCCTTGGGAGGTCAGGATGAGCTAATATCTGAGGTGGTTATGAAAAAGGTGTAAATACCTGTAAATTTTAAGTAGGTGTTTTGTAAATAACAATACGAAGGAGTTTATTGCTTCTGTAAGAACTCACAGTGGCTCTACCAGGGGTAGAAAGTGAAGCTGGCAGGTTGTTTATAGTTTATCTCTTTAAAGGCAATTTTTTTACATTGCATAGCCCTTGTCAAGAAAGCTCAAAGCTCTCTCTGATATATGCTATGAGTTTTTCATTACATATTTTACATAAATTTATAAATATTTCTTATAAAATATTTCAATATGGTAAGACAAAAACCTAAAGTCTCATTAGTTAAATTTAATAAACAGACACTTCATATTAATCTGTAGGCTCATTATTATCCCCTGCAAACTGAAGAGATTTAAAACAATAATTGGTGCCCAGTTAAGGGTGGAAGTTGGGGAAAACATTTGTAGCCAGTTTTTATAAGATTATGGTGATGAATATTGCTGTTGGATGTGAACCTGTTTCCAGGTTCAAATGATGCTTTAATAATTTGTTTTTGATTGTTTTTTTCTTTGATTATTAATAACCTCACTCATTTGGGAATATTTGTATTTTATAACCCAGTGTATCAACACCATCTATACTATTAAATAAGAAAAATGTTTGGATAAGATCTTATAAACTTTTATGATGCTTTTTTGAGATATGTTTATGAGACAAAAACAATTTGATAGCAAGCCTGGTGATATGAAAAACATAAATTCTTCCAGTTGCTATATGGCTATAAAACAAGCACTAACACATTGTTATTTTTTTCTATTTCTACTAGAGACTGATTTATATGGGTAGAAACTTCTATGTATATTGGTCATAGCATTTTGAACAGGCATTTAAAAATTAAAATTGGTATTTTCTGTCTAGAACACGACTCATAATAAAGTTTTCAACTCTGCAAAAAGTGACTTACTAAACCATGCTGGTTTTCATAAAGTAGATGAATATATAATATATATGATGGGCCTATGTAATAAATGTGGATATCATTTTTATTAGGACATTCCAATTTACTTTTCTGTAATTAGAGCTACCAATAAAATATGCATTATATATATTTCTTTCTCTACACCCACATACACACAACGTTGTAAGAAAAAAATTCTTCAGCTTTTAGCAATTTGTTATTGAATTATGTTTGTTTATTTATTCCTCAATCCATGTATCTATTCAAACATTAATTCATTTATTCATTCAATATATATTTATTAAACATGGATATTTGCTCTAAAATTTCTAAATTTTACTTGTTTTTATTTTACTGAATTTTTGAGTTACAAATTTTTGTTCTCTCCTGATCTATTCATGTCTGTATCATGTCTATTCACGTCTATATCATTTTCCAAATTATTTGTACATATGAATTCTAATACATGTGAATTTTCATTAAGATAACATTGAATCTTGATATATTTATTCTCTGCTGGATTCTGGCAAATGAGAGCTTTTTATGGATGGTGGGTTGGGGGAATCAAACTCAAAAAAAATTTGGATATTTTTCTGGAGAGAAAAACAAAACCTCAAGATACATAGCATGCATCCACTGTGCTATATGGCAGTTTCCTATCAGATCTTACTATCAAACTGTCATTTCACAATTTAATCTAGTATTAAGGTCTTTCATAAAAACATACACTTTAAAATTACATTCGTATATGTAATCGTCCCCAAAAGACATTATATGTATATTTAATTTTCTGTTCCAGATTTTGGTTTGAAACTTGATGCTTTGTTATTCCGTGAAAGCTTTTACTGACAATTTGTTTGCTGTCAAGGTCGTTCCCCCTGCAGGCCACTCCCAACCCCCTTTTTTTACAGATTTGTTATATATCACTTATTTTATAATTAATGCTTATAGAATGGATTCTTCTTTCAATAGGCAGTAAATTCCAGACACACTTCTATTTTGAAAATAGTAGACAGGCTTATTGAGATGACTGTGAAAATATCCATGAAAAATTCAGCTTTTAAACATTATCGAGGTGTCTCAAATTTCCTTGGAGACAGAGTGAGAAAGGACTGAGAATCATAGAATTTAAAAGTTATGATTAATTGAAATTCTAGTAAGAGCAGGGCTGGGTGTCATTTATCACGCTGATTTGATATGAGGGATGTGAGACTTCAAGGTCAGGCAAGGTGAGGTTGGAATTTCAAGGGAGCAGTGCTTTTCTTTATTCTCTTCTGAATGCAGGTTGACAACCCATAATAGTCAAAAAAAAGAAAGCCAGTCTTTAAAGAGGCTATACTCTATGATACCAAAGCCTGTCTTTCATTCATCTTCTAAATTCATTTTTATTCTTATTACTTTATTAAAATGTCTTTGAACCTTTATAGGAAGAAAAAAACGGGACATGAGAAAAAATGTTACTTAAATATCTTAAAGTCACAGTGCTTTGATAAGAAGATACTTGCACATTTTTAAAAATTAAACTGCCATATTATTTATCAAATTGAAAAGAAGATTGATGCGGTCGTTGGTGCCTTGGTAGGTCAAGGCATAACACAACTCCCTCTGCTTGTATTTAGAAGCACCTGAGAAACAGATATAAGAATTATGTCTGGAAATCATATTTGGAGAAATGTGGCTTGACCTGTACCAAAGAAGCCCTGCTATTACTTCATGTGTGAATTTAACCTACCTACAAAGTCATGGGCATTGATCAAAAGCCTCTGACGTCCTGTCTGGGCACCTCACTGTGTAAAATTCAGGGCAAGGAAAAGCAGTGATGATGTGCTTCCTGCAGACAGCTGCCTCTCAGGAAGAGAAGGGAGAGATGAAGGAGCATGCTGGGCTCCTCCTTCCAAACCTACCAAGCAGATGAGGTTTCCTTCTTCCTGCAGGAAAGTGAGTAAAGGGTAAGGCTACAGGCCAGAAATTTTTTCCAGCAAAGCCCCTCCACATGGAAACCTGGGGGGTGAAGAATGTATGTATGCCTTTAATATTTTAACATTTTGGAGGTCTGAAATGCATTCAAATTCATTAGCCATTAAATCATGTGTTATATTGTGGAAGGTAATTAAAGTCACAAGGAATATTAATTTGTATCACATTAGATCTAGAAATAACTTCCTTCAGTTAATATAAAAGATACAGCAACGTTTCAAAAAGATGGAATTTTTGAGCTTGTTTCTCTTTGTTTTATTTTTTGGGTGAGAATAAAATATTGCAATAATAATTATTAACGTGGAGGGAAAATTTACCAAAAGAGAAAAAATCCAAACATTTCAGGTGCTATAATTCTACCAGAAGTAGTCTAAGTCTTGCCATTAGACTTTATTTCCAAAACAATTGGGCTGATCTTTCAAGTGTGTGTTTGTTGTGAGGGTAGATATACAAATAAATGTCCTTGCTTTGTTTATCATTAAATACCAGAAAAAGTCTCTGCCCTCAAGGAACTTACATTTTGGTAGGAGGGGCACATATAAACATAAATACATGTATCAAGTAGTGATAAGTGTGTAAGGACCAGAAGATGGCAGGAGGTGATGCTATTATAGGTAGTCAGATTGACAAGTCTTCTTCAAGGTAGAGCTTTAGGGCAAAGTCCTGAGGAAAACCATGTAAATGTCTTTGTGGAAGAGAATTCTAGGATAAGAGAAGAGGAAGTGCAAAGGCACTCAATGGCTGTCAAACATGGTGGGTGTGCTCAAAAAACAGCAAAAAGCCCGTGTGGCTGGTGTGGAATGAGAAAGAGGAAAAGCAGAAGGTAATTATATTAGATGGTGTCCAAGGGCCAGGTCACCTAGAGCATTGTAAGAACTTTGGACTTTATTATAACTGCAGGAAGAAGCTATTAGAATGCTTTGAGCCCTAATGACCTGATTTACATTTAGAGTTATCTCCTAGCTGCTGTACTGAGATGAGCTTTTTGGAAGATATGGGAGGAAGCAGGGAGAAAATTCATTCATTCAGAATATTTGTTTAGAGTCTATTATATGCCTACTCTAGGAACTGAAGATACATTAGTGAATAAAAAAGAAAAATCCCTGCACTCATGAAGTTTATGTAAAAAATAAATGTGATCTATTACATGTCAGTATGTAGAAAACTAACATAAAGTGTAGGGATGGAGAATGGTGGGGGAGGTGTACGGCCTATTTTATATAAAGAGCCAGGGAGAATGATCCAAGTAAAGTAACATTTAAGCAAAGACCAGAAGAAAATAACGATATTTGGGGAAGAAAGCTTGAGAATGAGGAAACATCAAGTGCCAAGATCCTGGTGGAAGTGCCCCTGAGATGGGGCTGGATTGGAGGGAATGAAAAGGAAGTGGTTGGATGAGGTCACAGGGAGAGTGAAGGGAGAGGTGGTAGGGGCTTCTAGACCATGGAGTTATATGTCGAGTGACATGAGAAAGTATTGGAACAGAGGAATGACATGGTCTGCCTGACATTTTATTTATTTATATATTTTTATTTATTTATGGCTGCGTTGGGTTTTTGTTGCTGCATGCAGGCTTTCTCTAGTTTCTACTTTTCGTTGCCGTGTGCGGGCTTCTCACTGTGATGGCTTCTCTTGTTGTGGAGCATGGGCTGTAGGCGCACAGGCTTCAGTGGTTGTGGCACGTGGGCTCAGTTGTTGTGGCTCACAGGCTCTAGAGCGCAGGCTCAGTAGTTGTGGCGCACGGGCTTAGTTGTTCCGCAGCATGTGGGATCTTCCCAGACCAGGAATCGAACCCGTGTCCCCTGCATTGGCAGGCGGATTCTTAACCACTGTGCCACCAGGGAAGTCCCTGCCTCACATTTTAAAAATAACACCAGCTGCTGTGTGCAGAATAAATGGTAGAGGAGTAACACTAGATGGTGAGGAGCACAGATGCTCTGGAAGATGGAGATTTATGCTACTCTAAATCCCTTTTAGAAGGGACTCACTGCCCAGCTTGAAGTGTGTGGTTGGCTGATAAGCTCTAGTTGTGAGCTTCATCCAGGTTCTGCCTCAGTTTTAAGTGGGGTCACACTCTTCTTGGAGTGACTCCAGCCAATTACTAAGCAAGGTGGTGGTACAAGGGTCTTGCCATTTCTGCTCAATGTGGGACACCTCTAGTGGGCAACCTTTGCTTCAGACCCCCATCTTGGGCTGGCAGAGACTTTATCAGGTCATCAGGTGGGCATCACTGTACAGCAACAACTTCTGCCCAAGGCACTTTTTGCATTCCTGATTCCATCTCAGTGTCTGCTTGCTGGAGAACCCAACCTGCAACAGATGGGAAAAGGGAGATGAATTAAGAGACTATTGTGGTAATTCAGGTAAGAGATCATGGTACTTTAGATTAGGTTAGTGGGAGAAGAGATCTTGAGAAAAATTGTGGATGTACTTTGAAGGTGAAATGAACAGTAATTGTTAATGGGTTGAATGTGGGATGTGATAGAAACTTTGGAGTCAAGGTCGACTTCAAGCTTTTGCCTTGAAAAACTGGAAACATGGAGTTGCTTCTCTGTCAAAATGGAGAAAATGACAAAAAGAGCAGTCCTGGGGGAGCTTAGAAAAGAAAATCAAGAGTTCAATTGTAGCATGTTCCTTTGGCCAAATTGGATTTACAAGTCTGGATTTTGGTGAATAGACAGTAAGGGAGGTATGCATTTGGACATTATCAGCCTATTGCAGTATTTAAGCCATAGGAGTGGATGAGCTCACTTAGGAAATGAGAGTAGATAGAGAAGTACCACATTTTTGAGCACTGCACAGTGTAGAGGTCAGAAAAACTAGAAAAAGCCAGTTAAGAAGTCTGAGAAGACATAACCACTGAGTTAGTAAAAGAGGCAAGAGAGCATGTACCAGGGGCCAACTGAAAAAAGTATTTCAAAAAAAAGAAAGATCATCTCATCTGATTCAAATGCTGCTGAAAGTTACAGTATAATGAAGACAGATATCACTACTGGATTTCGAAACATGGAGCAGTTGATGACCTTGGTAAGGGTGGTTTTAGTGTGGTGGTGAAGACCGAAGCCTGGGTGGTGGGAGTTCAAGAGAAAATGCTGGGTATGAAAGTAAGGGCAGTGCAAACACAGCACAGCTCTTTAGATAAATTGATCAATACCCAGAGGCGGGTGTATTGCTAAAGGGATTTATTTACATGATTACTATTATTTTAATAAACCCACATATCAGTTACAATGTGCCAGACATTTTTCTATGTGTTCTACAGACATCTAATTTAATACTCTTAACAACTGTAGGATGGAGACACTATTGTTATTTCTGTTTTAGTGGAAATTTGAGGACAGAGATATTAAGTATGTTGCCTAAGGTCACACAGCTAGTAAGGTGTGCAGGTGGTAATTCAACCCAGGTAATTAGAAACAATAGCATTCTCCAGGATCAATCCTTCCAACCCTGTTGCTATGGTAGAGGATGTTTGTATGTTGGAGTTCACAAACTGATGGGAATGTTAGTATGAGGAAAATTTGAGGATGTAAGAGGGGGAAGGAAAATCCTAGAAGCAAATTCCATGAGTATGCAAGAAGGGATCTAAGTGCAGTACATAAATAGAGAGTTTGTCCTTAGATAGGAGCAGGGATAGTTCATCCATTGTGATAGGACAGAAGGCTAAATATTTGCCTGCAAATGCAGGTAAGTTTTAGTTTGGTGCGAGGAGAATGAGGAAGTTCTCATCTAGTTATTTCTATTTTCTAGTGGAACGTGAAGCCAAGCCTTCAGTTGAGAGTGAGAAAGGGGTAAAAGTAATGGAGGATTGAAGAAAAAACAGATGGTGTAAAATAGTGCTTGTGTGTGTGTGTTGTGGATGGGGGAGTTAAATAACTAGGAAAATGAGAAAGGATGCCTCGGAGTGGTGAGAGCCTACCTGATACTTCATGTCATAAAAATAAAGTGAGTCCGGGCTTCCCTGGTGGCGCAGCGGTTGAGAGTCTGCCTGCCAATGCGGGGGACACGGGTTCGAGCCCTGGTCTGGGAAGATCCTACATGCCGCGGAGCATCTAGGCCCGTGAGCCACAATTACTGAGCCTGCGCGTCTGGAGCCTGTGCTCCGCAACAGGAGAGGCCACGACAGTGAGAGGCCCGTGCACCGCGATGAAGAGTGGCCCCACTCGCTGCAACTAGAGAGGGCCCTCGCACAGAAACGAAGACCCAACACAGCCAAAAATAAATAAATAAATTTATTTAAAAAAAAACAAAAAAATAATAAAAAAATAAAAAAATAAAGTGAGTCCAATCAGCACAGTCTTCAGAGGTGTTTTCCTATAGCCAGTTCAGCTACTTATTCATGCATACAGATAAAATAGGTGAAGAATTATATGGGGTTGGCCAAAAAGTTCGTTTGGGTTTTTTCCTTAATATGTTACAGAAAAACCTGAACAAACTTTTTGGCCAACCCTATATTTAGCCAGGTTTGAGGTTTTGCCAGGTGAGTGTTACAACAGGAGAAAAGGATGAGGGACTTGAGTTTTTACAGAAGGGACCTTAGGAATTTCACTGGTTAAGGAAGGAAATGAGGAAGTGAGGGAGCTGGTAGATAGTGATAAGTGTGTAAGTCACTGGACCAGAGGTCCTAGTGTTGGCAAGTAATTGATGGAAATGGGCATATTAGAAGAGTGAGTGGACTTGAAGGCAATAGTAGTAAGTCCGGCAAAGAGCAGACAAGATCCACTCATAAAATTAAAAGTAACTTCCAGAGTCATTAGAAACTATTTCTTTAATTTCTGAGAAATGCAGTTATTTAATCTCAATAAATAGCAATTCTACTGGAGTCAATTACTGTGTTTTACATTTGGTGAAATTGTGGGAATGCACCTGTGTGTGTTCAAAATATGAAGTGATTCTACTACGTGAATACTTAGTACTCACTAGTGCTGATGATGTCACAGGTAAAGCCATCATTTGTCTATTTTGGTGTATAAAATTTAAATATTTTAAAAATAACTATCATAATTACATGCAATACTAATAAGCACTTCCTATATGCAAGCAGTGGACTGAAGCCTTAAATGTATTAATTCATTTACTCCTTTCAGTAGAACTATTATATCAGTTTTGCAGATAAGAAAACAAAGACATAGTAAGCCATAGAGCAGTTTATTGGTTAGGATTCTGTCAACAAGGCACAGAAACCAAAAACACAAGCTTGTTGGCTCATGTAGTAGGAGTGTCCAGGGGAGTGTTGTCTAGCACAGCTGAGTTCAGGCTCTTCAAAGAGGTTATATAACACTTACTTTCTTCTCTTTGCTTCCCTCTGAGTTGGATTTATTCTTAGCGTGGCCCTTTCCCAACTCTCCCACCTCCCAAGCCTATCCCATGGTGGCTTCTGGTAGCTTCAGACTCATACTCTTATAGCTTGTTAACCTTGGTGGAAAGAAACATTCTCTTTCCCAGTAGATGCTACACAAGTCTTAGGATGACCTGGGAAAAATGTTGTCCCTGAACTGATTGCTGGAACCAGTGGGATGGAATTCACTTATTCGTCAAACTTACATCAAGAAGGGGGTAGTATTGGTTCAACCTGAATTTCATGGACTAAAATTTGGGGAGGGTTTGCGTCTTAAAGGAAATTTGAGATGCTTTTATTACTTGAAGGGGGATTGGAGGCAAGGCAATGTGAAGATCCATTGTTTTTTTAAAATTTTTGATTAATTAATTTATTTTTGGCTGTGTTGTGTCTTCATTGCTGCAGGTGGGCTTTCTCTAGTTGTGGCGAGTGGGGGCTACTCTTCATTGCAGTGCACAGGCTTCTCGTTGCGGTGGCTTCTTTTGCTGCAGAGCATGGGCTGCAGGCGCGCAGGCTTCAGTAGTTGTGGTGTACGGGCTTAGTTGCTCTGCGGCATGTGGGATCTTCCCAAACCAGGGCTCGAACCTGTGTCCCCTGCATTAGCAAGCGGATTCTTAACCACTGCACCACCAGGGAATCCCAGGTCCATTGTTTTTATTGACTGTCTTCAGTAATCTCACAAGGTCATTTATCAGTTCTAAGGTCATCAGAACCAGCCTAATGAAGGATCATAGAAGGTTTGTCAAGACTAAGAGCAATATTTATGTTCTTGTAGGTAGATGACTGGTGCTATCTGAGCAAAATTATCAAAATTTTTACTTGTTCTTCCTAATACTTTTTAGTCATCTTCTGAACATGTGCCAATTTGCAAAGTTTTGCTCAGTTTGTTTTACAAAATTGTGTTCCACTTTTATTTAACTACAACTTGCACTTACATAATGACACCACTGTAGGAAGCATTTTCAGTGGTGTTTAGAATAAATAATAACTATAATTTGATGCACAGGGAGACTGTTCTCAAGGGTTAAATAATTCATTTCAAGATTCACATGGACTGCGATAGAAATAGAAACTCTGTTTTGGTTTCTTATTTTGCTTATTCTTCCTTATTCCTATTTTCCCTTCGTGGTTAATTTTTCTCTAGGGAAAAGTTGAAATTTGATTTATTAATATGAATGATCAGGATGCCATTAGAAATCTAAACTAGGGTATAAAATACATGATCCTGTTTGATTCTAGGCAAAGCTTTTAATATCAGTATGTATCTGAAAAAAATGTTTGTGAGATGGAATTGTCTCATCCGACAGTTATCACCACGTAAGGTGGTTTTGTAATTATATTTATGAAAAGTTTCATATACACAAATCCTAATTATATTATAATGAACTTCCATTTCCATATTACTCAGCTTCAAAAATTGTCAGCTCATGGCCATTTCTTTCTTCTATGTTATGGTCAAATTTGCACTTTATAGAAGTAACACTTTTTAGTGATAGTAACTCTAGTAGAAATGGTTTGAGATACAGTCAGAAGCCATTTAGGTTAGCTGTTGTGTTGATCTAGGCAAGAACCTGAATTTAAGTAAATGAGAAATTGGATTTAAAAAATACATATGGAGAATATACAGAATCTACCTAATCTGGCCATGGATTGAATGAACAGTATTCTGAAATATTCTGATAAGGGAAATGTTGGTGTCATTTGATTCTTTAATCAAATGATACCAGTTTAAACATTACCAGTATGCTACTAAACTATCTTGTAGTAATGTATAACTCTCTTTTGTGGTAGTGAAAATCATGATTATATATTAATGTAATTTTCTGATTAAAATTTATATTCAGATTAAAATTTTTATAAAATTTCCTATTTTTTGAGAGAGGAAGCAGAAATGCAGGAATGTACCTGACACAAAATAGAAGCTTAATAAGTGTGATTTTGGAAACAAGTAAATACATTGCACAAAAAATAGTTTAAAAGTGATACTTTATTTTTCATTTTTATTTTTTACATCTCACCTACTTCTAGAAATTGCTTGGGGTATGTTTGTGTGAGAATACAATAGAATATTTTATTTGTCAGTTATACCTCAATAAAGCTTAAGAAAAGAGAATACAATAGAATAAGACTGTAAAAGTACAAATTAAAGAGGAAGAAGCCCAACAGAGAGAAGGAAGCAAATGGATAACCCTTTGCCTTGGTTGGTTTAGTTAAGCTCCTGTGACAAGTCAGAGGGCTGGGCTGATTCTATTATTCTATCATCCTGTGAGTAAAACAAAAAACCAAAAAAAACCTTTTAATTAAATGCAGTATATATATAATCAGTATTCAGTGACTCAGGAGGTTAAGTTGCAACAATACTTTGTTTAACACTTAGATATCACAAAGAGAAAAGAGAAACATGCCTTTGATTTCTAAAATTTTTATTGGCATCCGTATTGGCATTTCAAATACAACAAACCATGAAAAGTGACTCCTCTCCTACTCTGACTTCACCACTTGTAACAATATCAGGGAGGAAAAGAGAAATCCTGTGCGTTGATCATCAAAATATAGTGTCTACATAAATTGAGCTCTTACAGGATGGCATTATGGGAGTTGATGCTTACAAAAACACATTGAGATAGATAAAGTGCAAGCGTATCTTTTCACTTTGGAAGTTGCTTAGTTCCCACTGTAAGAAAAACTCTCCGCATCACCTTCCCCTGTCCCCACCCCAATACTCTGAAGAAATGTAGAACCTCCGGTAACATGTTTGGTTACCAAACTGCCAGGAATTGGAGTGCAACTCTTTTTGTATACAAATCTGATTAGTATTCTTTGAAGAGTTATCTACTTCATTGGTTCTACTCTGTCTGAGAACAGATGGAGTCCTAAAGTGAGACTATTCTTACTTTTTCTTTTTTTTATTGAAGTATAGTTGATTTACAGTGTTTCTTAATTTCTGCTGTACAGCAAAGTGATTCAGTTTGATTCATATGTATATTCATTTTTAATATTCTTTTCCATTATGGTTAATCATAGAATATTGAATGTAGTTCTCTGTGCTATACAGTAGGACCTTGTTGTTTAGAGACTATTCTTATTTTTTAAAAGCATAACTTCTTCTGGAAGCTGTTTTCCTTTTAATGAAGTGAGTCATCAGGATGTAAAAGAATCTTTTACTTGTCTTATGATGAGTATACATGGATAATTGATTTCCTCATGTGAAATACATGATAATACTTCTGAAATCATGTTTTTCTTCAAACTGTGTGCAACGATTTATTTTAGACTTTAAAATATCATCTGTTATTGTTTTCCTTTTAATTTAAATTGTGTTAAGATTTTATGAGTCCTTTTACTCTGAACATGCTGCTCCCTCTGAGTTGATTGTTTTGCGTGCTTTTTGGCATCCAGGGAAAGGCAAGTTAGATAAATCATGGAAGGGATCCTTTTAAATTAGAAATCCCATCCAATGCAAAATCCCCCTCCAATTCCAATAAATTAGCAAAACTTTAAGATTTCCTGTATCCTTAAACACTTTTTTAAAAGTCATAAGAGTAGTGGGCACATAGCCATGTGACTCTTCATTTATATTTGCAAACATTAACAAAAATAGCCATATGATGGCAGCCTTTCAGTTTGGTTAAATATACTATTTTAATTAAGAAATTAGAGCTCCAGAAGAGACACAAACATTTATTTATTCACTCCATTATTTAACTCAATAAGTGTTTGTTATCAATAATATGTTATGCCCTGTGTTAAGATGCTAAAACTTAAAGTATAGATAAGATACATTCATAAATTATACCATACATATGCCATAATTAAGTCTAAAATATAACTGAGTGTCATGGCAAATAAGGATTTCATTTGTGTTGGGACTTAAAATAGACTTCCCTTAAAAGGAAATGAATTGACTTTAGGAAGCATCGTGTCAATAAAGTTTCTACAATAATTTGATAAAAGTAGTGAGTGCTATAAGCACACTACTCAAAAAGAACCTGTGACAGTAGCCTACTCAGCTTTTCAGCAGCTGTCTTACCATATTCCATTTCTGTTTGTACTTCTTCTTGGCAATAGTTTCATTAACTAAAAGAGTGATCGACACACAATAAATATTTGTTAAATGAGTGAATGAAGCAGTAAATTACCACCATCAGCTATAAATACTCACCCGAAAAATTTTCATTAGGCAGCATTTGTATTTTGGATAGATGGTTTCTCTTGCCCAAAATTAAAGAATCAAGTTGACAGGTGACCAATTAAACTCATAAATATACCTTTCTACTTTAAAATTCAAAACTGGTGATGTAGTGTCAGGAATACAACATGATCTATGACACTAAATGATATTATCAACTGAATTTTAATGGTTATGTGGTCTTTTCCATGCCTAATTTATGAGTTTGTTTTGGTTTTATAGTTACATGAGTTAGCATAAAGCATTTATAAGTATCTGTGATTGTTCAATATTATTCTCCTAGAAGGAATGAGGAAACTAACCTGTCTAGACTCACTCTTGGAGGCCACAGCAGATCGTAAAGGGCAAAGAGTGACATTTATAGTGAGTGCATGAATGGACTGGAACAACCTTTAGAGGTGTGGGTGAGGATAGAGAAAACTCAATAGGTTATTTTACTGTTTACATGATCTACTTCTGCATCCTGAAAAACACTGGAAAATTCCTTTTTTCCTTCTTAGTTTTCAGAGGTTGCATAGACTGAGAGCAGCAGTGAACATTTTTCCTTATTGTTTGATTATGATCAGAAATATCCATTTGGAAATGGAGATTAAAAGCATTGCTTATAGTCGAAAGTACTCCAAACTAAAGTACAGTAATCCAAAGAGTATTTTTCGTCACCAAATAGGAGCCTGCCACAATTGTAGGCACTTGGATTCAGCAGTGTAGACAGCAAAGCCCCTGACCTTATGGGATGATATTCCTTTTTACTTGAGGACAAAAGAGTGGAAAGAAGACTGGAATGGTAAGTTGGAATTGTAGTGCCTGCTCAGATGTTAATTAGCTTTTTGACATGGCAGACATTTTGCCTTTGCTTCCTTGTCCATAAAACGTTATGAAGTTGGACTTTGTATTTTGAAATAATTTCCAACTTATAGGAAAGTTCTAAGAACACTATAGAAAACTCCCATAAAATGCTTTTTCATAAAAACAATTTCACCCACTGTTACAATACGGTCTTTTACAGTAAAAGGATCCAATCCAGGATCCCATGTTGGATGTAGTTGTCTTATCTGGAACTGTTCCTCATTCATTCCTTGATCTTCATGACCTTAAGATATTTGAAGATTACAGGGCAGTTATTTTGTAGAATTTGACAAGGTCTGGTGTTTCCTCTTACTAGAGTCAGGTTATGAATGAAATAGTAGCGATTCTGTGCCCTTTTCACTGCAAGACATCAGATGGCTCTTTGGGTTGCTTTGTCTCATCACTGGTAGCCTTAACCTTGATCACTTGAGTAAGGTGATGTCTTCCCCTGTAAAGCTATTCTTTTCTCATTTATAATTAGTATATATTTTGTGGGGAGATACTTTACATAAGTATCCTATTCTTCATTCAAATTTCACACACTAGTTTTGTTGATGTTTCTTGCCTGAATTAATTATTATGATTATGGTTGACAAATGGTAATTTTCAAATTTCATTATTTCTTCTACATTTATTTGTTGTCAGTTTACTATACGGTAGACCTTGCTATCTATCTATTTATTTATTTCAGTGTGGACTTACGGATTCCTATATTATTCAGTCGGATATGATTTGTTACTATCACTAAGTCTTTTGATACAAAATTGTCCCAGATTATGCCAGTGGGGACAAGCTAGCTTCTGTGTCTGTCTGACAGGATACCATCATTCTTTGTGCATTTCCATAATTGCTGGCATAACATTTTCCAAGTTTATTCTGTGATTTTCTTGCCCTAGCTCTAGAATTAGTTCTTTAATCCAAGGAGCCCTAGTAGGTTTTAGTGAGTGTGTGCTGATTGCTATTGGGGTATCACTGTTCCCAGACCCTCTCACTCTCCAGAGCTAGTGGAGATATATATCTTATAAATAGATAAATATATATCTATTTATCATCTAGGTTTCCCTTTTTTCATGTTTACAATTTTTTTTTCTTTCAGTGAGAAAGCTCAATTTATTTATTTGTTCAATTTCCCAGTCCCATTGGGCTGCTATCCCACTTGGAAGTTTCCATGACCTCAACCCCTGCCAGGCTTTTCTCCTTCCTTGATTGGGACTGTCTAATGGCTCTTTGTCTGATTTACTAAGGAAAGAAAGAAAGAAGGAGGGAAGAAAAGAACTATTAATTTTGCACAAGGAAAATAGTGGCTATATAGATTATTTTAAAGCTAGGGTAATACGATACTTTATCAGGGTAATGTAGTGATTGGATTGGATTAATAAAGTAAAATACAGGATATATTTTTAGTTTCCATATGTGTACCTTCACCTGGCTTGTCCCTTAAAATCTAACATTCTTCTCTAATGGCAGTAGTAGTGTCTTTGGACTCCACATTTGCTCTTTACACCGTTTTTCAGTGTAATCTTTGAGGGGGAAATCTTTGAAGGGGAAAGGAATGATTACATGGATTTCTTGATTTCATTTGGCTAACTACCGAGAGATATGCTGCCCAATATTTTTTTTAAATGAGCATTTTTAATTAAAACAGTATGAGTAAATTAAAAAGAAACTCTCTAAGGACAAAAGAATCCAGAAACTCCCAATAGTTTGTGAGCCTTGAAAAAAGTTAAAAATGGAAATGCCCTGACATTCTTATTTTGAAAGGTTGAGCTTAAAAATAAAAATGACCTGACAAACACAAACCTTGATTAGACATTGGACCATAACATTACAAAAACAAATAGACTGAGAATAGATATATCTGAAAAAGATAGAGCAGTGCGGAGAGTCAGGCAAGATTCTCCTAAGGAAAAAATAATGAATGGGGGATAACTGTATTTCAGTGGACATTTATGAGGAGATAATACTCTGGGGAGGTGGGAGGCATATGTAGTGAGTGTTCTAACTAACCATAGAACCACAACTTGAAAAACTTGCTGCTTTGATTTTCTCAGCTATTATTTATTCCCACAATCTTTCTAACACCTGGAAACACACAACTTTTTTACTTATGGGGCATTTTGTTTTCATGGTTTTTCCATGGTCATTCCTAAATCTTCAAATTCTCGTTCTTAGTTTTTTTTAAAACCTCATTTTAAAATACATAGTGAGTTTCTCCAGCTGTTTCCAGCTTCTCTGTTCCTGATTTTTCCCTCTGCCATGATTATAAGATTTATCACAGACTTGTTCATGCACTAGCTAGTGGGTATCAAGTTTCTCGAATGAGAAAATGTATTTAGTCATTGAACAGCTGCTTTTTTAGCACCTACTGTGTGCAATGACCCCATTTGACATCACTGCCTCAGAAAACATACTTGCAGTCATGGAAAAGATTTGAAAATGCATAGTAACTATAATATCTCAGAATTCTCCTTGTTGATTTGGCTATTTTAATCAGATTTGTAGTTGTAAGTAACATTAATGAATTCAACTTAATTTAGAAAAGGAAGAATCATGGGAAGAATCATTGGAAAGTCTAGAAAATCCAGTTGAGGAAATCAGAAGGGAACAAATGTGGCTCAGCTGTAGGATACACAGCTAGGATCTGGATAGAGCTGATCTGGATAATGGGTAGCTTATACAGAGAGAACTGGATTAGGCAAGGAGGCAATAGTGTGATTATAAGCATCTAGAATACCAGCCCCAGTTGGCTTGAGATAATTGTGGTTTTAGCAGTGAAAGTCCCATGTTCTAGGTAACTCCCTAATCCTTAGGGTGGGTTGATATAAAAAGAAAGATTTATATCACTCTTTCAGTACCATTTGGCTGAAATTCTATCCTTGTACTAGAATGAGGTTTAAATATCTCAATTAAAGTCATAGAAAAGGTTACTTCATAGTCAATATATAAAACCCTGAATCAGGAGGGTGAATTCTGTTAAAAGAACAATTTAGCAGGTGCTTTAACTTAATTGGTCACTGTAGTTAACCTTATTGATCCATAATTCTGTATAGGCACAGCTACAGTTAAATTTATATAACATTTCTCCACATATTTCCTGATCCATGTTAAGCTCCCCATTCACCTAACAGTCTTCGCTGGAATCTTTTACTACAACTATTTGTTAAATCACAATATAGACATTACACGGTCTCTAATTTGCTGGTTAATACCTTCTGAAATTTAATTCTCACAACAACTTTTTGAGGTATTGTGGTGTCAACATTTTGCAGATGCAACAATTGACTCTGAGATGTTTACCTACTTGCTCTTGGTCACATATCTAGTGAGCAGCAGAGCCCAAAATTAAATGCATATTTATTTGACTCCAGAGTGCATGCTATATCAAAATTATCTCCCAGTGGTCACTGACATTTTTTTAACTGTATTATCTTTTCAGGGAGATGATAATACCCTGGAGGGCAGGTCATATTTGCTGCAAGAGCTGTATATTGAATAGAGCAGCAGTTCTCAAGCTTAAGGAGCCTTTAACAGTATTGATATCTAGATTTTCCCCACAGAAATTCTGATTTTGCTCATTTGGTGTGATACTGACCATTTAATATATTTTTAAAAAATCTCCACCAGGTGGTTTTTATGTACAGTCAGACTTCAGAAACCACTGTTACAGTGTAGTAACTAATATCTTTCTCACCATGAGACTAGGAACCATTGAGGTCAAGGAACTGATCCTAGGGAACTTTAAGCTGGCTTGAAAGATCAGGTAAGTATCTGAATAAACTTGTTTAATTTTAATTTTGATATTTAAGCTAAATCAAGGTATACATAGACATATGTATACATAGGCTTAGATCACTTCCTTGCCCAAAGCCACATGGACAGGCAAAACTCAAGCTTATCAAGCTCCTCATCTCAATAGATAGATTTATAATTTTTTAAATGCTTTAGGCAGAAAGAGATGTTAACTTGAAAATTTTAGGCTCAAATCATAGTTTAAACATATATATGTATTATGGAAGATTTAAATATCATCGAACAAATAGCATTTGGTTACATCAAGGTTTTTCTGAAAAATAATCGTCTTTCTTTTTATATCAACACTGGACTGTATTTATTTCAACTGCTTTTACATTTTTTCACATCCATTCCCTTTGTCATCCACTGTTTAAATAAAAATGCATAGACCCACTGAAGCAAAGCAACTTATTAACAAACTACCATGTTGCTCCCTTAAATTAGATATCTTCTCTAAATGAAATTGCATTGTATCTGATAATGATTGAGCATAGTGAAAACCACATCCCTAACTTTGATTTCTAAAAATCCAATTCCAGTTTTGAACTTTTCCCAGGTAAGAGAAAAGTAATTACCAAGAAACAGAACAAGGAGAGGATTCTAAGTCTAGACAGCTGGGAACTGAGAGAGAAATCAAAATTCCAGGCAGATAAGAAGGTGATATATAGTCACTGAAATAGAAAGCAAGATAAATAGCTAGAAAGGCAGCAACAATCACTTGAAGATTTTTCGTAACTGGTACCCTCTGTCCTAGGACAGTAACATGTCTGCAATCCGCTTAAGGCAGGACCTGATTCTTAATTTAACTAATTTGATCGTCAGGTTGAGCACTTGAGTGCTGTGGTCTGAGAGGCAGTAGGAGGGAAGTGATTTTTGACACCATAATGGATGACCCCAAATCCTTTTTGATTGAATTATGTCAAAGTTAAAGATAAGGGCATTATATTCTCTTGAAACAATTAACCAACTTACACTAAATTATCTGTGTAACTGTTGATGCGTCAGAGCTCTTAGTGGTAAAAAAAAAAAAAAGAAAAGCACATTGAATTTTTGAATGTTTTCCTTCTAGATTTGAAATGACCACATTGAAATCTGAGTTGAAAATACTTTCTAGTATAGGACTATATATATATATATATATATATCACTTTACAGGAAAAACACAAACTCAGTGTGAAAGCAGATGTGGTACTTCAGAATAGCACCAACAGGGTAATATAGTTGTTAAATTGGCCCCAAACACCAGCACATACACTAAAAAAAAAAAAGCTTGACAGGGAAGACATATCTCTCGGGAATGCAGACTAGACCATCTGTCAAAGGGAGAATTGAAACCATATTTCCGTTAGAGGTGGTCATTGATCATTTGGTGAAGATTTCTGTAGACAAATTGCATATACTATGTCATCTTCCACTATCTTATCTTACATGTACAGCCCTCAGACATTTTTCAAGGAAAGACAATTTGGTGTTCAGAATTTGATCAGGATTGTTAAAAATGTGATTCCAGGAAAGGCTCTCTGTAAACATCAGTTGGAGAAAAAATAGTTGGAGAAAACAGAGGCTGTGTGTTGGATCTGGGAACCAGTAAATCAGCTACAGTACTCTCTAAGGATGAAGACCAGGAAGTAGCTTCAATTTTAAAAATGAAGAATTTGATTTATTTAGTTGGTAGATAAGGGGATAAGAAAAAATCCTGTAAATGAATTAACTTGAAAATCGATAAGGAAAGAAATCAGTAATGTTTTTGATGGGAAGTCCTAGAGATAAACATTGCTATATTAAAAGAAATACCTTGAATTATCCAATGACTTTTTCAAATATAAATATGCATACAGGTAATATATTACAGCATTATTATCCTTGAACATTGATAGTGAGCAACAGAAAAAATATATATCCCTTCTCAGAAAATGGAATTACCTGCAAATTCCTGCAATAAGTTTGGGGCAATTTTTTGGAAAAAATCATATAAGTCCTAGCACTTTCTGCATGTTAAATCTCCCATAGGTACGATATTAATATCTCCCTTAGTATCTGCATAGTATTAACATCTTAAGTTTGTGTACAGGCCAAATAAGAAATAATGTTTATACTCATCATTATTAACATATGATTACCATTTAACTTTCCCCATGGGTATATTTTGTTGTCTCTCTAAGAAGATGCAGACTCCTTGAAGGTGTAGACTGTATGATATACTTCCATATATTCTCTATTTTATTTAACACAGTGTTATGCATCTAGTTAATGTACACACTTATTTGTTAATAATCTATAATATGCAAGAGGAAAATATGTATGAAAAAGCCTAAAGGAGTTTTAAGTACTCAATAAATATAAATTATTAAAGTAATTGTTAGTTAATCCCATTAATTCACCTCTTTTGCTGTAGCAAATACCCTGAGTTAGTAAACTAAAGAGACTGTGCCATTATTTGGGAGCAGTACACAAACATTTTTATTTCTTTCTCTTGCTATTGAGCTTTAAAGATAACATAAACTAACATTTGCTAAGCGCTTTTTGTTTGTCTTGATTAGTTGTCTCAAAAAATATTTACACAGCATTTAATGTCTATATCCTACTGTCAGTGGACTTGTAGCACAACACATATGAGGAAGAACACCTTTTTACCTGTGAACACTATAACTTGCTAACCTCATTGATTCCCACTGAGAGTGGACACAAGTCTGTTCTTTTGTGGATCTTCAGCTTGAACAATTTACATTACCCATGTCTCTGTGTACAAGAGTAGCCAGGGCTGTGTGTATTGAATAAAGTAGGAGCTAAATGTCAGGGGTGGGATGAGGTCAGAAGAGGATAAAAAGGGAAGAGTTACAGCATCTTCCTATGATTGCTGACCGTGTACCCTCTTCCTCTGTCTACCCCTCTGGGTTGTGACTGACAGGGTTTAAACTGCATTACAAATGTTTTTAATCTTTGCCATATTAAGAAGCATCTTGGAGATAAATGTTTCCCAGTTGGCTTTCCGTGATCAGTCTTGCTTGCATATATTCATCATGTCTTCATGCCTTGGTAAGTCCCAGTGTATTAGCTTAGGAAAAAAGATAAGGAAAATGCATTTAGGGTCAAATACAATGGTAATGTAGAAACACTTGCCTGATCATAACTTTGACCTGGAGTGTCAGTGTAGGAGGTTTCAAATTACTCAAAGTCAAATATTTTAACTGATGCGGTTATTTTCACAAATCCTATAATATGGACTGCTTCCTCATTTCATTCTGCATAACTTTTTACCCATCTGCATACACATAAAAGACATGAATGTTCAAAATGTTTATATTTTACAGAGTATGAAAATCTGGACAATCGCAGTGTCAAGAACTCTTGTCACTGGCATTTTCTATTTAATTATTAAGTGGGTCTTTTTTTCTTCATATTTGAGCATTTATGAAATGAGCAAACTGATCTTAAAACATTGAAAAAAAAAGATTCCAGCACGTATCCACCTTTCCTATGCTGACTTTAGCACAAGCTTTTCTAATTCTAAAAAAACTTTTGACAATATGATAATTTCCATTGTCTCCCAATTTTATAATTAACTATAGACCTTAGTGATTAACTGGAGTATTTTTAAAGGTTGTTCTGATTATAAGATTACCTCTTTCTGTGAAATAAACTAAAAAGTGGTTAAACCTCCTCCCCAAAATGTTTAATTTTTTTCCCGTCTTATTATGAAGAACACATTTCTAATTAACTTTAAAAATTCCTTTTAGCTCATTAACTCCTGTTTCTTAACTCCTACCACTGGCTTTTAGAGAAAATCTTATTTTCTAACACATCTTTCTAACATATAATAATGCTAGAATATCAGGCTTAATGTCTGTTTTAAGCTCAAGGATGTATTTTACATGGAAATCGTTCTTTAGTCCTTCCTGAGAATGATTCTGTACAGTTTTAATCAAATCTGACTCAAAGAATAGAATCTCCCTGATGATTACTTAATACAGTTAAGGTGAGTGAGAGTCCAACTCTAGGAAATGTAATATGAATTTCATTTACATTTTCATACAGCTGCTCCGACTATAAAGAGTGATTCTAAGATAATGTAAAAAGCCAAGGATTTAAAAGTTTTCAAAAATAACCTAACTGAAGACAGTCATTCACTTAGATATTTAAAAAGAAAATCATTTAATTTATATTTTATAGCTCTCCTGAGTATGGTTAGTTGTAAAGAAAGGAGATTTAGGAAAACAAAGCATCATTATTATTATTATTTCCATTATAGAAATGCCAAATCTAAAGATACATTCACACGGTCAGTCCAAACAGCATTTCACTGAATGAACAAAGACAAGGCTGTCATGGCTTTTCTCTTTGGGGAAAGGCCTTTCCACTGCTCAGGCGAATACATCACATTTTGAAAGGCTAGATCCTGAAGATAGAATAAAGCAATAAAACATGACTGGGAAGAGCCTTTTTCTCATGCTGTTATTAACATCCATCAAAAACCCAGAGTCTTTTTTAATACTACTCTCAAATGGAATTCTTCCCATCAAACAGAATTACGTATGACTTCATTCACGAAAACAGGCTTTTGGTTTCCTGTCAATAAATGGCAACATGTTTTTGCCAACCCAACCAACAAGTCAGTTTATTTTCCATTTGATATAAAATGCAGTTTCAGTCAGTGAAATCATTTATAGGTATAAGGCAAGGGAAGAAAGCTTAAAGTAGACAGGGGCTAATTATATTTAATCCACCATGTATACTGGGCCCTCCCAATGGAATCAGATGGAAGTATTTCCCTCACTAAGCCTTCCTTCACCATTTTGAACGGAGCTATGAAGTATGTTTATTATGAACTTTTGAACTGTCTGAACTTATTCTATCCACTGAAATATTGCCTTGAAAATGCCTTTTTCAACTAGTGACATGACAGCTAAAGCTGTTGTGCTCTGTATCATTCAGCTGGAAGATATTACCCCGAGAACTACATTTCCTAGCATTAGCCCAGGTTCCCTGAAAATGGTAAGCTGCATGGTGAGTAATTAATATTGGCAGAGTCATTATAAACCTCTGTAGATAGACTCTATCGTACGTATCCCGAGTACAAAGCAGCTTTGATTTAATTCATTGTCCATTCCACATTTGTTTTTCTTTTACTAGCCTGCCCTCCATTCTATGCAAGACATCATATAAATAAAATTACTGTTTCTGGCTTGAATCATCACTAGACTTGAGTTAGTGGTTGCATGAAAGGCTAATTTAAACAACAGTCAGGGCCACTGCCTTACATAGAATACAGGAAGGAGCTCTATCCACGACCATCCTTGGCAGTAATGCTATGTCCAATTAGAATGAATCATATTCACATTATATGTAAAATATATCATACTAGGGTAAACGAAAAATTTGCTGTTACCAAGTCAAGAATGAAAGAAATCTTCAAAGGTCATTAGCCTGTCCTCTGGCTCTCTGAGGGCTACAATTAAAAAGTCCTCGAGAATTATCTGCCAAGTCCTTAAAATTATTCAGACAAGTAGGCACCATAGTCTCCTTCTGTAAATCATTACCAGGTCTGCCAGCCTTTATAGTCGGTAAGATCTGCTTGCTATTTAACCCAGCCATGAAAATAGTCTCTGGATGAAATACACTGGTCCCAGAAAGAGATAGGCAGTGGATTTAATTTTAAAAATGGGATGGGAATAAAAAAATTAATTTTTTCTTGCTCTACTTTCCAGAACTTTTACTTTTGGTTTTCTTGGTTATCAGCCTTTTTTTTTTTTTTTTTAAAGCTATAGGTGGAAATGTGAGAAAGGTACCTTTTCTTTTTTTTTTTTTTTTTTAAAGTATTTGTTTATTTATTTATTTATGGCTGTGTTGGGTCTTCGTTTCTGTGCGAGGGCTTTCTCTAGTTGTGGCAAGCGCGGGCCACTCTTCATTGCGGTGCGCGGGCCTCTCACTATCGCGGCCTCTCTTTGTTGCGGAGCACAGGCTCCAGACGCGCAGGCTCAGTAATTGTGGCTCACGGGCCCAGTTGCTCCACGGCATGTGGGATCTTCCCAGACCAGGGCTCGAACCCGGGTCCCCTGCATTGGTAGGCAGATTCTCAACCACTGCGCCACCAGGGAAGCCCCTATCAGCCTTTTTGAAAAGTCTTAACCTATTAAACTGGTGAGGCAGTTTCTTATTACAATGTGGAACTTTTGCCGGACCGAACTGTGCCCCAAATCAAAATATCTTCCTTGAAGAAGAGCACAGAGTGATGAACAGCCAGCCTGTAACACAAACCCCTGTCCTATTCCCCAGATACAGCAAAGTAATGATAATTTACATTTATTGAGAGCTTACTATGTATTAGGCGCCGATTTAAGACCCTCCAATGTATTAAATCTGCAATATCCTATGAGATGATGCTTCCCATTTGACAAGCGAGACCATGAGGTTTTGAAGAAGTAACTTGCCTACATCGTCCAGTAGTCAATGGCAGAACTTGGGCCTGAACTCAGGCATTTTGGAGTCAAAAATCTGTATCTAACCTTAACAAAGTAAATACCATTTGGTATTTAAGAGTTTATATATTTCCAAGCTTTTGGAGTGAAAAACCGAGATAAGAAGTACAGAAGAAAGTGTAGAGGGTCGTAGGAAATATTAGGAATTTATGAAGGAAGACAATATTTACATTTCTGATAGAATTATTCAATATGATGGGAAGCCACTTGTCCTGTCTAGGTGGGAGAATTCTAAGAAGTATTTCTGACAAACTGTAGCTTGCCATTTATTTTTACTATCACAATTCCTGAGCTATATAATTGATTGAAATGGGCTGTTCTAAGGTAAGGTTTAAAATAGGATGATGAAATTTTTTGTGGTTTCAAGGAGGAATATCCCAACAGGGAGTGATTCATTCTTTTTTTTTTTTTTTTAAATTTTTATTGGAGTATAGTTGATTTACAATGTTCTGTTAGTTTTTGCTGTATAGCAAAGTGAATCAGTTATACGTATACATATGTCCACTCTTTTTTAGATTCTTTTCCCATATAGGTCATTACAGAGTATTGAGTAGAGTTCCCTGTGTTATACAGAAGGTCCTCATTAGTTATCTATTTTATATACAGTAGTATGTATATGTCAATCCCAATCTCCCAATTTATCCCTCCCCCCCTTCCCTTTTGGTAACCATAATTTTGTTTTCTACATCTGTGACTCTATTTCTGTTCTGTATTTCTGTTTAGTTCATTTGTACCATATTTTTAGATTCCACATATAAGCGATATCATATGATATTTGTCTTTCTCTGTCTGACTTACTTCACTCAGTATGACAATATCTAGGTCCATCCGTGTTGCTGCAAATGACATTATTCTGTTCTTTTTTATGGCTGACTCATTCTTGAATTAGAAATCCCTCTACCCGCTAATCCCATCAGTGGGTTACTTTACAATGTCTTCAAATAATGTCTCCAAAAGTTTGTTTGTTTCTCAAGTCAGCAGTTTTGTACTTAATTTCCACAAAACATGATTTTAAACCTTCTCCATTCTCTTCAAACTCCTGAGCCCCCTTCAGTTTTGGCAATGGCTGTATATCCTATTTTAATGAGAACATGATGCTGTAAAATAGCAATTTTCTCTTCCCTATCGTTAAATGACAAAGACGCTCATCTCTGATTTTCACTCCTCCTTTCCAAGACTAATCCTTCCACTTGTTTTCCTAGGAACCATATTCTGTGGAGTCCTCCCTCTCTTTTTCCTTTCCTTCCTCTGCTTCCCTTTTTCCTTTGCACCAATCTGTAAATAGGACTGTCTCTCTTATTATAAAACTAAATAAGCGAAATAAAATAACATTCTTTGACCTACTGCATACCTCCTGTTACCTCCCTAATTCTCTCTTTGCATGCAATTGTCTTGAAAGAGTTGTCTACTTACTTTTTAAAAAAAAATTATTTCTTTCTTGGTTTATTCTACTTGCCTTCTTGGCTTGTTAACCTCCTCATGCATTTCTCTTTTAATGCCATCTGATTTCTGTCCCCCAGTGTTCCCATTACTATATCTGTTGTCAAAGTTACCGCATTTGTTTTAGAAGCTGCAACGGGTATTTCTCAGTTGCCTTTGGCATCGTGTACTACTATTGAGTTTGCCCTTCTTGAAGAAGCCCTTCTATTTTCTGGGCTTCTATGACACCATACTAGTTTGTTTCTTTCTTATTTCTTTGCTCTTAGACAATTTCCTTACATGTTCTTCTTCCACTTGGTACTGCAATTTTTATGTTCCATTCTCATCTCTCTTGAGGGAAAATTCCCCTGAAAAGTTGCATCCAACTTCATGACTCTAATTCCCAGCTCCATGCTAATGATTTCCAAATAAATAATTTTAACCAGATACTTCTCATTAGCATCAGATCTACTCATCCAACTTCCTGTAGGATACTTCATGAAGTTATTCTGTCTGACTTTTCAAGTTTAACATACAACAAAATAAGCTCATAGTTTCCCTGCAATTCTCTCTTCTTCCCGTGTTTTGTACCTCAATCAATGATCAATGGCAAATCATTTACTCAGTTGCCCAACCATAAGCTTTGGTGTTATTCTTGACTTCTGTCTTCTTCATTCCTTATGTTCATTCAATCTCTGTGTTCTGGCCGTTTAATCTCCTACAAATCTTTCAACCCAGTCAGTTTTTCCCCATAGCTACAACTCATACTTGGGCTACTACCATCTCTCACCTGGATTCCTCCAACAGTATCCCCATTTGTTTTCCTTTAATGTTGTCCCATCCCGTTTTCTGGATTGCACATTTCCCAAAGGCATCATGCCATGCTTCTGATTAACATTCTTCAGTGGGAATCCATTGTACTTACACTGAAGTTCAAATGTATTAACAGAACTTCCTGATCAAGCCCTTGCTCAGTTCTCCAGCTTTGCCTTATGCCAAACTGAAGTGCTTTCAATTTCTCAAATGCATCATGTTTCTTTGAACACAGGGCTTTTCATTCATTGTTTTCTTGAACTTGAACAATCATTTCTCTAACCTTATCTGGCCTTATTATTTTTATTTTTTAATCAGTCATCAGTTTTATATACATCACTGTATACATGTCAATCCCAATCGCCCAATTCAGCACACCACCATCCCCACCCCACTGCAGTTTTCCCCCCTTGGTGTCCATACTTTGTTCTCTACATCTGTGTCTCAACTTCTGCCCTGCAAACCGGTTCATCTGTACCATTTTTCTAGGTTCCACATACATGCGTTAATATACGATATTTGTTTTTCTCTTTCTGACTTACTTCACTCTGTATGACAGTCTCTAGATCCATCCACCTCTCAACAAATGACTCAACTTCGTTCCTTTTTATGGCTGAGTAATATTCCATTGTATATATGTACCACAACTTCTTTAACCATTCGTCTGTTGATGGGCATTTAGGTTGCTTCCATGTCCTGGCTATTGTAAATAGTGCTGCAATGAACATTCGGGTGCATGTGTCTTTTTGAATTACGGTTTTCTCTGGGTATATGCCCAGTAGTGGGATTGCTGGGTCATATGGTAATTCTATTTTTAGTTTTTTAAGGAACTTCCATACTGTTCTCCATAGTGGCTGTATCAATTTACATTCCCACCAACAGTGCAAGAGGGTTCCCTTTTCTCCACACCCTCTCCAGCATTTGTTGTTTGTAGATTTTCTGATGATGCCCATTCTAACTGGTGTGAGGTGATACCTCATTGTAGTTTTGATTTGCATTTCTCTAATAATTAGTGATGTTGAGCATCTTTTCATATGCTTCTTGGCCATCTGTATGTCTTCTTTGGAGAAATGTCTATTTAGGTCTTCTGCCCATTTTTGGATTGGGTTGTTTGTTTCTTTAATATTGAGCTGAATGAGCTGTTTAGGTATTTTGGAGATTAATCCTTTGTCTGTTGATTCGTTTGCAAATATTTTCTCCCATTCTGAGGGTTGTCTTTTCGTCTTGTTTATGGTTTCCTTTGCTGTGCAAAAGCTTTGAAGTTTCATTAGGTCCCATTTGTTTATTTTTGTTTTTATTTCCATTACTCTAGAAGGTGGATCAAAAAAGATCTTGCTGTGATTTATGTCAAAGAGTGTTCTTCCTATGTTTTCCTCTAAGAGTTTTATAGTGTCCAGTCTTACATTTAGGTCTCTAATCCATTTTGAGTTTATTTTTGTGTATGGTGTTAAGGAGTATTCTAATTTCATTCTTTTACGTGTAGCTGTCCAGTTTTCCCAACACCACTTATTGAAGAGACTGTCTTTTCTCCATTGCATATCTTTACCTTCTTTGTCATAGATTAGTTGACCATTGGTGCGTGGGTTCATCTCTGGGCTTTCCATGTTGTTCCATTGATCTATGTTTCTGTTTTTGTACCTGTACCATATTGTCTTGATTACTGTAGCTTTGTAGTATAGTCTGAAGTCAGGGAGTCAGATTCCTCCAGCTCCGTTTTTTTCCCTCAAGACTGCTTTAGCTATTCGGGGTCTTTTGTGTCTCCATACAAATTTTAAGATGATTTGTTCTAGCTCCGTAAAAAATGCCATTGGTAATTTGATAGGGATTGCATTGAATCTTTAGATTGCTTTGGGTAGTATAGTCATTTTCACAATATTAATTCTTCCAATCCAAGAGCATGGTATATCTCTCCATCTGTTGGTATCATGTTTAATTTCTTTCATCAGTGTCTTATAGTTTTCTGCATGCAGGTCTTTTGTCTCCCTAGGTAGGTTTCTTCCTAGGTATTTTATTCTTTTTGTTGCAATGGTAAATAGGAGTGTTTCCATAATTTCTCTTTCAGGTTTTTCATCATTAGTGTATAGGAATGCAAGAGATTTCTGTGCATTAATTTTGTATCCTGCAACTTTACCAAATTCATTGATTAGCTCTAGTAGTTTTCTGGTGGCATTTTTAGGATCCTCTATGTATAGTATCATGTCATCTGCAAACAGTGACAGTTTTACTTCTTCTTTTGCAATTTGTATTCCTTTTATTTCTTTTTCTTCTCTGATTGCCATGGCTAGGACTTCCAAAACTATGTTGAATAATAGTGGTGAGAGTGGACATCCTTGTCTCGTTCCTGATCTTAGAGGAAATGCTTCCAGTTTTTCACCATTGAGAATGATGTTTGCTGTGGGTTTGTGGTATATGGCCTTTCTTATGTTGAGGTAGTTTCCCTCTATGCCCACTTTCTGGAGAGTTGTTATCAGAAATGGGTGTTGAATTTTGTCAAAAGCTTTTTCTGCATCTATTGAGATGATCATATGGTTTTTATTCTTCAATTTGTTAATATGGTGTATCACATTGATTGATTTGCGTATATTGAAGAATCCTTGCATCCCTGGGATAAATCCCACTTGATCGTGGTGTATGATCCTTTTAATGTGTTGTTGGATTCTGTTTGCTTGTATTTTGTTGAGGATTTTTGCATCTATGTTCATCAGTGATATTGGTCTGTAATTTTCTTCTTTTGTAGTATCTTTGTCTGGTTTTGGTATCAGGGTGATGGAGGCCTCATAGAATGAGTTTGGGAGTGTTCCTTCCTCTGCAATTCTTTGGAAGAGTTTGAGAAGGATGGGTGTTAGCTCTTCTCTAAATGTTTGATAGAATTCACCTGTGAAGCCATCTGGTCCTGGACTTTTGTTTGTTGGAAGATTTTTAATCACAGTTTCAATTTCATTACTTGTGATTGGTCTGTTCATATTTTCTCTTTCTTCCTGGTTCAGTCTTGGAAGGTTATAAGTTTCTAAAAATTTGTCCATTTCTTCCAGGTTGTCCATTTTATTGGCATAGAGTTGCTTGTAGTAGTCTCTTAGGATGTTTTGTATTTCTGTGGTGTCTGTTGTTACTTCTCCTTTTTCATTTCTAATTTTATTGATTTGAGTCCTCTCCCTCTTTTTCTTGATGAGTCTGGCTAATGGTTTATCAATATTGTTTATCTTCTCAAAGAACCAGCTATTAGTTTTATTGATCTTTGCTATTGTTTTCTTTGTTTCTATTTCATTTATTTCTGCTCTGATCTTGATGATTTCTTTCCTTCTGCTCACTTTGGGTTTTGTTTGTTCTTCTTTCTCTAGTTCCTTTAGGTGTAAGGTTAGATTGTTTACTTGAGATTTTTCTTGTTTCTTTAGGTAGGCTTGTATAGCTATAAACTTCCCTCTTAGAACTGCTTTTGCTGCATCCCATAGGTTTTGGATCATCGTGTGTTCATTGTCATTTGTCCCTAGGTATTTTTTGATTTCCGCTTTGATTTCTTCAGTGATCTCTTGGTTATTTAGTAACTTATTGTTTAGCCTCCATGTGTTTGTGTTTTTTACGTTTTTTTCCCTGTAATTGATTTCTAATCTCATAGCGTTGTGGTCAGAAAAGATGCTTGATATGATTTCAATTTTCTTAAATTTACTGAGGCTTGGTTTGTGACCCAAGATGTGATCTATCCTGGAGAATGTTCCGTGCGCACTTGAGAAGAACGTGTAATCTGTTGTTTTTGGATGGAATGTCCTATAAATATCAATTAAATCTATCTGGTCTACTGTGTCATTTAAAGCTTCTGTTTCCTTATTTATTTTCATTTTGGATGATCTGTCCATTGGTGTAAGTGAGGTGTTAAAATCCCCCACTATTATTGTGTTACTGTCGATTTCCTCTTTTATAGCTCTTAGCAGTTGCCTTATGTTTTGAGGTGCTCCTATGTTGGGTGCATATATATTTATAATTGTTATATCTTCTTCTTGGATTGATCCCATGATCATTATGTAGTGTCCTTCCTTGTCTCTTGTAACATTATTTATTTTAAAGTCTATTTTATCTGATATGAGTATAGCTACTCTAGCTTTCTTTTGATTTCGATTTGCATGGAATATCTTTTTCCATCCCCTCACTTTCAGTCTGTATGTGTCCCTAGGTCCGAAGTGGGTCTCTTGTAGACAGCATATATCTGGGTCTTCTCTTTGTATCCATTCAGCAAGCCTGTGTGTTTTGGTTGGAGCATTTAATCCATTCACGTTTAAGGTAATTATCGATATGTATGTTCCTATGACCATTTTCTTAGTTGTTTTGGGTTTGTTTTTGTAGGTCCTTTTCTTCTCTTGTGTTTCCCACTTAGAGAAGTTCCTTTAGCATTTGTTGTAGAGCTGGTTTGGTGGTGCTGAATTCTCTTAGCTTTTGCTTGTCTGTAAAGCCTTTGATTTCTCCATCAAATCTAAATGACATCCTTGCCAGGTAGAGTAATCTTGGTTGTAGGTTCTTCCCTTTCATCACTTTAAGTATATCATGCCACTCCCTTCTGGCTTGTAGCGTTTCTGCTGAGAAATCAGCTGTTAACCTTATGGGAGTTCCCTTGTATGTTATTTGTCATTTTTTCCTTGCTGCTTTCAATAATTTTTCTTTGTCTTTAATTTTTGCCAATTTGATTAATGTGTGTCTCGGTGTGGTTCTCCTTGGGTTTATCCTGTATGGGACTCTCTGTGCTTCCTGGACTTGGGTGGCTATTTCCTTTCCCATGTTAGGCAAGTTTTTGACTATAATCTCTTCAAATATTTTCTCTGGTCCTTTCTCTCTCTCTTCTCCTTCTGGGACCCCTATAATGCGAATGTTGTTGTGCTTAATATTGTCCCAGAGGTCTCTTATGCTGTCTTCATTTCTTTTCATTCTTTTTTCTTTAGTCTGTTCCGCAGCAGTGAATTCCACCAGTCTGTCTTCCAGGTCACTTATCTGTTCTTCTGCCTCAGTTATTCTGCTATTGATTCCTTCTAGTGTAGTTTTCATTTCAGTTATTGTATTGTTCATCTCTGTTTGTTTGTTCTTTAATTCTTCTAGGTCTTTGTTAAACATTTCTTGCATCTTCTCGATCTTTGCCTCCATTCTTATTCTGAGGTCCTGGATCATCTTCACTATCATTATTCTGAATTCTTTTTCTAGAAGGTTGCCTATCTCCACTTCATTTTGTTGTTTTTCTGGGGTTTTATCTTGTTCCTTCATCTGATATATAGCCCTCTGCCTTTTCATCTTGTCTATCTTTCTGTAAATGTGGTTTTTGTTCCACAGGCTGCAGGATTGTAGTTTTTCTTGCTTCTGCTGTCTGCCCTCTGGTGGTTGAGGCTATCTAAGAGGCTTGATGGGAGGCTCTGGTGGTGGGTAGAGCTGACTGTTGCTGTCTTGTCTGGCCTTCTTTAAAAAATTCCTTAGAGAAACTTTTCCTCGTGAAACTTTGTCTCAGTTATTAAATCTGGGTTAAACATTGTTGCCATGGGTTTTCAACAGCATCCAAGCCTTCCCTCATAAGAGATATTTTTTCCCTTCACATTTTTAAATTTATAATTATGCTATTTTAAATTATAAGCTAAATGAAGGCAGGAAGCTCATTTTGGTTTTTTGTTATAAATTCAGGATATTATACAGTTTCACGCAATCTGTGATTGCATTTACTTGTTCAGTACAAAACTAATAAAAGCAACTCCATCTTTGGACAGTGCTGTTTATTATTATAGGGAACATGTATATGCTTTATTATATTTGTATTTTGAATTTATTGATAATTTGCAATATGATACGTGGATTTGGACTGCAATCGTTTGAA
Organism: Balaenoptera musculus; assembly: GCF_009873245.2. Lineage (NCBI taxonomy): Eukaryota > Metazoa > Chordata > Mammalia > Artiodactyla > Balaenopteridae > Balaenoptera > Balaenoptera musculus. The sequence goes on from NC_045794.1 coordinate 68,303,810, forward strand.
ACTTTACATGATGTACCATCATAATTTATATGATCCTGTGATTCTAAAGTTTAAATCTCACCAGGTTGAGATGGGAATTTTCAGAAGTCATTTAATTTTGGGTATTTGGGTTCTCTGAAATATGTGGCTGGATCCCTGAGAGAAAGGCTTTAAGACAGTTGGACTGCTATCCATTCATTTCTTTTCCCCAGAGGAAGAAAAAAGGAGTCTTATGGTTTTGTCAGCTGGCCCTCTGGGTAAACAGACTAATGATATTTGTTAGGAAGAAGAAACCTCATATCAGAAATGCCTTTTGCAGGATATCTCTGGCAAAGAATTACCTGTAGGAAATCGAACCCATGTTCTAGAGACAAGGCTCCTTCGAGAATGCCATGTAAGCCATGCACTTCTCTGGGGTATTAGATGAAGATGTGTCATAATTGAAACCTAACTGAAATACCTCTAGTTGTGTGAAGAACGCAAGAACCTCATTTAGAGACCACATCTATTCTGGGCCAAAATACCCATATATGATACGAGAGAGAAGGACCTGAGGAACTGCTTTCAGCGTCCTAAACCTCTCGCTGCTGCTTCTGAGCCTTTCGATATTATTTTGTATGGGTAAGAAGTCTGATTGTTCACAACTGATTTGACAGTATGATCCAATGTGGCAGTGATCCTATGCAGATTCAGTCCTCCTTTAGATGAATTTAACAGTCTTCTGTTGATATTTTTAATACAGTATACGTTGTAGCTGGATTCATAGTTCTTCTGTCTCCCTTTAAATTCCCTTGAGCAGAGCATTTTAAAACACTTTAGTTTCCCACCTGATTATAACATATTTGAAGGAAAATTCAAGGTCTGTTTTACAATCCACTGGTAACCCTAACAGTTTGTGCATTTTAAACAGATTTAAATTGCATTCATAAGTTTTATTTCAAAAACCATATATCCTCTTTCAGAGGACAATGCTAAGGATATTAGGTAATTGCTGAACTGAGTATTAGAGTTGGGTAATTTCATTAGATATTTTAATTGGATATCTGTGAATAAAGACTCCATCATACATTGTACTTAGCCTTATAGCATCAGAAAGCTAAGTATTCATTTATTACAAGTGGACTGTGGTGACATTAGCTGTTCTGGGAGTTCCTGGAAATATGGTTATTCTATCTACCTCTTAAAGGGAACAATTGATATTTACTACCTCAGAGGCTCTGATGAGTGGGTGGAAGAAGAGATGGAAGAGGGGGAGCAGGAGAAAGTTATGAGAACAAGATATATTGCCATGTTTGCAGCAAAGGCAGATTGAGCACAGTGAGTCTCAGAAGATAACATATAAATCAGGATATTCTGACATAATAATATAGGAGAGGTCTTTAAATGGAACTGATTTCATAGTCTCGGTGAGTCATAAAAAGTCTATTTGAAAAACTGCAATAATAATTAGACATCTGCCAAGTTTTCAGTTTTGACACTTGCTGGAGGATTGAAAACTTTCCTGAAATCTATTTTTTTAAGACATTTTCTCAGCTCATCACAAAAGTTTTTTTTATCAGAGTATTCTGTATGAACCCTTTAAACAAAAAAATATGAACACTCTGAGAAGGAAGGGGAAATGTGACACAGTTCCCTCTTAGAATTTCTGCCCCCCTAAAGAAGCCAGGAGAGATTTCAACTCTATCAAAATACAGTTGTAATTTTAAAACAGCCAAATTGTTATAAGCACTTTAAAAGTTCTTGTGACAGTCTCTAAAATTTTGCTTTGTAACAATCAAATTGGAATTGAATCTCACAGAAATAACTTCTAAGAAATTAGCAAGCAAGAGTGGAAAGAAACATATTTGTGCAATTCAACACAACAGAAAAACTTATGCTAAAGGCATCAAGTTTTGAGAAGTGTGAAAATTCCATTTTTGACATCCCATCAGCAGAATTTTTTTCATTCATTGCTTTTTAAAAAATGAATAGATTGGACTTTTCTGAATTGTATTCAAGGAAAGATCTTGAATTGGAGTCTTGTGAAATAATTTTTTTTTCTCTGCCCGATCACAAGCAATTACCATTTTATTTTAGCAGCATGTTTTGATTTGTACATATGTGTGTATACCACATAGTCAGAGATGCTGACAAATACGCCTTATAGTAGTTTAAGAAACTTCTGTGAATTTAAGAATATTTCTTTGCCTCCAACAAAAATGCTGGAGAAGTAAGTGTGTAAAACTGGTGTGCTTTGGACTACAAGTAAATCTTGAAATGCATCTTGAGCACAGGATAGCTGTTCAGTTCACCCTCTTTCTTTCTATGACTTTAGTCTAAAAGGCCTGAGCAGGTAATTAAAATGAGCAAAGGGGGTCAGGTGACAGACAAAGGAACAGCTTCAAGTGGTATCTAAAGGGTGCAGTCCTTACTCAGCTCCAGCAGATGGTGGACATACAGGAGTGCAAGCCCAGTAGGGGAGAATCTTCTGTTTCAAGAGCATTTGTGAATCACTACTGATGTGTGAATTCTTTCTATTTTAAATGTTGGCCAGACACATCATGAATGTACATTATTTGTGTCCCAAGATCTGCTAGTTTCCATATCTAATACAGGAAGTCTATATGCTATATGTCCCTACCAAGCTAATAAAACCTGAAATGTCTAACCCAAAACTTAATTAGCTTATCTTCTTGAAGTAAAATCTTCACTAAATTGTGTTTAACGTTGTATATTCAGTTCTCATTGAGAATTGATACATAAAACAACACTATGAAGAATATACCTGAATAAGCTATAAAACTTGTCAGGAGATGTGGCATATTAGGTGTTAAATGTCTGTCACTTGTGTAAGGATTTATAAGACAAATTTATTTTAGAAGTTAATACCAGTAGAACATTTTTTAAAGATAATGAGCATCACATAACACATACTATACTTTAAGCATAAGCAAATAAACGAGGAAGTTAACTCAAAATTCAGTCTCAATCATGGTAATTATATGCATTCAGAGAGTGATCATTTGTATCTTTCTCAGTGTATAGAATTTTGGATTTCTTGTTCTCTCTTATTTTTTATTTTATTTTATTTATTTTTTAATATAGCAGGTTCTTATTAGTTGTCCATTTTATACATATTAGTGTATATATGTCAATCCCAATCTCCCAATTCATCACACCACCCCCACCCCACCACTTTCCCCCATTGGTGTCCCTACGTTTGTTCTCTACATCTGTGTCTCTATTTCTGCCCTGCAAACCAGTTCATCTGTACTATTTTTCTAGGTCCCGCATATATGCGTTAGTATACGATATTTGTTTTTCTCTTTCTGACTTACTTCACTCTGTATGACAGTCTCTAGATCCATCCACGTCTCTACAAATGACCCAATTTCATTCCTTTTTATGGCTGAGTAATATTCCATTGTATATATGTACCACATCTTCTTTATCCATTCGTCTGTCGATGGGCATTTAGTTTGCTACCATGACCTGGCTATTGTAAATAGTGCTGCAATGAACATTGGGGTGCATGTGTCCTTTTGAATTATGGTTTTCTCTGGGTATATGCCCAGTAGTGGGATTGCTGGGTCATATGGTAATTCTATTTTTAGTTTTTTAAGGAACCTCCATACTGTTCTCCATAGTGGCTGTATCAATTTACATTCCCACCAACCATGCAAGAGGGTTCCTTTTTCCACACTGTCTCCAGTATTTATTGTTTTTAGATTTTTTGATGATGGCCATTCTGACTGGTGTGAGGTGATACCTCATTGTAGTTTTGATTTATATTTCTCTAATGATTAGTGATGTTGAGCATCCTTTCATGTGTTTGTTGGCAATCTGTATATCTTCTTTGGAGAAATGTCTATTTAGCTCTTCTGCCCATTTTTGGATTGGGTTGTTTGTTTTTCTAATATTGAGTTGCATGAACTGCTTGTAAATTTTGGAGATTAATCCTTTGTCTGTTGATTTGTTTGCAAATATTTTCTCCCATTCTGAGGGTTGTCTTTTTGTCTTGTTTATGGTTTCCTTTGCTGTGCAAAAGCTTTTAAGTTTCATTAGGTCCCATTTGTTTATTTTTGTTTTTGTTTCCATTACTCTAGGAGGTGGATCAAAAAAGATCTTGCTGTGATTTATGTCAAGGAGTGTTCTTCCTATGTTTTCCTCTAAGAGTTTTATAGTGTCCAGTCTTACATTTAGGTCTCTAATCCATTTTGAGTTTATTTTTGTGTATGGTGTTAGGGAGTGTTCTAATTTCATTCTTTTACATGTAGCTGTCCAGTTTTCCCAGCACCACTTATTGAAGAGACTGTCTTTTCTCCATTGTATATCCTTGCCTCCTTTGTCATAGATTAGTTGACCTTAGGTGTGTGGATTTATCTCTGGGTTTTCTATCCTGTTCCATTGATCTGTATTTCTGTTTTTGTGCCAGTACCATATTGCCTTGATTACTGTAGCTTTGTAGTATAGTCTGAAGTCAGGGAGTCTGATTCCTCCAGCTCCGTTTTTTTCCCTCAAGACTGCTTTGGCTATTTGGGGTCTTTTGTGTCTCTATACAAATTTTAAGATTTTTTGTTCTAGTTCTGTAAAAAATGCCATTGGTAATTTGATAGGGATTGCATTGAATCTGTAGATTGCTTTGGGTAGTATAGTCATTTTCACAATATTGATTCTTCCAATCCAAGAACATGGTATACCTCTCCATCTGTTGGTATCATCTTTAATTTCTTTCATCAGTGTCTTATAGTTTTCTGCATGCAGGTCTTTTGTCTCCCTAAGTAGATTTCTTCCTAGGTATTTTATTCTTTTTGTTGCAATGGTAAATGGGAGTGTTTCCATAATTTCTCTTTCAGATTTTTAATCATTTGTGTATAGGAATGCAAGAGATTTCTGTGCATTAATTTTGTATCCTGCAGCTTTACCAAATTCATTGATTAGCTCTAGTAGTTTTCTGGTGGCATCTTTAGGATTCTCTATGTATACTATCATGTCATCTGCAAACAATGACAGTTTTACTTCTTCTTTTCCAATTTGTATTCCTTTTATTTCTTTTTCTTCTCTGATTGCTGTGGCTATGACTTCCAAAACTATGTTTAATAATAGTGGCACGGGTGGACATCTTTGTCTCGTTCCTGATCTTACAGGAAAGGCTTTCCATTTTTCACCATTGAGAATGATGTTTGCTGTGGGTTTGTCGTATATGGCCTTTCTTATGTTGAGGTAGTTTCCCTCTATGCCCACTTTCTGGAGAGTTGTTATCATAAATGGGTGTTGAATTTTGTCAAAAGCTTTTTCTGCATCTATTGAGATGATCACATGGTTTTTATTCTTCAATTTGTTAATAAGGTGTATCACATTGATTCATTTGCGTATATTGAGGAATCCTTGCATCCCTGGGATAAATCCCACTTGATCATGGTGTATGATCCTTTTAATGTGTTGTTGGATTCTGTTTGCCAGTATTTTGTTGAGGATTTTTGCATTTATATTCATCAGTGATATTGGTCTGTAATTTTCTTTTTTTGTAGTGTCTTTGTCTGGTTTTGGTATCAGGGTGATGGAGGCCTCATAGAATGAGTTTGGCAGTGTTCCTTCCTCTGCAATTTTTTGGAAGAGTTTGAGAAAGATGAGTGTTAGCTCTTCTCTAAATGTTTGATAGAATTCACCAGTGAAGCCATCTGGTCCTGGACTTTTGTTTGTTGGAAGATTTTTAATCACAGTTTTAATTTCATTACTTGTGATTTGTCTGTTCATATTTTCTCTTTCTTCCTGGTTCAGTCTTGGAAGGTTATACGTTTCTAAAAATTTGTCCATTTCTTCCAGGTTTTCCATTTTTTTGGCATAGAGTTGCTTGTAGTAGTCTCTTAGGATGCTTTGTATTTCTGCGTTGTCTGTTATAACTTCTCCTTTTTCATTTCTAATTTTATTGATTTGAGTCCCCTTCCTCTTTTTCCTGATGAGTCTGGCTAATGGTTTATCAATTTTGTTTATCTTCTCAAAGAACCAGCTTTTAGTTTCATTGATTTTTGCTATTGTTTTCTTAGTTTCTATTTCATTTATTTCTGCTCTGATCTTTATGATTTCTTTCCTTCTACTAACTTTGAGTTTTGTTTGTTCTTCTTTCTCTAGTTCCTTTAGTTGTAAGGTTAGGTTGTTTATTTGAGATTTTTCTTGTTTCTTGAGGTAGGCTTGTATTGGAAAAGCCATATATTTTAATAAGAATATTTATTTTACATCCTGAAGGAATATGAAACAGAGGTAACAGTATACAGTATCAGAGAAAATACATGAAGTGTTTATAGACATATAAACACTGGTTTACTTTGTGTTGTTACCTACATAGCTTTAGAAAGGTCAGCATGTTGAGGAAAATTATATTTACTGTTGAAGATAATTATGTGGGGCAACCTTAGCCAGAAAATAAATCTCCCAAGAAAATTTTGGAATTTTACGATTGCATTTGCTTTAAAATGAACTTTTTTTATTTGTTTAAATTCACCAGGTAAAGCTTTTTCATCAGGATCATATTTTGGGAGAGGGCAATTTTATGTATGATTACAGGTGGGCTTATATTTTGTCTTTGGGGACAGCTTCAGGATCTTTTTCATCTTTGTATCTTAAGAACAATAGCAGACATGTTGTTTGTTTTCTATAAAGGCTTGTTTAACTCTATTTAAGATACACTATTAAATAATTTTGAAAAAATAGTGAGATCAGAAAAATATTTTGTGCATTGCTGTATACTTTTGATTTAAGCCTGACATAATTTTTGTTGATAAACTTTATTATTAATATTTCATGTAGAAACAAAGTTTCTGGATGGTTTTTGAGTAATTGCCTCTTTTTTACATTTTGATCATAACCAATGGAATTAGATAAATATTGTGTTAAATTTTTATATTTAATATGACCAATAAAGGTTAATTACTGAAACATTCATAAAATATAATAAGAATGCTATATATTGGTCTTGAACAATATTAAGAAATAGCACATTTCCAAACTTGGATCTAAATGTGTACATTTAAAGCACTTTTATTTATTTTATTTATTTTTGCACATGTTTCTGCTGGAATCACACTGATCCTCTGGCTTTTCAGTGATTCCAGAAGGAATGTTTTCTTTCAGTGATTCAGAGAAAGTACTTTCCCTACTAATGCTAGTCTAGCACATAAGATAGGTTTTTGGTTTTTTTTTGTCTAAAAGAATCCAAATTCTCTAAGGTTTTATTCCTGTCCTGAGTGAAAAATGGATTAAAAGGTGTACTTGCCAGCCTCCCTCCTCAGTCCCCTTCCACAGTTCTTACTCTTCACAGTAGGAAGATATATACTTAGGAAAAAAGCTCAGTAGTCATAAGTTTGTGTTACTTTTTAGAAAGTTAAAGTACATTACATTTTTAGATTTCCAAATGACATCGAATTTGAGTATTCCAAGGGAAAACTTGGAGTGAGTGTTAATGAATTTATCCCAAATGCTACCTGTCATTGAGACCTGTTGAGATGAAGACCTGACCCTCTCTTCATAGAATAATTTGCAGTGTTCTTTGATTAGTTCGCATTGCTGCTGAGCCATTTACTGATATTCACACATTATTTGAAGAATACTGCACTTTCAGTTCTCTATTCAATTCCACGTTTCTCTGCCAAGTCTCATCTAGGCATCTGACGTACAATGAGCAGCTACATAATTGTGCAGACTAATAGCTAATGAATAATTACTTTTTCTCTTCATTCAGTGTAAGGAACATTTCTATGGCAAAAAACATGCTACTGTTGTCAGAACGTAATAACATATTGTGTGGGGGAAGGGAAGCAAATGCATGGATTTGTCATGAATATCTAGGGGTGTTTGCCAGTTAAGCTGAATTAAGAGGTGAATGGTGAGTTTCTAATTTATTGTTCATTTAGGATTCTGGCTGTGCAGAACTACTATCTTTGTATACAAAATGTTCACCTTTCCATGTGTTACAGTGAAAGAGTCAGATTGTCCACTGAAGATCTATAGTTCCATTTCAGCTTTGCCTTTTTTTACATACTATCTTTGAGAGCTTAAAGAAGTCACTTGACCTCCACAAGCTCTTGTTTCCTCAGTCGTGCCAGCCTTCCTTCACAGAATAGGACAGGAGATTCAAATGAGATGATATATATCAAATTTTTTTTAGTCTGAAAAATAGTATATAAAAATGTCAGGGCTTTTGCTACTGTGATTAATTGTTATTTGTTTGACTCTCTAAACATTGTGTGAGATAATCAAGGCAGATTAATTCATTTATTCAACAAATAATTATTTATCACCCACAGTGTTTTCAGTGCTGATCATTCAACAGTGATTAAATTAAACAGGGACTGCTGCCTTCCTAGAGCTCCTATCCTAGTACTAGAAATAGATACCATCTGGTTAAACCAATCCGAAGTGAAGATCATTTTAATCACGTATACATGTAATGATGAGAATAAAACAGGGTGATGTGTTAGTGATTGCTTAAGATATAGACTCAGAATGTTCACTCTGAAGAGTGGACATTAAGTGAGGTTTGAATGCTGATTGGGAACCAGTTACTTGAAGAATTGGAATAAGAACATTTCAATAAAGGAAGGGCCCTGAGTGATCAAGGAATAAGAAAAAAAAGGCCTGTGGAGCAGAACATAGTGAGCTAGCGGGAGGATGGAAGGAAATCTTCCTGGCACCCCAGCTTCTAGATCTTCTTGAGCATCCCTGTATGCATTCCCACTAGAGCTCCTATTTCTCCTATGATATCACACGTAACTGTAGTTACTGGTTTAGTTGTCTGTTATTCTCATTTGACTCTGAGCTGGGAGAAAGGCAGGAATATTTTTTCTTGCTCATTATTGTATCCCCAGCACCCTAGTGGATGCAGAAAATTATTTGGTGAAATGGAAAAATTATGCAATCAGTTAATAAAGTATTGTCAACATCAGCTAGGTTTATCATCTTCAGAATATTTAGGCCAGTATTCTTTCCACTACTTCTTACTACCTTCATTAGGAGGAAGTGATCTCTATCTTAAAGGTCTGACAAATATTTTCTGTTTTCTAACCTAATATAGACTAGTGAGGCTGTAAAAATATTTGTTAGTGAAATGCTTGAAGTAAAGGTAAAGGCTTGTTTCAGTTAGGGTGGCACTTGTGGAGAACTTCTGTGAGATGAGATAAGAGATTTGTAGAGTTTGTGTGAATTAACAATTATTATTAAGATGGGGTTTCTTTTATATGTTATGAATTAATTTACATAGCATCCTTTCATGGCATTTTTAAAACAAGGAGCAGAGTGGTTGAGTCACTCCTTTGAGTGCATAAAGCTGCCAGTTGTCCATGTACATTTCACGCCTAGGTTTGCTGACTTTAGTAACATTACTGTTTTCACCCCACTTGCTTATGCTGTCCTTTGTATTTGCTGCTACTGAACCATCATCAAAAGGCCACATGCTTTGTGTCTTTGTTTAGGATTACAGATATGTAGATGTTGATTTAGTTACTTCCACTCTCTTGCTGGTTTCTCTACTTAATTTTTAAGATGCAAGATGACTGGGCCCAGAGAACTTGGGAGGATTTTAGCCACAAATGCAAACAAACTTCAGTGGAAATTGACCCTTACTAACATTAAGTTCTCATTAAAGAAAATGTGGAAGACAAAAAAATTTAAGTGCATATAAATGGAGACAAAATTTTGACTTATTCTTCCAACAAATAGGACATGGTGCTGAGATTTTGAAAGAAACGCAGAAAGAAATGTTACTAATTTGTTTTGTTTTCTGGTTGCTACCAGGCCATCAATTTAATGTTAATCCTTTGCTAATACACTATAAAAATAATTATTTATATAATAAAGTTATTGTTTTTAACAATCACCTCTCAATTCCTTTTTTTGTGAGTGTTCATTGTAACAAATTTGAGTAAGTCAGAGAGATACAACAATAAAAAAATTTTTCCTTGTTCCATTAGCTCCTACTGTTTAATTACAAACATTTTTCACTTTTGCATTGTCTTTATTTATAGAAAATTCTTTCTCTATATGTAGTCAACTAGAAGAAGGAAAATTGATTTTAGAGGACACATCTTGAAATTTGGAAAACATTCATATGGAATTCAGAGCTATGAAATATTAATATTATAACTTACTCTTATTAGGTTTTAGAAAGTAAAATGGAGAAAGGCATACGTAGTAGCTAACAATAATAATATGTATGAAACATTTTAAAATTTTATTTATTTATTTATTTTTGGCTGTGTTGGGTCTTAGTTTCTGTGCGTGGGCTTTCTCTAGTTGCGGCGAGTGGGGGCCACTCTTCATTGCGGTGTGCGGGCCTCTCTTGTTGCGGAGCACAAGCTCCAGACGTGCAGGCTCAGTAGTTGTGGCTCACGGGCCTAGTTGCTCCGCGGCACGTGGGATCTTCCCAGACCAGGGCTCGAACCCGTGTCCCCTGCATTGGCAGGCAGATTCTCAACCACTGTGCCACCAGGGAAGCCCTGTATGAAACATTTTTAATGAGACATTTAAATTAACTGTTGCCTTTTTTGATATAGTGGTTTATCAAAGTAGTTATCATAAAATAATAATGAATTTGATCTTTATAGTTTTTAGGAAAGCAATTTTATTTAGGAAAATTTAGTGTAACATAATATATAAAATATAATGACAATTCAGACTATTGAAATTATTTTGGATGATAAAATTACTGTCAAGTAACTGGTATTATATAATACAATATAAAGCATTTTCCTAAAAAGTTCTGCTAAAAATGCTTTCAACCAAAACCGATGATTCACAAATACTAAGTAAGAAAGGACGAAGGATGAAAGTCCTAACCATCTTGCATGTGAGACAGAGAAATTATACAGTAAACATCAAAGAGATTGAAGCACACGTATTGAATGGGAATTTTCCAATTCGTAATTGCTGATTATACTTCAAGATACAGCCACAAAGTCTTCTAATTTAAATTATAGTCACAACTTATAAGCTATCTTTCTCATACTTAACAACCTTATACCATGTTCTGTTCCATCTTGTCCCTTGTCTCTGTGTCTCTGTCTTACCTGAAACTATAGTTACAGGCCAGACATACCTCTCTACTGGTATTGGACCTGCAGCTCTTCAATAAGTGACTGGCCAAATGCACCTGTGAGGGTTAATTTTATGTGTCAACTTGACTCCACTAAGGGATGCCCAGATAGCTGGTAAAACATTATTTCTGGGTGTGTCTGTGAGGGTGTTTCCAGAAGAGATTAGCATTTGAATCAGTAGACTGAGTACAGAAGGTTGCCCTCCTTACTGCAGATAGGCAATCATCCAATCCACTGAGGGCTCCAATTGAACAAAAAAGTAGAAGAAGGATGAATTTGCCCTCTGCTTGAGCTGGAACATCCATCTTCTCCTGCCTTTGGACAACAGCACTCTTGGTTCTCAGGCCTTTGGACTTGGATTGGGACTTATGGTGGAGCTTCCCTGGCTCTCGGACATTTGGACATGGAATGAATGACATTACCAGCTTTCCTGGTTCTCCAGCTTGCAGACTTCAGATCCTGGGAATTCTCAGACTCATTACTGTGTAAGCCAATTCCTATAATAAATCTCCTATTACATATATTTATATCGCTATATATCCATATTTATAGCTACGTCTGTATATCTATATCTCTATATAGATATCCTATGTATGGATATATCTTATCTATCTATCTTATCTATTTTATCTATCTATCCATTCATCCATCCATCCTATCTATCTATAGATCCCATTGGTTCTGTTTCTCTAGAGAACCTTAACTAATACAGCACCCATATCCAGTCATGAGCTCCTTGCCAAGGAAAAGATGAAGCAGAGGAGGCTGATGTGTCACGGTGCAATAACAGTGATAGGTGGCAAATGTTCAAAAACATTCACTCTAAAAATCCATGTCCTGATTTGTCGGATTTACCAGTTTCTCCCACCATGGTCAATTTCAGACATCACTTAATGAAAAATTGGGGAGAGGTATACAGTAGTCTTTCATTATATATCTGTTTCCGTGCTTACAGATATAATAGTTATAGATAAACTGAAGACCACAGAAAATAGTAAAATGTAGCAAAGTGGGAAGTGATGAGATATACGTATTTATTACCTTTATTTTAAATATAATTTATTTCAGTGTAAGTTTATATATGTTAATTTTTAATACTTTGTTAAAAACCAGCTGGCACAATTCCTGAAAACTTAACAAGCCACTCTCATAAACTGTTACAAACTGACTCCAGCACACAACTGGTGGGAGGGGCAAATGGCGGGGCTATCATCGAGGAGGGTGTTGCCTTAATCTAGACACAGAGTAATGAGAGCTTGGACCATAATGGTGACTGAAACATGGAAATGTAGAAAAGCTCAGGAGATAATGCAAGAGAGGATCAAGAAATGACTCAAAGGAAGGGTGGTCTGTTTGAGAGAAATTAGCACATTTTAAGATTTGGTAAAGTGTAATCAAATGCAAAGAAGAGATCTGGAATTGGGAGCAAAGTCAGAAAGTCCACCTGGTTTGGATCAAAGTGCTGTTAAATTTCTGAGTTTTGGCAGAATGATAACATAAGATTGAAGATGGTGGTTTAAGGAGGGAGTCAAGGCTAATCATTTAACCATATTGGGAGTCAAGACTATGAGAGGGAAGTTAGTGAATATAAATCTGACTTTCAGAATAATGCATGTATTGAAATGGAGGAGAGATTTGAATTTAAGAGAAAAAAAAGGAAGAAACCAATATAGGAAGTGATGTTAAGGTACCAGTCTCATAGAGTGGTACAGTTTGCTGTGTTTTGAACCTAATTTTTCTATTAAGAACTCAGGAGATAAAAATCAGTGCTAAAATGAGCTCTTTTGAATGTGATGTTTTATCATTTGAAAATGCAGTAGCTAATAGGAACTCCTTATTAAAAAGGACAAAATTAATGCCCAGAGCAATTGGAAAAGCTGGCCTAGTGAGCACATTTTTTTCTTCTTTCTTCTTTATACTTTAAAAATATCTCTTTAGGCTCACCAGGTTAAAGTGGGCTCAATTAAATTTGCTGGCTGTTAATTTATAATCTGTTCAGTATTATACTATTTCTTAAGAGAGTTCTGATATTTTAGCTGGTTTTGAGATTTAAGAGAATTAGAAAAGGACTCAGAGCGGCAGAGTCATTTATTGGCTAGCACTTCAAAAACAAAATTCAATTTCTTCTGATACCCTATTGTTGAGGAGCCCTGGAGACCTGGTGTGTTGTGAGGTCGTCTGTCTTCTTTCAAAGACTGATGCTGCACATCTCTCATGATTGAGCAAGAAAGCGACAGCAGGCCTGTTGTAAATTTACAGGTCAAAAGAAGCTCAGTGGTGTAAATTACGTTACTTTGAAGTCTACCTCTATTGCTGATCCCTTTGAAAATCTAATTTTACTCAATAAATCCCTTCCACCGTACAAATATTATTTTCAAGGAAAAGATGGCATGGCTTTAGAAAATAGACGTGACTATAGTAGGCTATAACAAAGGGAAAAAAAAGTAACTTTATTCTAACTTTGTGTTTATCCAGTGGTTCCCAACAGAGAGTTAATCTATACCCAAATGAGTATATAGATATTTTTGCCCACCCTGAATAAGGAGATGAAGACCAGAGCAAGGAACTGTATACAATTAGAGATTCCATTAGAATGTGGAATAGGATTGGTTACTTAGCAATTAATGTCAAGAAATTACTGATTGAGAGTTTTGTATAGACCCAGATTCTATCTTTTTCCTTTCTTTATGCAATGATTTTCATTTAAAAGTGGTGCAGTGCAGTTCTAATTGATATATATATATATGTATATATCTACATACATATATATATGTAGAGATATATATATATATCTCTACATATATACATATGTATGTAGATATATATATATATATATATCTCTTTGCAGTGAGGGTGTTAGCTGTGTTGACTTCTGATGATGGGCAGTTAGCTATGTTGACTTCTGATGTGGAAAGGGAGAGGTAGAAGTGTTTGTAGGCCATACTCTCAAAAGCCCCTACTGGTAGTTCTTGCAAACTGCAGGGAGGGACCCAGCAAGAATGTTGGGCAGGTTAGGGAATATAGTAGGCAGCTTCTGAGATGTGTCCCAATGAGGCCTGCCTCCTGATTTTCCTGTCCATATATAATCCCCTTGCCTTGACTGTGGGCTGGACCTAGTAACTTGCTTTTGATGAGTAAAATATGGCAAAAACAATGAGAAGTCACTTTAGAGACTGGTTTACAGAAAGATTCTGTCTCTGTCTTATTTGTCCTTTCTTATTCTCTCATTTGCTTCCTCTGAACGTTGCCAGCTGCTATGTATGAGCTGCCCTATGGAAAAGTCCATATGACAAGAAACTGAGGGTGACTTCTCACTAACATATAAGTGAACTTGGAAGGAGATCCTCTTTTAGTCAAGTCTTAAGATGACTGCACCCTGGTTGCCAGCTGGATGGTAACCTGTGAGGGACCCTGAGCCAAAGGACCCACCTAAGCTGTACCCAGATACGTTACCCAAAGGAACTGAGAAATATTAAATTTTTTTTAGCTGCTAAATTTTGGTATAATTTATTGCACACAATAGATGACTAAAACTGAGATGATCCCTTTTTATTTCTATTTTATGTACCCCATATTTGCACAAATAGGCACCTCATAATTATATATTGAATCAAATTAAGTCCACCGAATGATTGTATCGATCAAGGGCAAGATGGGAAGTAGACGACATCTCAAAGAGTTTAACTGACAACCATTTAATGAAGGAACTATTTAGAGAGGGGTGGGAAAGGTTATGACAACCAACAAAAAAATAGAGAAATACTAAGAAACTAGCCTTAGTGGGAAGCTGTTAACACCAAAGACCTAAAGGGGCCAGACAAGGGAATGGTGTTATTGGAGTCCAGAAGAGACTGGAGTTATGGAAAACTGGCCACCCTCTAGAAGCTCCAGCCTTAGGATGAAGCTGCTGCTAGAGCAACAGCAAAGCTGCAAGAGAATAGGGGAAGGGAATCAATACATTGACCTCTTTCCTCCTATCTTTAGATCTTCTCTCTCCGTCTCCCACTGGACAAACCCAACCAGAAGCCAGAGGGCAAGCGAGCCTAGGGGATGAAGCCCTAAGATCAGTCTCTCAGGGCACAGCTCAGGACAGAGAAGGGTGCATTGTGGATCTCCAGGGGGTGTGAAGAGAGACTAAACTACACAAATGATAGTCAAAGTTGGAGATTTGCTGTACCCTAACAATAGGAAGATGGTGGTTGCTAAAGAGTTGGTGGAGTGTATTTGGGGGAAGTTGAATGCTACTTTTCAAGAAAATATATGGCCTCTTCATCAGAAGAAAGCATGGAATAGATGATTATTTTTTAGAGACATTATATTTTTGAGACTTTTTTCCTCTTTCATCCTAGCCTATCTTTACTAACACAAGGGAAAAGGGGTAAATTTTTTTGAATAGGGCTTCCTATTACATATAGGAAGTCGTTGGCCACTTTACCTCCATGTAAGACTGTCTGTACACCTATATATACTCAGTATTAGCTAAGCTGGATTAAGATTCAGAAGATTGAGTCAAAACCCTTCAGTTTAAAATGACCAAACAAACAGAATCCCCAGTATGGCTGATCATATTTTCCAAAAATGCCTTAAACATTTTGTACAATCCCACAAGCTAATCTCAAAATTTATCTTTAACACAGACGTAGGGGCTATGGTGTTCCCTATTCTAAAATCTGGAGAGTTTGTGACTATAGCACAAATGATGCTATGTGGTTTCCAAGGCTAGGTTATAAAAGGCAACACAGTTTTTTCTTGGTTCTCTTGGGACACTCACTCTTGAAACCCAGTCACTGGGCTATAAGGAAGCAGGCTGAGAGAACTACTCAGCTGCCAACATGGGCTGTTTCTTATAGAAAAGGAAGATTTGGAAAGCAAAGTCAAAAGCCCAGAAGGTAGAACCAGGAACTTAGAGGGAAGAGCCAAGAGCCATAGAGAACATCTCTCAGGCCGTAGGACTTAATTTAATCAAGAGATGTGCTAGATTTCAAAATAGCTGTAGGACAGAGTTTGCTCTGTGTCTTCTGTTTTGACCGCTTTTAAACGGGAGTGTCTATAGCAGTTATCCTACGAATGTCCCACCACCGTATGTTGGGTGTGTTTAGGGCAGATAACTTTAGTTCGCAGTTTTTCAGATTGACAGAAATGGTACTGAAGGAGCTGTATCCAAGTAGTCACATTTAAAGAGCCTCATATGTATTTGGACCTGATTTAGATAATAAGACCCTTAACTTTGAGGCTCATGCTATAATTGGATTAGATTTGGGGATTTTAGAGGGAATTAGGAGCACATTTTCCACATGAATATATGAATTTGGTGGCCTAATGGGCAGACAGTGGGAAATTGTGTTTCTCAAAATTAGTTGCAAATATATTTACCTCCCACATGCTCTTCTTAAAATGTGTCCTTGACACTCCTCCCATTGAGAAGGTGGGGATCTATTTTCTTTCCCCATTGAATGTGTGTGCACTTGTGATTGCAATAGAAGTCACATGCATGTCACTTCTGAGTGTAGGTTATAAAAGGCAGGAAAGCCTGGTCCTCTTGGGGTTGATGCTCTTAGAACTCAAATAAAATTGCCCTAGCCAAGGTTGGAGCCTGCTGCCTTTATTTCCTATCAGAGTTCCTATGTGAGTTAACAAGCGTTCAGATGATTTCAGCTTCCAGACATTTTGTTACCTCTAGCCTTTGAGTTTTCCTAGCTAAAGCACTAGACATTGTGTGTGTGTGGAAACAGAAAAAGAAAGAAGCTCTCCTGGCTCTGAATGCCTAACCAAACAGAATCTGTGAGCATAGTACAATGGTTATTTATACCACTAAGTCTGGGGAGGTTTATTTTGCAGCTATAGTAATTAAAATACCCTGTTTCTGTTCACAGACCCATAGCCCAATTCTATAATAGGCTGACTTCTGAGTTATCTAAAAGTAAAGACCTTAGAAGTTTCAGCAACTTCCCAATCCTTTGGTCATTCTTAGCCATCTGTCTACTAATGCTGGATTGCAAGGTGACTAGAAACCAAGACCATCATCTTAATTACTTTACTTTTACCTCTTCATCAATTAATTTTGTGGGACTGCTTGACTCTCATGAGCATGTTCATCTTGAGTATACAAGCTAAGTAGTGTAGCCTTGATGAACTCCACATACCTAGGGCTTTATAGATACCACCCATATAACCATACCATTATTAATCATATCTGTATGTATGTATCTATCTATCTATCTATGTGTATGAGAGAGAAAGAGAGACTCCATTAAGAAGTGAAGGACACAGAGATGAATACCTGTAATAAAAAAATGGTGAGAAACCAGAAAACTTGCATTTAGTTTGTAGCTTGATGATGTTCAAAGGTACACAGAAATACTACATAGGTAGTACAAACATTAGATGAGGGTGGTAAATTAAATTTCCTTTTAATGACTTTCCCAGCCTGGAGGCTTGTTGTATAGCATTCTGCTTTAAAAAACTAGGATTCACCCCAAACAAGAAATCAGTTTATAAAAATAATGCTGTGTCTTCTCTGAGATCCTGCAAATAGGCCTCTCTGTGCAAAACTCACTGAAGTATAATAGCCTCCATCAGCATAGCAATGCTAAGGGAGGGCAAGAGGAGCCACGACTCCACATGATTGGCTTATTGCCTGTTGTCCCAGAGTGAAAGAAAGATTTTTGTAACTCTCAGAAATGTGAGAGTTAAATCATTAAATCAGCTATATAAATTACGAGTCATCTCATTTTTCTCCTTGTTCTGTGACAGTGTAAAAATCACAAGATTTTTCTCTAGGTAGCAAATAAAAATAAAGAATGATGAATGCCATTTCATGAAGTGACTCTCACTATTGTATCATTTTCCTGCATCCTGAGCGATAATTTATGGTTTGTATTTGCTCCTCTTTGTAGAAGGGGAACATTCTCTTCCTTCCTTAAGGATGCCCTCTGTTGGTTAGAGCAACTCTGCATTTTCTTGCCTTGCTGTGAGCTCTGTGCATTTCAAGATGATGATTTATGGGGCAAAGCCTAGTTAGATAATATTGTCTCAGGGACAAAACTGAAGTTGCTAATTCAAAACCTGCACATGAGTATAGGTTATTAATTATGATTCTCTGGACCAAGGGATAGCCTTTAGTTTGTTCAAAGTATAGGTAGGTAACCAGATGTGAGAAGCTCAGTTGTGTCTGTTGCACCTAGATTCAGACTTTTTTTCTTCCAAATTCTAGTCAGTGTGCAATGGCTGAACATAATAAGCCATGCCTCATTTCATCTTGTTCTCTAGTGGGAGAGCCTGCTTGAGTTTACAGTATTTAAAAGGCACGTTGAAATTGTACATGAGGGGCATATTTGCAGGAATGCTGATGGAACCTCCCAGGAAAGTATCTCATGCTCAAGAAAGACAGAGTCAAGGTGCCCAAGCTTGCTCAGGGCACAGGGAGGGACCACTGTGGAGTATAGTATCAATTGTGACTCTTTTAGTCTCAAATATCAGAAACTCATTTTCAACTAGTCTTCATCTCTCAGCTAAACTCAGTACCAGCACATGAGAACTAACTGTTAAATTTTTAGGAATTTGGTGAACTAGTCGCTAAACTATTGGTAGCTTGAAATTGGCCATGGTGGGTGGTTTTATACCACAGAACTTGCTGAACATACAAATACGCCTTTCCTCCTCCCGCAGCAGGTTGCTAACCTTTACTGGAATACCACTGGTTAGACTTGACTCCTTTCCCAACTTAATTACCACCACAATGGTCATGATGATGATTTTTTAAAATTAGATGATGTAATTCCACTGCTTAATACTATCCAATGACTTCCCATTATACTCTTGTAGTAGTGTTGCACTGTGTCCACTAAGTTGGGACTGTGTCCCCCAGAATTCCTTTCCCTATATGGCTCTGGGCTAGCATTGGCCACAAAAGAGTTTGTTTGAGACTTGGAAGAGAGAAGTGAAGCAGCAGCTGTTTTTATGATCCAGAGGTCAATGTAGAGAGAGGTATTGTTGCCACAGCCTGCTCAGTTTGCCCTTGCGGTGTCCAGCTCAATCTTGGTCATCATCATTAAATCCAATTTGTCCTTATCCACTGTTACTTTATGCCTGTCTTTTCCTGTCAAATATTTCTTCTAATGAGCTCAAGCTCAGCCAGACAGAGAAGCAACAACAAGACAAACTGTTTAACAAGCTCCCACAAATGCACTAAGATCCCTTGTATTGTATCATTCCTAGTGGTTCTGCTTCTCTGATTGGCCCAAACTGATGCAACTTAGAATGGAACCAAACTTCTCACTCTAGCTTAAAAACTGTACTTCAACATACCTCTGCAACCATCTCTGACCTTGTGATGGACCACTTTTTCCTTTACCCCCTATTTTGCCATACTGGCCTTCTTTCTGTTCTTAGAACTCATAGTGATTCTTACAACTTTAGGGCTTTGTATTAGCTTTTGCCTTTGCCTGATCTGGCTGACTCCTTTTCTTGAGCTCTCACTTCAGATGTCATCTTCCAAGACAGGCTTTACTTGTCCATCCAATTTACAGTCTGAGTCGAAGCCTACTGTATTTTTTTTTGGTTTTTTTTTGCAAAGCCCTTGTCATTCTATAATATTTTTCTTTTATTTATGTGTTATTATCTTTCTTCTCCCAGCAAAATCTAAATGCTCTGGAGGCAAAGATCTTTCTGGCCTGGCCAATAGTACATGTTCAATGCATGTTAATAAGTTTTATATTTTTGTTTTACATTGTGTGGAAAACATAGTGAAGGTAATTTTTGATGAGCAGAAGTCTTCTTGGAAAACAGTATTTCTTAGTAAAAATGGCTTGATGGCTGTTTTGGGTGAAGGAGGTAAAGAGAGAGATGAGTGAGGGGAGTTGAAAGAAAAGGGAAATAGTGTTATGTTATACATACAGTGTTACGTTATAGGTAGGAATCTCTCAGATTCCTACCTATGTCTTCGTTAAAGATTAACTCATTAAAATTGATTGAAGAAGATTTTTCTTCCTAACTTGAGTTTGAGCTCAGTTTTACATACATGATAACAAAGAAGCAAAACAAGATTTAGAGATAGTAGAGCCCAGAATCAGAGGGAACCACAGGAACCCAAGCCTCTGGGAAATTAAAATTATCTGCAACAGTTTCTAGACCTACCGGAGCACAGCTGGGGATATCGAGGGAATCCTAGTGTACTCTCCTGGGGCAGGGAGACTTCAACTAACAACTATATCTCAGAAATCAGGAGGAACTTTAGCTTAATAATTAAGAGTGTTGTCTTCAGATCCAAATTTGGATCCATATTTTCTCTACCATTTACTGATTCTGTGACCTTAACTATCAAGTTATTTGTACCCTCTATGCCTTCATTTCCCCATCTGGACTTTAGGACTAATAAAAGTACCTACCTCTTAGGTTTATTGTAATGATTAAGTAGATGAAAATATTTCAAGCACTTGTAATAGTGCCCAACACATAATGATCAATCATTTTGTTAGTACATTTTAAAATCTGGATTAACAGGCATGTCTTTTTCTCTAATCAGAATACATTTCTTGAAGGTGGATGTATTGTAAGTCTGTGTTCTCCATATCTAACCCAGTTCTGTTTCCATATTGGCCAGGCAGATGTTTATTAAATTGTATGTTTTAAAATCAACTTTACTGGTTTTAGTATGTAATCACTATATCATAGTTTATAATTAGCTATTATGTCAACAAACTATTTTCACATGTATCATGAAGAAACATTTTGTGCATTTGATAAAAGTAAATGGTAATGATTTTGTACCATAAAAAACTCTTTGCTGGTATGATCTAGACAATAATTTTTTTCCGAAATTTTAAACATTTTAATTATTATCATTTTAAAAAAGATAGATAATACCTGTATGTGTTATAAAATTCAGAAGATAAAAAAAGTCTTACAGTGAAACATCAAATTTCCTTCCATACTGGTTTTCTATGTCTTGATTTCTTTCTTCTGACTGTACAACCAAAGTTACCTTCTGGAGATAATCTGTGCCTCTCAGGAGTATAAAGGCAATGACTGCAAGACTCAGGCTTTTGCTTCCCTGACATAAACAATGACCAGCTGACTTTAGATGTACAACCACATGTTCACACATCCCATCGAAGGCTCCTTAAAAGGAGGAGCAGCCAGATAAAAGCATCTGGGGTCTTGTTCTGCTTTAAACACGTGGAAAATTGAAAACTAAAAATATCAACAACAAAAACAACAAACAAAAACTGCTCAACATTAAATCCAGCTGTTTTCTACGTGAGCTTTTCAGTTAAATGATAGGGAAGAATTTCTATAAGCTCTCAAAGAAGGAACTGAGAAACTTGAGGTTTATCCATTTCAAATTTTAATAATTATACATTATCATTCAATTATTTCTATGCAATATAAATTATGATATGTGAAATGGAAATAAAAATACATTAAAATAAAAGCTAATTATGATGTGTTAGATCAAATTTTTCTGTGAGCACTTCTATATAATGTGGTAGTGTAGCTTTATCACACCATCTGAACTGTTTTCTATAGAAACTTTTATATTTCATAAATGTATTTCTATTGAAAAATTATTCACCTGAAAATTTTAATTCCTCTATTTTTCAATAGATGTGTGACTATGTAACAGGAATATATATGAGTGATGCACACGCATATACATACTCCTGTTACACATTTTTTAAAACATCATTTTAATGACTACATTCACCTGAGATGTTGTTTCACTTGATGTTTAATAGCTTGGCTTTTAAAATCCAGTACATCTGGATTCATACTGTGGCTCCACAATCCTCTAGCTGTCCGATTTTGGACAAGTTATCTAATTCCTGGAGATAATAATGGTTCACGTTTACTGAATGTTATTTGCCTCCCTGTTCTAAGTGCTTCACATGCATGAAATCAATTTTTCTCTTTTGACAAATGAAGAATTTGAGGCATAGATAAGTTAGTAATTGCTTTAGTGATACAGAGTTAGAAAATGGTGAAACCAGGCTCACACTTCAGGTAGTTGGCCTCCACAGCATGTGCTCTTAATGACTGCATTATACGGTCTCCTTGTATTAAAACAGATGAACCTAGGGGAAGGGCAGGAATAAAGACGTAGACATAGAGAATAGCCTTGAGGACACGGAGGGGTAGGGGGAAGCTGGGGCGAGTGAGAGTAGCATTGACATATATATACTACGAATGTAAAATAGATAGCTAGTGGGAAGCAGCCGCATAGCACAGGGAGATCAGCTCCCTGCTTTGTGTCCACCTAGAGGGGTGGGATAGGGAGGGTGGGAGGGAGGCTGAAGAGGGAGGGGATATAGGGATGCACATGGCTGATTCACTTTGGTGTACAACAGAAACTAACACAGTATTGTGAAGCAATTATACTCCAATAAAGATCTATTAAAAAACCAAAAACAAAAAAACAAAGAAAACCCAGCATACCTCCCAGAGTGAGTATAAGGATTCTAAATGGGAAAATGCACAGAGTAAACACACCTTAGATAATACTTCATGATTTACTTGTTTTAAAATTTTTAATTGTAAAATTCACGTTACATAAAATTTACCGTCTTAATCATTTTTAAGTGTGTAGTTTAATGGTATTAAGTATGTACACATTGTTGTGCAGTCATCACCACCATCCGTCTCTAGAACTCTTTTCATCTTCCAAAACTTAAACTCTATACCCATTTAACAATAACTTCCCATTCCCCTCTCACCTCAGCCCCTGGCAACTACTATTATATTTTCTGTCTCTATTAATTTGACTACTCTAGAGACCTCATATATGTGGACTCATATTGTATTGATCTTTTTATGGCTGGCTTATTTCATTTAGCATAATGTCCTGTAACATGTGTTAGAATTCCCTTCTTTTTAAGGCTGAATAATAGTCTCTTTTATGTATATACTACACTTCTTAAATTCATCTGTCCATTGAGGAACACTTGGGTTGCTTCCTCCTTTTGGCTATTGTGAATATGAGTGTACAACTATCTCTTCAAGACCCTGGAATTTCTGGATTACATGGTAATTTAATTTTTAATTTTTTGAAGGAACCACCATACTGTTTTCCACAGTGGCTGTACCATTTGACAGTTCCACCATCAATGCACAAGCGTTCCAATCTCTCCAGATCCTCACCAACATTATACTTTTCTTTTTTTTTTTTTTAATAGCCATCCTAATGGGTAATAGCCATCCTAATGGGTATGAAGTCTCATTGTGGTTTTGCTTTGCATTTCCCTAATGATTAGCGATGTCAAGCGTCTTTTCATGAGCTTTTTCGCAATTTGTATATCTTCTTTGGAGAAATGACTATTCACGCCCTTGACCTACTTGTTAATTGGGTTATTTTTTGTTGTTGTTGAGTTATAGGAGTTCTTAATATGATATAGATATAAATGCTTATCATATATACAACTTGCAAATATTTTCTCCCATTTTATGATTTATCTTTTCATTCTGTTAATTGTGTCCTTTGATGCCAGAAGTTTAAATTTTGATGTAGTCCAGTTTATCTATTTTTCTCTTTTGTTTCTTGTGCTTTTGGTGTCCTATCTAAGAAATTATTGCCAAATTCGATGTTATGAATTTTTTCCGCTTATGTTTTCATCTAAGAGTTTTGTAGTTTTAGATCTTACATTTAGGTCTTTTATCCGTTTGAGCTAAATTTTGTATATGATTTAAGGTAAGGGTCTAACTTCATTTTTTTGCATGTGGATATCCATTTCTCTCACATTGTTTCTTCAAAAGCTGTCCTTTCCTTACTGAATGGTCTTGGCACCCTTGTTGAAAATCATTTGAATATATATGTGTATGTGTGTGTGTATATATTTTATATGTATATATATTTATTTCTGGGCTCTCTGTTGTGTTCTATTGGTCTATATGTTTGTCTTTATGCCAGTATCACACTGTCTTGATGACTGTAGCTTTGTAATAAGTTTTGAGATCAGGAAGTGTGAGACCTCCAAATTTGCTCTTCTTTTTCTAGATTGCTTTGGCTATTCAGGGTTCCTTTAGAATCCATATAAATTTTAGGATGGATTTTAAAAAAAATTTCTGCTGAACGTGCTGCTGAGATTTTAATAGGGGTTGTGTTAAATCTGTAGATCACTTTGGGTACTGTTGACATCTAGAATTTTAAGTCTTTCAACCTATGAACATGAATATCTTTCCATTTATTTGTATCTTTAAATTCTTTCAGCAGTGTTTTGTAGTTTTCAGTGTACAAGTCTTTCATCTCCTTGGGTTAATTTTATTCCCAAACTATTTATTCTTTTTGATGGTATTGGAAATGTATCTTCTTCTCAATTTCTTTTTTGGTTTATTGTTAGTGTATAGAAATGCACTTAATTTTTGTATGTTGATTTTGTATCCTTCAAATTTGCCGAATTTATTTATTAATAGTTCACAACTTTTATTTTTATGCACAACCAAAATTTATTTAATAGTTTTTCTAATTTTTAAATAAATATTTCCAAAATAAACATTTTGTTATCATAAATAATGTTGAAACAAACATCATTGTAAATATATCTCTCACTACATCTTTAGGACAAATTCCTAGAAGTGAAGTTATTTGGGCACAAATTTTTATGACTGTTGGTAACTGTAGTCAGCCCTCCATATCTTCCTGGGATTGGTTCCAGTCCCTCCGCGATACCAACTTCTGTTGGTGCTCAATTCCCTTAAAATGGCCCATAGTTTAGCCCTCCATATCCCAGGTTGGGCATCCATTGATAAGAAGGCCAGCTGTACTGCCAAATAATTTTCCAGGAAGGTTTATTAATAAATTTCAGGAAAAGGTAAAATCACAACTTTCACACAGATGTAAAATGAGTACGTATTAAATAATTTATTTATAAGAAGTGAGGGAACCAGGCAATGTTATAACTATTCGAAGGAAATGTCAAAATAACACAAATGTATATGAAGAAGTAAATGAATCCCTAACTGAACAGCAAATTGAGACAACACTGATTTTTTTTTTTTTTCACAGAGAGGAGGGTTAGGCAATTAAAATCACTAGCAAGATAGCATTTATATATCTATATTAGTTATCTGCAACTTACATAGAGTTTGCAAAATAGCTTCAAGACAACAGACAGGGCTAGAAAATGATAATCCATAAGAATGTGCTATAGCAGATACAGTTTTTCCACTGAAACACAACAAATTTTCTTAAGGTTATACCAGTTTACACTTCCAGTAGCAGTTTATATTAGGTCCTGGCTCACCTTCTTATCCTGGCATTAAATATTATCATTTTAAAAATCTGCTCAATTAATAGCAGAAAAGGTGTTATATAATTATTGATTTAATTTATATTTATTTGATGACTGCTAGGAGAGCCATTGAAGACTTACATAGGAAAGGACCTTAAAATAGAAATTAAATTCTGAAACTGCTATTCCAAGCTCCTGTATCTCACTTTCTAAAAGAAAGATAATTAAGATAAATAAATTTAGAAATAATTTTTTGAACATCTTTATTGGAGTATAATTCCTTTACATTGTTGTGTTAGTTTCTGCTGTATAACAAAGTGAATCAGCTATATGTATACATATATCCCCATATCCCCTCC
Organism: Balaenoptera musculus; assembly: GCF_009873245.2. NCBI lineage: Eukaryota > Metazoa > Chordata > Mammalia > Artiodactyla > Balaenopteridae > Balaenoptera > Balaenoptera musculus. Next base: position 68,329,436 of record NC_045794.1, read on the forward strand.
CTCTTGCGTCTCCCTCCCACCCCTCTAGGTGGACACAAAGCAACAAGCTGATCTTCCTGTGCTATGTGGCTGCTTCCCACTAGCTATCTGTTTTACATTTGGTAGTGTATATATGTCCATGCCACTCTCTCACCCTGTCACATCTTACCCCTCCCCCTCCCCATATCCTCAAGTCCAATATCTAGTAGGTCTGTGTCTTTATTCCCATCTTGCCACTAGGTTCTTTATGACCTTTTTTTTTTTTTTTTCCTTAGATTCCATATATATGTGTTAGCACACTGTATTTGTTTTTCTCTTTCTGACTTACTTCACTCTGTATGACAGACTCTAACTCCATCCACCTCACTACAAATAACTCCATTTTGTTTCTAGAAAAGAATTTTTTTGAAGAGTATGAAACACTTGTTTATAGTTAAGTGGCTGAGAAATTTTTAAAGGTAAAATTAAATATTATAAATCATAAATGTAAGATATTTATTTGCAACCAGAGTTTTTAAAAAACAGTGCAATGCCAATTTGATTATCCTTGATATTCTCTCTTGATAATTAGGATCAGTTTCCCTTTCAGATACTACTTTATCCTGGAAAGTGTGCTACCTCCAAATAAGGCAAAGAATATTGAATGTTTAATGAAAGAAAAGCTTTCTAAACCCATTATTAAGAAATGGCTGTAACAAAAGCCACCTTCATTACTGTGTACACCTATTATATATTCTAAGTTTGTTAAAGGAGAAGTGCTTTCTCTGGAATTTTAATCTTTTTTTTTTTTTTTAATAGTAACTCTTACTATTATTATTATTATCTTATTTATTTATTTATTTATTTTTGGCTGTGTTGGGTCTTCGTTTCTGTGCAAGGGCTTTCTCTAGTTGCGGCAAGCGGGGGCCACTCTTCATCGCGGTGCGCGGGCCTCTCACTATTGCGGCCTCTCTTGTTGCGGAGCAAAGGCTCCAGACGCGCAGGCTCAGTAGTTGTGGCTCACGGGCCTAGTTGCTCCGCGGCATGTGGGATCTTCCCAGACCAGGGCTCGAACCCGTGTCCCCTGCATTAGCAGGCAGATTCTCAACCACTTGCCACCAGAGAAGCCCCTGGAATTTTAATCTTTTCTCTGCTATTTTTAAATTATGTGACCTTTCGTGAAGTCATTGGACCTCTCTCTTTATTAGTACAAGTGGTTACTCTATCTCTATGCAGGACTGTTTGAGAATCAAATTAATCACATTGATGAAATATGAAAGCACATTAAAAATGGTGCTTAAAAGAGATATGAGGAAAGATTTTAATATATTTTTTCAATTCTTTTTGTTAACCTCTTCTCTTTTCCATGTGCAGTCACCTATCTGGCCTGCCCTTCTCTCCCAAATGCCATTCAAGCAGTAATGTGGAAATGATGGCTTTCTTTTCACTGCTGTCACATAGGAACACTAGAGAACCAACAATGAATTAAATTCTTGACTTTTGATCCCTTAAGAAGATTACAGGAAAGATCTAGAAAAGGACTTGCACCAAGAGCCCTGGTGTTCAATTTTATAGGGATGCCACTATCTGCTCGGAGAAGATATGGTTGTTACCTGGGTTTTAATTCCAGAATTTTTGCTTTAAACTTCCAGCACCAAACCCTAAAGAACCCAGAGCTTAGAATAGACTCCATAAACTGTAGAATGAGAAACACTTTTGATACAAAAGCCCCCTTTTTTTTTCATTAAAAAGTGGTAAAAGAATCGGAGGGAAAGTAATTGGGGTTTATTGGTTTAAGAAAAGATCCAGTGTCCTATTTGCTATGGTAAATTCTGAAGAAAAGCAGAATGACGGAAAGTTCAAAGGAAACACCGGAGAAGTTAGGGGAGCCAACTTCTTTAGCACACAGACCTGTTGTCTGGATAAACTTGGTGTAACCTGGTCATGTGGAGATGATGTTGGGATGGCCAGAATCCAGCGTGTCTGAGAGCAGCATCCCAGAGCCCACTCCACATCCCACTGCTGTCCCTAGGCGGGGTCTAGAAATGGCTAGGAGGGTGGGATGCCTGGAAGGAACCCCACAATGTGCTTGTTCCTGATGACTGGAGCTTATGGGCTACAGCAAACATAACTTTTTTAGTTGGGGCGGATGACTTAGTCCAACACCTAGGGTAACAAAGAGCAACACAGCAGAGGCCAGAAATGGCAGAAAACCATCCTGGGCTAAATGTAGAGATAGTGCATATACAAATGGACAGTGGCCAAACCATATATAAAAATGGAACTCCGGCCCACAATCCCTGAGACAACCAGTCCAGGAAGCCAAACGACATTCTCTGTAGCAATCCGCCCCCAAAGTTTAATACTTGGGTTAATAACTGCCAGCTTCCCAAGTTTTTACACCCCTGGGTTCCCCTAACCAATCACATTGGATGCCCTGCTTCTAGTTAGCCCACCTCTACCTTCCCTATGCCAACAATTCCCAATCACAGCACACCTGAAGCCTCCCTTTTTTCTGCTCTAAAGCTTTCCAATTCCCTGTCTGCCTTTGAGTCTCTGCCAAATGTGAGTGATGATGGCTAACTCCCTTGCTATAGCAAGCCCTGAATAAATAGCCTTTGCTTGCTCTTATTTGGGTGGTCTTTATTGATTTCCACAATGTACGTCCCCCCTCCTTGGTGCATGAAATTATATATAAACTTATTCTAAATCTAGATGCCATCTAGGGAAAAGGCAAGAAGCAGCAGCAGTGGGAGAATCCTAAATTGACTAAAAATTAATTTAGGAAAACTGAGTTTTAAACCAAATGAGACTGATTTTTTTGGTATTTGTAAGACATTTTCTAAAACCAGGCATAAATGGGAGAATATGAGATAAGTTTAGGTAAAGAGATATAAATTTTATGTATTTTTGGAATGTTCTGGTGGTATAACATGTAGTATGTTGGAGAAAAATTAATTATGTTGGGCATTATTGCCTTATTTATTTATATGAAACAATAAAGGTGTAATATTCAGTCTTCATTCATTCATTATTCAGTCATCAAAATTTTTAAAAAAATTTTACTGTTTTCTGGATACCATTGATACAAAGAAGGACAATGTTTAATAGGGTCACTAGTATACATGTAACACAGGAGTAAACAAATGATATATGTTAATAGTATTATTTATGTCAGAAGGTGCTTACCCCATACCTCAGAGCTATTAGGAGATGTGGGGAGGTCCCCCTGTCCAAAGGGACCACACCAGCTCTGATCTTAAATTCCTTAGCAGCTCCAATATTTAAAACTTCTAGGAAACCAACAGTTTTTTCATGAAACCATCTCAATAGGTACTAGTGCAACAGAATATATGAAATTTTGGGTTCCAAACATCTAATTGGAATAACAACACTTAAGTTGTCAGTTCAGCTGGCAATCTTTTTGACAGTAAATTTAAGATGAAAAGCAATTTAAGGAGTTATATTATTTCCCTACTGTATTTAATCAAAGGTAGCAGTCTAAAATAATTAGGGAACAGAGATGCAATTTACATAAAACTTGCATGTTTTTTAAAAAAGCAGATTTTTTTAATGTGCAATTTATTTCCTACAGAGCAATGAGATATTTAAATTTAAGATTTGGAGATTATACTCCTTCTTACCCCTAACCCAGTCTCATTTCACCAGGTGCTATGGGTTGCCTTTCTCTTAAAACTTTTATTTTCTCCTTGACTAGCCCCATGTCTTTCCCCATGATGTCATTCTTTAGAATAGAAAATTGTGAAAAGATAGGAGATGGCAGATTTCAATATAAGTATCATATCCTATAGGGATTGAGAAATAATGGTTAAAATAATATAAAATTCTGTATGTTTAAGTGTATTTCAACTGTTCAAGCACTTAATATATACCAGGCAGTGTGCCAGATCCTGAGGGAATACAAGTACAAACGACCTAGCCCCTATTCTCAAGGAACTCATAGATGTATAGGAGAGAAAAAAGAACAGTGGTTCTATTTCATCATCTTTAATTTCTTTTAAAGATTTGCGCATATTTCATTAGGTAGTCTTAGGGTCTTGGTGACTTTTGATGCTATGGTTCAAGGTATTATTAAAAATTCCATTTTCCATTTGTTTACTGTCGGAATATAGAAATACAATTGATTATTGTATACTGACACTGTATACAAAGACCTTGATAAATTCACTTATTCTATAAACGTTTGAAATATAGTAGATGTCTGTAGAATCTTTTGAATCATGTTATCCGTGAATAATGACATTTTATTTCTTTCTTACTGATCCTATGCCTTTTATTTCTTTTTATTGTCTTATTACACTGGTTAAGAATTTAGTTTATATCAAATATGAAATTGATAGTGGTTGGCATCTTTACTAGTTCCCACTCTCAAGGGAAAGTTTGCAATATTTTACCATTGAGCATATGTTTCTTATAGTTGTTTTTTTCTTTTTGTAAGCATTATTTATCCTATTAAGAACAATTGTTCTTTTCCTAAGCTTGGAGCAATCTAGATATTTTAAGCAGAAAGGACTGTAATAATGTGCTTACAAAATACTGTGCTTAAGTAATGCTGTGTGTTATGAAATTTTTGAAAGTACTGGAGGAGCAGGATTCAGTGGGCTGACACTGGAGGTATTGATTTCCATAACTAATACAATGTATATATATATGTGGAAGAACATTTCATATGAAGGAAAATGTAGGGAGTTACTTCCATCCTCATTTTTATAACTGGTCATGAGTCCATAGTTGAGTTCTGTAACTTTCTTCTCCCTGACTCATTCCACGCACTCTTTGTCATTAGCTAATACCTTAGACAGTTTGGTTGTTTTCCTGGTGTGGGGACACATGTCTTTGTTCCTCAGGGAGCTGAGTGATTTTGGATCTGTATTGGATTGCTGTAGTCTCCTGTTAACATTTAATACCGGTCATGGCAAATGTAGGAAATGTCAGATATAATCTGCTCTCCCTTCATCCCTCATTTGTGGCAATAATGATATTTATTTATGATATTCAGAATCAAATTCACCAGATACTAGAGTCCTCTCCTCGTTTTGGTTGTTGGTTTATTGGCATGTGGATCCAAAATTGACCAGGTGGCAGCCTCGAATTCCAGTTCAGTGGAATAATTGCTGTGTCTTCAGGAGGTAGTCAGGTTTCTAAAACCTAAAAATCAACCAGGCAGAGTCCTGTGGGCAGGAAGCAAAATTGTGTGCTGGCCTTATTGGGTGCAATAGTGAGAGGTAGTGTTGTTATTTCTACCTCTTAATTCCAAGTTCTGTGTATTCTTGTTATGTCCATAACTCCACCATAAGTTGATAACTGATGCAGAGCAAATTGCAGTATGTAGGAAAGCACACAGCCACACAAGGTGCTGTCCCCCAGTTGTTGTAACTGATTCATCAACAAGACCTTGAACTCCAGCTGTTTTGGGGTGTTGAGGTATATGCTAACATCATGAGTCTTCAGGGCGTCATACTATTGACATACTTATGCTGTCTCATCAGTCTCAAAGTCGGAATGCCATGAAGATGAATAAGGGATTCATAAAGTTCTCAGTTGTTGATGGTGGCAAAGGCATGTCAGGCCTGTTAGGCAAATGCATACCTAGAATATTTCTATCTAAATGAGCACAAGTTGCTATGTTCTCTGTGAGTTTTTCCCAAGCCTGGGATATGTCAGCTTTGCCATGATACCTAGGGTACTTTCTGATCATTAGCTCCAATGAGCATGATATTATCAATGTAGCCAATCAGGAAAATGGTATTAGTCTCTGAGAAGTAAATTATGACAAAGTGTAAGAGAGTAGATATAGTCCTGAAATAAGACAGTGGAAGTGACCTGTGGTTCTTGTCAGGTGAAAGTAAACTGATTTTGGTATTCTAGGTTTGTTTTTTATTTTTTTAATTTTATTTTATTTTTAAAATTTATTATTTATTTTTGGCTGCTTTGGGTCTTTGTTGCTATGCGCGTTCTTTCTCTAGTTGCGGCGAGCGGGTGCTACTCTTCGCTGTGGTGCATGAGCTTCTCATTGCAGTGGCTTCTCTTGTTGCAGAGCATGGGCTCTAGGCACGTAGGCTTCAGTAGTTCTGGCATGTGGGCTCAGTAGTTGTGGCACACAGGCTTAATTGCTCTGCGGCATGTGGGATCTTCCCGGACCAGGGATCCAACCCCTGTCCCCTGCACTGGCAGGCGGATTCTTAACCACTGTGCCACCAGGAAAGTCCCTCTACGTTTATTGAGGTAGGAAAAAAAAAAGTTTTTTTTCTGATCTGTAGTTGCATACCAGGTTCCAAGGAAAGATTTGAGTAAAGAGACTATACCTAGAATAGCAGCAAGTGAAATTGGAGTCACTAAATAGTTAAGTTTTTGAAAACTGATTGTAATTCTCAAAGATCCATTCATCCTCTGATAGGACAAACAAGTGAGTTAAAAAAGGTTATGCTAGAAATCATCTGCATCTTTGAAGTCATTCCTAGTGACACTGTATTTGATTTCCATTGAAGATTATATACATATATATTATATATATGTGTGTGTATTGATATACACACATATTTATATACATACATACATATATTTTGGTAGAAGGGGCACTTTCAAAGGGACTTACATATGGCTCTTCTGATTTTCTGATCACTGCAGCTCTCACTTTCATGGATCAGAGAGTCAATATGGTAGACCTTCCAATTGCTGAGCAAGCCCATCCCAACCATACCCTCAGTTATTGGGGAAAAATTATAGGGTAGTTTTTTAAAGTCAGTTAACCTATTATGAAGACAAATTAATTTCAAAACTGCATCAATCACCTGACCCACATAATTTGCTAGTCTTAGCAACCCATGAATGCCATATTATTTGTGGTAGAGTTACCAAATTCTTTTTTCTGGTTCTAGAATCACTTTCATTTAAGGGAAATATGCAATAACATGGAAAAAAGATTTGGATAAAGGGCTATGATTTTTCACTGTGTGAAATCTAACAAGGCCTCATTTTCTTAAACCTAGACTTTTTGTCTTTGTGTTTGTTTGTTCAGATCCTACAGCCCTCCCTTCCCCCACCCCCACCCCAAATGCTATCCATCTATTTCAGCATTAGGAATTCTGTTTTAGTTTTCCTTTATTGCATGACAGATTGCCACATACTTAGCCATTTAAAACAACACACATCTATTATCTTACAGTTTCCATGGGTTAGGGATCTGGGCATGGTTTTGTTGTGTGTTCTGCTCAGGGACTCACAGGCCTGCAGTAAAGAAATCAAACAAGCTGTACTCACATCTGGAGGGTCAACCAGGAGAGAATTCACTTCCAAACTCATTCAGATTGTTGGAATTCATTTCCTTGTAGCTCTGTGATTGAGGGCCCCAGATTTTTTTTCTGGCTATCAACTGGAGCTGCCCTTGGTTCCTAGAGAAATTCTGTAGTTTCTTGATTTGTGGACTTCTCCAACCTGACCATTTGCTTCATCAAAGACCATATAGTGAGTCCATAGCCTGTCTTCTAGCAAGATGCTATATATATATATATATATATATATATATATATGTATATTTATATTTATATTTATATTTATATTTATATATTTATATAATGGGAGTGGCTGCCCATAACCTTAGCCATATAATGTATAACCACCAAAGAGACATCCATTACCTTAACTATATTGTATCTGTTGGAAGCAAGTCATAGACACCATCCATACTCATGGGGAAGGTATTACACAAAGAGATGAACACCAGGAGGTGGGACTCATTAGGGTTACCCCAGAGTCTGTCTGAAACAGATCCCATGTTGAATTAACCATCACCAAAGACAGTGCAGATAGTATCCATTTTGTGATCCATAAAGGCAGAATGGATCCCTTCTCAATAGGTAGGATGTTGAGTCTGATGACATGAAGGTCTGTTCTACAGAGAACAGTGAACTTCTCAAGGCATGTTGGTGCTTCCCTCCCCTATTAGCTCTCAATGCTTTGATAAGGAAAGTGTTCTGAGCCATCTAGGGGATGCATGACTAGGTCTTATATGGTAAATCCATGTCAACAATCCTATCTTCCTAAGTCTTTGAATTCTTTCATCTACATTTTACCAAATAAGTTCTAGAACCTCAATTATTAAGCTTAGGCCTTGGGTGAGTTCACTTCATGCAGTCAGTTGAACAAATATCAGAAGTGTGCTCAGTTGCTCTAACACATTTAATCCAGAATTCCTGATAAGTATAACTGTATAGATAACTTTGGCCTAAATTTATGTTCTTCATTCCCTGGACTGGCATTTTTAAAAATCTGTTTCCAGGTATTTTATCTATATTTCTATGATTAATTTTAGTAAAATAGTATAGCTGTTTTGGTTTATAAATTTTAGGACAATATTTGGCTATAGGCTGAGGCAAATAATCTAAGGATTGCATAGTAAATGTAATAATATATTAAATAGCAATATATGTAGGCACAGTGACAATGTGTAGCAGAGGAAGAGTGAGGCCATTGACTTGAACAAAACCAAGTAAGTGAAATTTTTCTTTCGCTAAAGAGCTTAGTGAAGTTCTGAGAAGAGGAATAAATATGCAGCGTTTTGCATACTTTTCAGACATTGGCACCTATTTCTCCCTTACCAATTTATAAAACCTTGGCAATAACAAAATAGTGAAAAGAGAAGAGCTTTAGGTGTAAGGAGACCCTAATTTAGCCTTGCTTGATCACTAAATATCTGATTTTGGATAAGTCACTTTACCTCAATGTGCTTTGTTTCTTTCATCTATAAATTGAAGAGTGCAGATACATGGATTCTAAAGTGTCCCCTCACCTAAAGTTACATAATTAGAATGTTCCTTAAAGCAGTCAAAAATTATTCATGAGACTTTTTGATTTTCATCTATATTAAGTCTTTTTTCAGTTAAATATTATAATAATAATAAGTGAAGAAGGACGGAAAAATCTGACATTTTGTTAAGTTTTGTCGTATATGTAAGGGACAGGAAAACCTTTCCACATTTGCAGATAATTCAATTACAGACAACTGGGGGCAAGCAAAAACCTAAATTATTTTTTCTCAAGGCTTTACCAGCTTAATATTTGACCTGTTTATACTCTTATACAATTTAACCTACATGCTGGAATCAAATACTTAAAATCAGTGAAATGATTTGTAAGAACTGTTTGAAGTCCTAAAGCTCTTTGAACACTCTTTAATCAGCTAAATTTTCTTTCTATTAGATGCTGAAGAGTATGTTTTTATCAAAATTAAATCAATGTAACATATTTCCAGTCACTTGGCTTAAGAAGTAAGATTCTGAAGTGATTCTGAGTAGTCTCTTGGAAGTTATTTTCTTTTCCTTGTTTGCTAACCAGAGCAGGCATTTCTTTTTATAAACTGCTCAATGAAAGTAGCAGTAAAAACCCTTCTCTGATTAATCTAGAATGAGTGCCTTCAACTTGTTAAAGTACCTAGAGATTGCTGACAGTAATAAACTTATCACTAAAGATAAGGAATGTGAGGTCTAAAGAAAGTAAATGAGGTTCCAGGTCATGTACCTAGTTAGTCAAAAACTTAAAACTAGAATCTAAGTCTCTTTACCATGGTTTTACAAATGCTGCCTATGACGAACAAATAATCCCCTGGCTATTAAAATATCCTGCTTCTACCTATAATCTCTTTTTCATGTTTAATCAAAAACTAGAGATTTCAACCCAGAAGTTTTTTTTCTTAAGTTTATTTAAAGTTCTATGTTAATGTTTAATGGGAGCTTTTCATTTTTTACATTAGATTGAGTCATGTATTCATAAATTTTAAAGGACAAATCTAATTTCTATAGTTGCCTCCTTCCAAACACTTAAACTTCGCATTTTCTGCATTATGACAGGAATGGTGAAGATATATTTACTATACCTGATGAAATCCTTGATTCTTATTACCAGCTTTGGTTTATATCTAGTATGATCTGAGGGAAAAGAAAAATCATTATGAGTGCCCTGAATTCTGACAAAGCTTGACCTCTTCTGAGAAGCACTGTTGTGAAAAGGAAAGGCATGGTAGGCGGGAGTGTTTGTTACCACCTCCCTTGATGTTTGTAAAACACCTATCTTAAGAGCTAGGGTTTATTCAGTAAAGGAAGTGGCTCTAACTGGTTTCATAAGTATAAATAAAAGAGTAGACTGAAAGAAATTGCTTAACCTCCAAAGGAGGAGCTTGGAGGGACTTTCTCATAAAACTTTTCTTAAAGTAACTCCATATTTGGTTACTATTCATAATACATTCTTTTTTGTAGCATCTTGTAAATGAGCAAATTGGACCTAGGAGGCATACGATGGTTTGCACTCGGTCCAGTGTGTTCAACAAACAAGCCATCCGATATGGAAATGAGCATTTTAAGAGATAAGCTTTCTGATTTTATTGGGAGTCAGAATTGGATGATCCAGAGAAAACATTACTCTAAAGATCTTTGTTTGAAACTGCGTTTTCTGATCTAGTGAGAAGAGGTGTCAGCCCAGGCCAAATGTTACTTTGTTAGTATTAGGACCAAGAACAGAACATGGATAGTTATATTTTCCATTTATCTTTGGGAGTGAATTCGGGCAGTAAAGAGTGTTTGTGGCACTGAGACACCTAATTGGGAACATGGTGTACCCAAGTACACCACTGTTTTCTTAAGTCTGCTGTGTAATTTTCAAAAGTGATATTGTTTGAATTAAATAAGCTAAATTATAGTTTGAAATATCCAGACTTTTAGTCCCAACACTACCTAAGGTATTTGTTAGAATGCAGATTCCTGAGTTACATGACCAATCTATTTAATCAGAATCTATGGAGTCCAAACCCTAAAATATGTATATGTAGAGAAGACTGTTGTTTTTATTGTACAAATCTTCCTTGACTTACGATAGGGTTGTGTCTTGATAAACCCATCTTAAGTTGAAAATATTGTAAGTCAAAAATGCATTTAATACACCTACCCTGCCGAACATCATAGCTTAGCCTTGCCTACTTAAATGTACTCAGAACACTTACATTAGCCTATAGTTGGGCAAAATTATCTAAAACAAAACCTATTTTATAATAAGGTGTTGAATGTCTCAAGTAATTTATTGAATACTGTACTAGAAGTGAAAAACAGAATGGTTGTATGGGTACAGAATGGTTGTGAATGCACTGGTTGTTTACCCACATGGTCACGTGGCTGACTGGGAGCTGTCAGTCACTGCCTCTGTCTAGCATCACAAGGGAATATGGTACCATATTTTGCTAGCCTGGAAAAAGGTTGAAATTCAAAATTCAAGTACAGTTGCTACTGAATGAACGCATATCGATTTTGCACCACCATAAAGTTAGAAAATTGTAAGTTGAACCATCATAAATCGGGGACTATACTTCCTAAAGTTTGTGAACACTTGCCTAAAGGCCTATTCTGGCATGCTTTTCAGAAAAGCCTTCAAAAATCCCTCCCTTTCTTTAAGAAATTACTACATTTTTTAGTTCATATTTTTTTCCCTGAATATGTCATGTTCTTCTCTACTGTGATCATCCTTGCATCATGGAAAATTAATTCTAACTTCTCACTTGATGTGTTGAACAGTGATAATGCTATTGATGATGACTATGAATATTTTATGTAAAATTTTATCTGACACTTTTTTCCTTCTTTTCTGGAGTTTTTGTCTATAGGAAAGTAGAGATAAAGACCAAGTATGATAATTTGACAAACCAATAGTGCTTTTGAAAATTTTGTTTCAAATAAAAGTAAACAGGGAAATAATCATCATGAGAAACAGTTCATAAGACAACATTTTTAAAAATTATATTTAGAACTAGTTCATTTTTTAATAGGTCTTTATCTTTTTTTTTCTTTGAATTAAGGTAGACAAACTCCACAAAACTAAAACTTGTGTCTAAAGTTAGCATGGCTCTATGGATGTATGAACATCTGTTGAAAAGTATGCAACATTTGAGAAAGTACACATTATATTTGAATTTTGGCAAATTAACATGAATTCCTAATACTCTCAAGCTTAACTACAGATAGCTGAGATTTTTTGAGATTAAACTTTGCTTCTATCTATAGATTCCGAGGACTTTCTTTGAACTAAGAAACTCAGAAAAAGAAAGCTAGAGAGAAGGGGGTTGGGGAGAAACAAAGACATATCCTCTGTGGCTTGAGTACAAAATATTGAAGCATTAATGATAAGTCATTTGTCTTACGGCTGGTGGGTGAGGATTCATCCCGAAGTAAATTGTGCAATTTTTGGTTCTTCACTCTTCATAACAGATCTGTTAGCAAAAATAGTCTTTTTAATTGTTGTCATTGATTGGTTGTGGGATCAAAAGAAATGGAATTACCTGGCCATTGTCTATGGTTTCCCAATATTGTCTCCCAATCTAGGTTAAGTTCAATCACTGGGGGTACATGTTGAAAAGACGTATTTCTAGGTTGCTCCCCTTCAGACTCTGATTTGCCTTGTCCATGATGGGACTTTAGGGAATATGGATTTTTTTTTTTAATTATATAAGTTTGGAAACATTGTTCTAGTCTATTTTCGTCTTTGTCAGAATTGTCCCTTTTTTTTTAAAAAAAAAGGAAGATTATACTTCAGAATTAACTAATTCTTATAATTCTCATTTCAGCTTTCTACTTCTTCAAATTATTGCTGTGAGTAAAAAATCAGGAGGTCTGGTTCTATTCCTGCTTCTGCCACTTAATATGAATTAAGACAAATCATATAATTGTTTTCAATTTCCTTAATTTTATTCCTCAAATATTTCCTTACTGTCTCTTATATGCTGGACATTTATGGAAGGAAGGAATTAGGGAAAATGATCTCCTTGGTTCTTTCCAGGTCCAAGATTATATTTATAGAACTTATTTTTTTCTATCCTCGTATCAGTTCCTAAGATAGAATGAGCTTCACCTTTCCTTTTCAGTTGGCAGGGAATGCCATAACACACTCTTGGCTTTTGATTTGCAGTTTATAGTATTTCAGTGATCTTATGTGTAAATATTCCAGTAACCTTGAATGGAAGTACTCCTATAAGTAGGTTATCTTTTGGACTGTAAACATGTTGTATATCACAAAATCCCTGGCTGCATACAACAGCTTTAAGAAATCAGTATTTTGGTAGAGTGTTCTTTAGCGGTTGGAAGGATGCTCAGGTATAATCCAGTTTCTGCCAGTGACAGAATAAAGGGTAAAACCTGGAGTCAGAGAATTTTACAGCCCGACTTTGTTGTACAGTATTTTCATCATTTAAAATAAAGCAACTTGGTCTCAAGCTTTGGCCATCTTGGAAGTGACCAAAAAGGAATAATCAGTATACTGCATTTTCAGAAGTTTGCTTCATAAGAAGCAATCCTCTGGTGTGTTTATTAGCAAGAAAATGAAATACTTTTTGATTCTTAAATTTGATTTTTATTCCACAATCTTCCCAATTCAACATACTACCAGATATTTTGAGTGTCTTCTCTGTGCCCAGTGTGCTGGGGGTATAAGAAAGTAAAACACAGATGTCCTCCACCTCAAATCCCCATTCTTAAAGGGCTTACATTCTGGTGGGGAAATCAGGCAATACATTAAAAACTAAGGAAACTATATAGTAAGTTATAAGGTATACTGTCTATTAAAGAGAAATAAACAGAAGGGGAGGGTAGGGAGTGCTCAGGGGTAGTTAGGTAAGTTGCTAGTGGCACTGGATGTTTTCACTGAAAAAATCTACTCAGCAAAGACTTGAAGAAGGTGAGGGTTTGAGCTACAGTGATATACCTGTGGCACGAATGTTCCAGGCAGAGGGAAGAACAAGTGCAAAGTCCTGAGTGGGAGTATACTTGGCAAGTTCTTAGAGCTTCTAGCATTGCAGTGGGACTGGAGATGGAAAAGCAAGGGGTGTGTAGAGGGTACAAGGTCACAGAACTCATGGGGTCATATCATGTAGGATATTGTAGGTTATTGTAAGAATTTCGACATTGACTCTGAGGGACATGGAAACCCACTGGAGGGTTTCGTGCAGCTCTCTCTCAAGCTTGCTAGTCAGTTAACAAGATTGAGAGGGCGATTGTTTGCCCTGGTTCCTCCGGTGTTTCTTTGCCCCAGTCTCTGTTCTCCATGACCCTGTTGTTCCTTGGATAAAATGTAGAGCTGGCTGGGCTTCCCTGGTAGCGCAGTGGTTGAGAATCTGCCTGCCAATACAGGGGACACGGGTTCGAGCCCTGGTCTGGGAAGATCCCACATGCCGCGGAGCAACTAGGCCCGTGAGCCACAACTACTGAGCCTGTGCGTCTGGAGCCTGTGCTCCGCAACAAGAGAGGCCAAGACAGTGAGAGGCCCGCACACCGTGATGAAGAGTGGCCCCCGCTTGCCGCAACTAGAGAAAGCCCTCGCACAGAAACGAAGACCCAACACAGCTAAAAATAAATAATAAATAAATAATAATAAATAAAAAATTTTAAAAAAATGTGAAGCTGGCTACTGACAAAACTTTACAGGATGGTTCTAGTCATGTCATAATGATAAAGTCATGTGATAGTGGTGAAACTGGTGACATTAATAAATCAGAGATTTTCCCTTTGCACAAATAAACACTAATGCATTATACAAATGTGTATATTTATATACATTTGAATTTATTTTTATTTTAATGACTCTATTAGGTTGCCACTAATAAAGATGTATATATATATATATATATATATTTTAAATTATTTATTTATTTATTTATTTATTTATTTATGGCTGTGTTGGGTCTTCATTTCTGTGCGAGGGCTTTCTCCAGTTGTGGCAAGAGGGGGCCACTCTTCATCGCGGTGCGCGGGCCTCTCACTATCGCGGCCTCTCTTGTTGCGGAGCACAGGCTCCAGATGCGCAGGCTCAGTAATTGTGGCTCACGGGCCCAGCTGCTCCGCGGCATGTGAGATCTTCCCAGACCAGGGCTCGAACCCATGTCCCCTGCATTGGCAGGCAGATTCTCAACCACTGTGCCACCAGGGAAGCCCAAGATGTATATTTTTATACTTATATTTTGCTGTATTTGGTTACATTTGGGATTAGGAAATGAGAAGATAAAACAAAAAATGAAAACCTCTAAAATTTATTTTGAAAATAAAAACACTTCTACTGTATAATGTTTTAAATGTTAAATATTTGAATATTTTACTAACTGTTAGGTTCAGTTTTGAAAGTTTTTAATACAAGATGTTACTAATAGTAGGAAATTCAGTCAGATTAATTTAGAGAATTTTTCATCTTAAATACTAGCAGAAATTTAAGAAGATATTTCATTGCATCCGCGGTATTCAAACTAAGGATAAAAATTTAACATTCATTTAACATTGAAGTTTTTTCTTTTATTTGAAAAATACCCTAACCACTACTTTCTTTTTTTCTTAGTAAGCATTTGCAAAGTCATATTAAATCTAACATAAGCTACTGGATATATTTTTAAATCGGTAGAACAATAAAACTTTAATATATTTTCCAACATGAAAAGCAAAATCTTATTTCTATATAAAATTTAATACAAAGGATTCTTATATTGCATAGAATGGAATCATTTCATTACCAGGTTTCTTTCATTTTTACTAGGAAAATCTTATATAGGTTTGAATAATGACTTATTTAATTACGAAAAAAAAAATCTTTGTGAAACCATGTCTTTATTTATGAGCCATCCTAAGTACTAAAACATATAATAAGGTATATGATACTATTTTTAAATTAAAGCAAACATTCAGGGAAACCTAGAAAGTTTATAGGCTTCATTTCTGTTGTTTAGTTTTAAAGAATAGCTTTTCTTTCATCTATTTTTTTCCTATTGATATTAATCCCTCTTGTTTTCAGCTTAATCTTTTTCATCCACTTGGATGCCAAAAATGGATATAGGGCATTTAAATTAGTAGAGCCTGTCAGTAAGGTAAACTGATTAAACTATATATACAAAGATATAGTCATTTTCTAGGAATACATCTTGCTGCACAAATATTGTCTGATTCCACCATATGTTTGTTTTAAATGCAAAGCACATTTTCCTGTCTGATATTTCCTAATCTTACTACAACAAAGTCGAATGCTTCCAATTTTTATAGACTTCAGAGAATATTGTTCAGAAACACCCAGTCATTTATTTTTACATTATTTTGCAGTACAGCAAGATTACCTCACAGATGACTTCGTCTCCACACAGTTTGCTGTTATGTCATCAAACACAAAAATACAAAGAAATGCAATAAGAAATGTATATTCTTTTCTCTCATAACATTTATCACAATCAGTATAGTATTGGAGTAATGCTAATACAGCCGTGGTCCTTTGAGGCTGAGAGTGTTTGTAGTATAGCGGTGGTGCTATGAGCTGGTGCCAGGACATATTCATGGAAACACTTAATGATAATACTGCTTCAGTAGAGGCAGTAATGGTATAAACAGGGCAAAGGAAATACCAAGATTGCAACAGATGCAATTGATTATATGCCTTGGGGAATATTCCACTCATTTATTTTAAGTCCTGTCCATGTAAATCAAAAGACTGTGATGTTGTCAGGAAGACAAATCACAGACGTCATAATGTGCTATGACAGTGCTCCTGCTTTATTGACACAGCAGATCAAGCCTTTGGACACGAGAAGCTGTCTGAAGCCTAGCTCTTGTACTGTCAACCGTAGAAAATGATGTGACTTAAGCATCTGAATCACTGTGAACTGTGATACAGCTTATTCCAAAAGTAAAAGGTGATATGAGTGCTTTAGGTAAAGTTAACTTATATATTTGAACCCAGTCTTAAATCTCTCACAAAAAACCCAATAATTTTCAGTAATACTCCTTGTTGTCAATCTACACTAGAGCAGTAAACTTTAGGCATCAAAATAGTCGACTATGGAAAATAACTCTAGAATCAGGATTTCAAAAGACATGTTTTCTTGAAGAGATGCTTTCAGTACAGGAGAAGTTGCTTCATGAAGACTAAGCGACTTTTCCTTACTCTTTTCCAATCATTAAGTGGGTACTTTTGGAGTGAAAAAATTTCTCTTCCTCTGTCAGAGATATAGGTTGTGCCAGACTAAGAAAGTTATGCAACATTTCTCTAATATGATGCTGGGAGAGCACAGAGATTAGGCAAAACAATTTGCATTTCCTTTTCTCTCTTACTGATTGAAAGATCTATCATACCCCAGATTCACCTTGAAAGTAAGAGAATGGCCAAGTGGTTCTTTGAAAGCTGGGACTTAAAGGGAATTGCTGGGCATTTTAATAGATGAAGGAATTGAAAGTCTTGTAATTAATGCTTAATGTATGGCCTCACGTCTATGAAATTACAGATTACATGCACATTAATTATGATTATCATTCCTTCAATGAATAGCAAAGGAAATCATAATGATTTGTTACTTATTCTTCAATGCTGTCACACAGTCTTTTGTAAAGAATGGGCTTGACTTGCTCAATAGATAATAAAGGATGCTAAATTTCAGTATTATGACTCCTTTTACTAGGTAGTTCATAAAATACACAAGTAGTGTATCATTTAGCTTCAACTCTGCTCCTTTAAAAAAAAATCAATGTGGCAATTTAACTTGTGACTTTGAAAAGAAACCTATCATTTTCTTTAAAGTGGAAAATAGAATGCAATCATATTTTTATTATTACCCTTCTACATTTGATCCAAAGACACAACATAAGCTCTCATTCAGTCTTGCAACAACTTGGGAATCATGGAGATAAAAGTTTGGAACTTTTCATATGTGTTATGAGTATGCTTCTCATATGCAGTCATATTGATATTTATATTACATTTTTATAAGTTATGAGTCATTGTCTATAAATTCAGATGGGCAAGAAATGTCATACACGCATATACACATATGAGTAAGTCAGACTTGGAACTTATAGGAAGTCAGACTTGTAAAATTACAGTCGTTTGATTATTGGGGGCATGCTCTCTTCTTGGTGTTCTACAAAAACCTGGCAAATAGAAGATGGTACTCAGTCTGTCTGTGTAGCTGCTGATACACGGCTTGTTGAAACTTGGGGATAATCATATCTGTTGCTTTTATTTCAAATGTGGGGACGGGTATCTTTTCCAAGACTATAATCCATGTGGTAGGTCCAACTTCCCTAATGCAGTCTCCAGCTGAAGTCCTGCCACATAATGGGGTGCTGCCAGAGATAGGAAATGTGTTCCCAACTATTCTCAGGATACAGCAACCTCCATTACCCTTAGTTGTGATGACTCTCAGCATTTTCCCTCTTATTTTTGCTTTTTGCTTTTTCCTACATTTGTCAAAAATATTCTTCCTCTTTACCCTATCATTACCTTCTCATCCTTGAAATCTAATTTTCAAAACACAAAAGCTGAGAAGGGAATCTGCAGGCAATTAATGCTTTGAGCCCTGTAACCACAAACCTCTTTTGTGATAAAGGGGCAAAAAGATCTGGATACCTGACGGGAATGTGGGGATGGAAAAATTCAGTGAGAACAGAATACAAATTAATAGCTCAATAAATTACCTTGCCTCATTGCTTGAAAATTCCACATGGAATTTTTAACGTCTCTGTACCCATAGTTCGGTTTGGAATTATACATTGAAAAGAGAACATGGAACACACACAAAGGGAAAAATGTGCATTGGTTCAATCATTTCCAATCCAGAGGTTTTGTGTCTGATTCATAGAGAAATGTCAGCAGGCAAGTGAACCACGTAGGAGGTGTACGTTGTGCTGTTTCTAGTACATGCGTATTTCTAAATGAGCTGTACCTTTCAACAACCCTGATTTTATCAGCAAGTTCGTGGCTATTGAGCCACATATTATTAAATCTAGTAAATAGTAGTCCACCATCCACCTTCCATGTTACTCAGACATCTGTTAAAAAAAATTCTTCCTTTGAGACAAATTTGGTTTCACAGAGCATATAAAACTTAGTTGCCAGCTTGATCTGACTTGACTTAATACTGCCATCCATCACTGTGGCATGATGTTCCTAATACATTTTCACTCCTTAAAATAATATTCAAAGCACAAGATTGAGACTAGACATTGGGGATTGGAATAAATGACTGCCTGAGGGTTCTGTCAGTTCAGTAGAGTTGTGCTAACAATGATAATAATTGCTAACACTTAACGTGGTGCTTGCTATGTCCTAAGATGGTTTTAAGAGCTTTATAGGCATTAACTATTTCAGTGCTCCCACAAGTCAATGAGGCCACTATTATTATTATTCCCACTTTACAGGTAAGAGAACTGAGGCAGAGACTCTCAGTGATTGTCTGAATTCACACAGCTGATAGGAAGCTGGTTGGGATGGGAGCCCGTAGTTTGACTCCTGAATCACTCATCTTACCCACTCCACTTAACACCATAATTTCTTAGGATGGAAAGAGGACACAATCACCTTTATTCCCATGTTTCCCCAACCCAACCGATGTAAAATATATTCATAAACTTCTGTTTCAAAACCAAAGTAAATTAGTAAGTTTATGCTTATCAAGAAAAATAGCACGCAAAAGCTTTTAAAAACAATAATTTCTATTTGGTGCTTATATATTAGGTACATCTAATAGCTAATATATATTCGTATTGTGTAAAATTAAGATCATCAGTAAGTACATTGCTGAGGTCCACTTTTTCATTTAACTTTACATCATGAGAATTTTCCTCTTGCAAAGTCCTTAAAATATAAGCTTATATATTATATTATTTATATAAAGTTTTAGATTGTTTCCAACTTTTCACAGTTCTAGATAAAAATAGTAAAAAATATTCTTATATTCTTTTTTTTTTTAATTAATTAATTAATTTATTTTTGGCTGTGTTGGGTCTTCGTTTCTGTGCGAGGGCTTTCTCTAGTTGCGGCAAGCGCGGGCCACTCTTCATTGCGGTGCATGGGCCTCTCACTATCGCGGCCTCTCTTGTTGCGGAGCATAGGCTCCAGACGCGCAGGCTCAGTAGTTGTGGCTCACGGGCCTAGTTGCTCCGCGGCATGTGGGATCTTCCCAGACCAGGGCTTGAACCCGTGTCCCCTGCATTGGCAGGCAGATTCTCAACCACTGCGCCACCAGGGAAGTCCTTCTTATATTCTTATGATCATTTTCCTGAAACACACTTTCCAAAGTGAATCAATGGGATAAATCATAGAAACACTTATAAGGTCTTGAAACACTTTGCCAGATTGTCTCCCCAAAGTAGTCTTGCTTTATAGTCCCACAAATAGTACGCAGGTGCCCTTTGTAATGTAAGCTCAGCAGCACTAGGTATTCCATTCACATATCTTTGTTCCTTGTAAGGGAAAAAGGTTTGTAATATGTTACAGGGTTGTTTTAATTCTGTGAATATCTATTTTCCTTGACATAGGAGGTAAACATATTTTTCTTATTTTTTTCCAAGTACAATTTCCATAGTGAGAATAAGCAACCTTTGGCTTTCCCATATGTTACAAATAGTTCTTCCTGGTTTGTTGTCTGTATATATTTTGCTTAACATGATTTTTAAATAGGAGTTTTAAAATATAGTTTAAATACATCAAAATTTGCCTTTGTGGTTTTGGTTTCTTTACTTTCATGTTGAGGGTAGCTACCCTAACTTTAATATCGGAGAAATAATTTTCTATCTTTCTACTTATTTTTGGTTTAATCTTTTAATTTTTCATGGTGTAATTGATCTGGAATTTACTCTGGCCAAAATTAATATGGAATTAATTTGCATATAGTGACATCTTAATAATATTGTATTTTCTCATCAGTTTATTAATGCTTTCTTTTGTTTCTCACTGAGTTTTCATAGTTTTATTCATATGAAGTCTATAATTTCTTTTAAATTTTATCTTAAGATATGTATCTTGGATGCTATTGTGATAAGGTCTACTGGTCTTCCAACTTTTTATTTTATTCTAAAATATAAGCAAGATATGAATTATTACATATACTTGGTCAGCTTATTGAAATCCCTAACGAATATTAATGTTTTTTTATTCTACTTTTGTATGTTGTATGAAAGCTGTAGGTTATAATACAAAAAAGATGGTCATAACCATCTAAAAACAGATTTTATTTTCTTCTTTCTAATTGTTAGATGTCATTGTTTCGTTTTATAGCATATATAGAACTCCTGGAACAATATTACATAGTGATAAAATAGGTATCATTTTCTTGTTTTTTTTATTTTAATTGTTCACTTTTAAGCAGAATATTGGCTTCTGTTGAAGTAGTTTACTCAAAAATATTTATTAAGCACCTAATATGGGCCATGTAAACTTGGAGATAGTAGAGGAAGAGGCAGAGGATAAATAAGATAAATAAGTAGATTTATTAAGTTAGTCAATGGTAAACATTAAGGATAAAAAGTACCCAGGCAATGGATTGAGATGTTTGGATGGGTTGATTTTAGATAGGGTAGCCAGGGATGAACTCACTGAAAGTAAAGACCTTGAGGATGTGAAAGAGTAAGTCCTGGGCAAAGGTTGTTTCTGGAAGAGGAAACGCAAATGTAAAGGCCCAGAGATAATAGTTTATCTGGCATATTTAAAGGAGAACATGATCTTCAAAGATCTGAAAGCTGATGAGGCTTCAGACCTTCTAGACTTAGACTTCATAATAAGCACTTTAGGTTTTATTTTGAGTGAGGCAGGAAGTTGTTAAGAAGGGGTTTCTTGAAAGAACATTGATTAAGAGTTTTGTTTTGTTTTTTTTAATTAGGAAGAGGTATTGAATCAACCTTAAAATGAAAGATTTTATTAAGAGAGTTTGCACGAAAGGCTCAAGTATTTTCTATATCTGTCTTACAGTAAAAAGAAAAATGGAAGTCAATTTTAAGTGGGTTATTTCACCACAACAAAGGGCAGTGCCCTTTAGGGAAAACAGCAATATACTCACCTTAAGGATTGTTATGAGATTTAAATGAAATAACATGTATAATATTCAGCTGACTCTTTGGCAAATAAATAGTAAATATCCAAGCATGTTAGCATAATATTATTAAAGGTATATGGCAAGAGCATTGACATAAGAATATATACAATATGTACAATAAACTTAAATTTGACTTTTATAATGGAATTAAATTTTATTAATCAAGTCATATACATTATTCCTTTAAATTTCCAATCATGTAATTTTAAGATTTTTCTCAGTAAGCTTACTTTAGCCTCACAGAAAACCTGGGTCTGCCTGGGGATAAATCCCAAGTACTTTTTATTTTTTAATAAAAATTTTTAGAGCAATTTTAGATTCATAACAAAATTGAGTGAAAGGTAGAGAGATTTCCTCTATACCACCTACCCCCACACATACATAGCCTCTCCCATTACCAGCATCCCTCACCAGAGTGGTATATTTCTTATAACTGATGAACCTACAATGACACATCATTATCACTCAAAATCCATAGTTTACATTAGGATTCACCTTTAGTGGTACCTTTTATGGGTTTGGATAAATGTGTAATGGCAACTATCCATCATTATAGTATCATACAGAGTTAGTTTCACTGCCTCCCAAATCCTCTGTTCTTCACCTCTTCATCTCTCCTTCTTTCTTAACCCCTGGCAATCACAGTCTCTTTATTGTCTCCGTAGTTTTGCCTTTTCCAGAATGTCACATCGTTGAAACCATACAGCATGTAGCCTTCTCAGACTGATTTCTTTCAGTTAGTAATATGTAAGTGAATAGGTCCCTCCATGTCTTTTCATGGCTTGATAGCTCACTTTTGTGTGTGTATGTTTTTTTGTTTTGTTTTGTTTTAGTTTAGCATTAAGGAGTATTTCATTTTCTGGATATACCACAGTTTAGCCATTCACCTGTTGAAGAACATCTTGGTTGCTTCCAAGTTTTAGTAATTACAAATAAAGCTGCTGTAAACATTTGTGTGCAGGTTTTTGTATGGACATAAGTTTTCAACTCCTTTGGTTAAATTCTAAGAAGCACTATTGCCGGACTATATGGTAAGAGTAAATTCAGTTTTGAAAGAAACCACCAACTGTCTTTCAAAGTGTTTATGCCATTTTGCATCCCCACCAGCAATGAATGAGTTTCAGTTGTTCCACATCCTCTTCAGCATTTGGTGTTGTCAGTGTTTTGGATTTTGGTTATTCTAATAGGTATGTAGTGATATCTCATTGTTGTTTTAATTCTCATTTCCCTTATGACATATGACATAGAACATCTTTTCATATGCTATTTACCATCTGTCTTTCTTCTTTGGTGAGGTGTCTCTTAAGGTCTTTGGCCCACTTTTTAACCAGTTGTTTTTCTTATTGTTGAGTTTTAAGAATTCTTTGTATATTTTAAATAAGTCCTTTATCAGATATGTCTTTGGCAAATATTTTCTCACAGTCTTTGGCTTACCTTTTCATTCTTTTCACAGTGTCTTTCACTAAGCAGAAATTTTTAATTTTAATTAAGTCCAGTTTATTAATTCTTTCTTTCATAGATCGTGTCTTTGGTATTGTATCTTAAAAGTCATTGTTGAACCCAAGGTGATCTAGATTTTCTCTTACTTTAACTTCTAGAAGTTTTATAATTTTTCATCTTACAAATGGTCTACCATCCATTTCAGATTAATTTTTGTGAAGGATGTAGGTTTGTGCCCACATTCTTTTTTTTTCTTTTTCTTCTTTGTTTTTACACGTGGATGTCTAGTTGTCCAGCACTGTTTATTGAAAAGACTATCTTTTCTTCATCATATTGTCTTTGCTCCTTTCTCAAAGATCAGTTGACTATATTTATGGGGTCTATTTCTGGGTTCTCTATTTTATACCATTAATCTGTCTTTCCCCCCCTCCCCCCCAATACCACACTGTCTTGATTACTGTAGCTTTATGGTAAGTCTTGAAGTCAGACAGTGCCAGAACTCCAACTTTGTTCTTCTATTTCAGTATTGTGTTGGCCATGCTGGGTAATCCTAGTAGGTACTTTTAAATATTAAAATATGGGTAGGGACACTAGTCCTTTTTTTTGGTCTGGGCATTCTTTTTTTTTAAATTAATTTTTATTGGAGTATAGGTGATTCGCAATGTTGTGTTAGCTTCTGCTGTACAACAAAGTGAATCAGTTATACACATATCCACTCTTTTTTAGATCCCATATAGGTTATTATGGAGTATTGAGTAGAGTTCTCTGTGTTATACAGTTGGTTCTTACTAGTTATCTATTTTATATATAGTAGTGTATGTATTCAATCCCAATCTCCCAATTTATCCCTCCCCACCCCTTTCCCCCTTGGTAACTATAAGTTTATTTTGTACATCTGTGACTCTATTTCTGTTTTGTAAATAAGTTCATTTGTACCATTTTTTTAGATTCCACATATAAGCAATGTCATATGATATTTGTCTTTCTCTGCCTGACTTTAGTCTTTAGCACTAAAAACTGTGCATGATAAATCAGAGATGCACTACTTCATTGTTTTTGAAATCTGCCCTTACATTGTATTGGGTTGGCCCATAAGTTTCTTTGTTTTTTTCCGTAAGATGGCTCTAGTAGTGCTAGTTGTCTTTAACTACATTAGAAACAATTTTGTTAGATTGTATTGTGACAGCGTCATATCAGCATGAATTAAAAAAAAAACTTATCAAAATTGGTGAATTTTTGTGTAGCCATTTTAATATTGAAAATGGCATAAAACAACATTTTTGGCATATTATGCTTTATTATTTCAAGAAAGGTAAAAACGCAACTGAAATGCAAAAAAGATTTGTGTAGTGTATGCAGAAGGTGCTATGACTGATTGAACATGTTAAAAGTGGCTGGCGAAGTTTTGTGCTGGAGATTTCACACTGGACAATGCTCCACTGTTGGGTAGACCAGTTGAAGTTGATAGAGGTCAAATCGAGACATTAATTAAGAACAGTCAGCATTATGCCACGCGGGAGATATCCAACATACTCAAAATATCCAAATCAAGAGCTGAGAATCATTTGCACCAGCTTGGTTATGCTCATCGCTTTGATGTTTGGTTTCCACGTAAGTTAAGAGAAAAAAGCCTTTTTGACCGTATTTCCCCATGTGATTCTCTACTTAAACATAACGAAAATGTTCCATTTTTAAAACAAATTTTGACGGGCGATGAAAAGTGGATACTGTACCATAATGTGGAATGGAAGAGATCGTGGGGCAAGTGAAATTAACCACCACCAACCACACTAAAGGCTGATCTCATCCAAAGAAGGTGATGTTGTGTATGTGGTGGGATTGGAAGGGAGTCCTCTATTATGAGCTCCTTCCAGAAAACCAAACGGTTAATTCCAACAAGTACTGCTCCCAATTAGACCAACTGAAAGCAACACTCAATGAAAAGGGTCTGGAATTAGTCAACAGAAAAGGCATAATCTTCCATCAGGATAATGCAAGACCGCATGTTTATTTGATGACAAAGCAAAAACTGTTACAGCTTGTCTGGAAAGTTCTGATTCATCTGCTGTGCTCATCAGACATTACACCTTCATATTTCCATTTATTTTGGTCTTTACAAAATTCTCTTAATGGAAAAAATTTCAATTCTCTGGAGGACTGTAAAAGACACCTGGATCAGTTCTTTGCTCAAAAAGGTAAAAAGCTTTGGGAAGATGGAGTTATGAAGTTGCCTGAAAAATGGCAGTAGGTAGTGGATCAAAACGGTGAATATGTTGCTCAGTAAAGCTCTTGGTGAAAATGAAAAATGCGTCTTTTATTTTTACTTAAAAATAAAAGGAAAGTTTTGGCCAACCCAATAATATATGGATTCAAAAGAGAGAATATAGCAAGCTTTTACAGGAAAAGTAAGAGATGTTTGTTTTTATTAGCATTTACGCAACATAAAATGTGATAAGGGCTACTTGCATTATCTGCTCTCTAATGTAGAAGGGCTTTTGCTGAAAGCTAGTTTAAGCTGAAAGTGACAAGAGGCTTCATCTCTTGATCTCTTATCTTATCCCAGATAAGAAATATCTTTAGTTATGCAGGTGTCCAGAAGTTTCTCACAGTGTTCCCCCAAAGGAAGAAGATCTGAGATAAACTGGTCTCTCGCTATAAGCCTGAAAGGATAAAGAAGTATTTTTCCATTTGTAAAAATACTAAGAAGAAAATAAGGGATTATCAGAAACAAAAGAACACTCAGTAAACTTATTTTCATTAATAGGTTCAAGCATTTCAAATATTAATTGTGTGTGTTCTTGTTAATGCAAGGTGACCAGCCCCATATATGAAAGCCAGGCTCTTATATCCATAGAACTTGTTCACTGAGCTGTGTTTTAATGTTAATGAAAGTTGGCATCTTGTGAAATTCTGTTGCTCTCTTTGCTTTTTGAATAATTTAAGGTTATTTCCATATGACCACTTAAGGTCGTGGAGTTTAAAGCAGCATGTAAAACATTTTCTTTACACTTTAATCCTATCAGCAAAAAAGACTCTCTGAGATATATAGTAAATGAGCACATTATTCTCTTTTCACTTTAATTATCAAGGAGCTTAAATACAAAAATGAAACTCAGTTTTATATACCCTGTTATGACTTATATATTGGAATTCTTTTTGAAACTTGACTTTCTCTTCTAATAGTTTTTTTTTTTTTTAACATCTTTATTGGAGTATAATTGCTTTACAATGGTGTGTTAGTTTCTGCTTTATAACAAAGTGAATCAGTTATACATATACATATGTCCCCATATCTCTTCCCGCTTGCGTCTGCCTCCCTCCCACCCTCTCTATCCCACCCCTCTAGGTGGTCACAAAGCACCAAGCTGATCTCCCTGTGCTATGCGGCTGCTTCCCACTAGCTATCTGTTTTATGTTTGGTAGTGTATATATGTTCATGCCACTCTCTCACTTTGTCCCAGCTTACCCTTCCCCCTCCCTGTATCCTCAAGTCCATTCTCTAGTAGGTCTGCGTCTTTATTCTCATCTTGCCCCTAGGTTCTTCATGACCTTTTTTTTGTTTGTTGTTTTAGATTCCATATATATATGTTAGCATACGGTATTTGTTTTTCTCCTTCTGACTTACTTCACTCTGTATGACAGTCTCTAGGTCCATCCACCTCACTACAAATAACTCAATTTCATTTCTTTTTATGGCTGAGTAATATTCCATTGTATATATGTGCCACATCTTCTTTATCCATTCATCTGTTGATGGACACTTAGGTTGCTTCCATGTCCTGGCTATTGTAAATAGAGCTGCAATGAACATTTTGGTACATGGCTCTTTTTGAATTATGGTTTTCTCAAGGTATATGCCCAGTAGTGGGATTGCTGGGTCATATGGTAGTTCTATTTTTAGTTTTTTAAGGAACCTCCATAGTGTTCTCCATAGTGGCTGTATCAACTAGAACAAAAAATTACACAATTTGTATGGAAACACAAAAGACCCCGAATAGCCAAAGCAATCCTGAGAAAGAAAAATGGAGCTGGAGGAATCAGGCTCCCTGACTTAAGACTATACTACAAAGCTACAGTAATCAAGACAGTATGGTACTGGCACAAAAACAGAAATATAGATCAATGGAACAGGATAGAAAGCCCAGAGATAAACCCATGCATGTATGGTCACCTTATCTTTGATAAAGGAGGCAAGAGTATACAGTGGAGAAAAGAAATCCTCTTCAATAAGTGGTGCTGGGAAAACTGGACAGCTACATGTAAAAGAATGAAATTAGTTTTTTGGTTTTGATTCTTTAATTTTATTTCTATATCCTTGTGTGTTAGGTATCTCAAATTTGTGAGTGTGAGTAAAGGTTGTACATAAGTGAATGGATGAATAAATGTTGTGTGCCCAAACTTTCTAACTTCTTTAGAAACTTTTCAAAGCTTTTGTGCTCTTAGTCAATAAGTCTATCACAGAAAGTTAAATTCGCTGGAGATAGACTAATGATTAGTCAGAATTCTGAACAAGAAATTAAGTTAGGGTAGTTTGTCTGCCAAGTCAAAGCTGAAGTGTATCAAAATTCAAAATCAGTTCACAAAGCAGTTATAACTTGACCAATCATTTGAAAGTTTTCTTTGAAAATTATATTTTCCAGTAAGCTAGTGTATGATAAGGAACATAATAATGATTTCCCACAGATTGACACTTGGAAATGCAAAATAACCTCTCATATAGCCTTTGATTTTTTTTTTTTATCTTAAAGGAATACCTTTATACATGGTTTTCTATCTTTGGTTTTAAAATAATATTATTTTAACATCAAAAACTTGTATATATTTTAATAATATCCAAAAGAATATAATTCTATTTTCCCTTCTAAAAACCATTTATTACAAGATCTTTGAAAGAGAACTTTACCTAAATATTGTGTCCAATTTAAAATCATACATTTCAGGAAATGAGGAAACAGGCTAGAGAGCATTTAACGTGATTAGAGGGGTGGGGAAATTGTTTTTAGGCTAATAATGTAAAGAAGTTGTCATTATTTATTCTGGAAAGATAAATCAAAAGGAATAAATGAATAACTGTCTTTGAATACGAAAAAAAAAGCTATTTATAAGGTGACATTCTTTCGCTCATTTGTTCTTCATCTTCCCAGGTGTGGACTGAAAAAAAAAATGGACTTTATTTGTTGTGAAGGAGGAATTCACACATGGGGAAGATGTCTTTGCTGGTACGGTAGATCAAATGCTGACCTAGGTTACCAAGGGTTGTTAGGTTGCTGTGAATTCTTAATCCCTAGGGAATCACTAAATTTGATAGACAACTATATGATTTGAATGATTTAGGTAGTGGTGCCTGGTATTGAATCCCTTGAAGAGATGAAAGTTGTGGTGTTTTTCTCATTTATGGTTCAATGATTTTATTGAATCAGATATTGCGTATTCAAATAGATAGGGAGAAGTTAGTTCTCCCTAAATTAAGCACAGAGACAGATAACACGTTTCTAAGAGTTTTATTTATTACACGGTCATCTGATATCTTCTTAAAAAATTATATTTGCCTTCCAGTGGGCTCCTATACCATGCTGCACATGCATCCATTGAAGTATTTAATATGTTGCATTGGGGTATATATTTATTTCTTTCACTAGATAGTAATTTTCTGACAGTTAAGATCATGGTGAAAATTGTTTGCATTCCTGGAACCTGGCACAATGTTGCACATGATGCCTGCAATTACAATGTGGCAAATGAAGGGAAAAAGGAAGAAAGCAAATAGGAGAGAAGAAATTTCTGGCTCGTGTCTTAAAAAACTGATCCTGTAATTTTGGCTTGTAGCCATAAGGTGACAGAAGTATGCCACCATGAAGAAATTCACTTATTCACTATTTCATCCATTTAATCATGTTACACACTATTAGGAGATGTCCTTTTCTTTTCCTCTAGGGCCATAATCTTTCTGGAGTCTTGATGACTAGAGAAAACAGTGAATAATCTGAAAAGCATCTCATACAATACGTATTTGTCAGTTGAACAGCTGAAATCTTAGCAAGGTGAAAGTATATTGATGCTAAAACGGAACGTTCTCTGACATATTTTCTCTCACATTCTTGCTTTTTAGTTTCTATATACACTTTTCTTACTCTGAGAGCCCTAATTTTAAGTTAATCTAATAAGAACATTTCAATTTAGCTGAAAGTATTTATGCACTTTCAATGTTTCTCTGCTTTAAAATTTATACATATTTTCTCTTGATGGGGAGGCAAAAAAAACCCTTCCCTTATTACAAAACTAGCTATCATTCATTGTGGTCCTGTAAGATATCACTACATGTACATTACTTTTTCTCTTGCTTTTAAATTTGATTTAATACATTCATTCACTTTTTAAAGATGAGGAAACTGAATTACCAAACATTTAAAGAATTTGCTTAATGTTACACATGAAGTTATGGGAAGAACTTGGGATTTGAACCTAGTTTGGCATTCTCATAACTTTGGGCCCACCCATCAGAATTTATTCGTGTAGGATATTTTTTAAATTCATGTTTGCTGATGTCACAGATTTCATTTTTGTTTCAATTCACAGTCAATGTAGAGATGACCCAGCTGAGGAATATCTACTAGAATTCTTATCACAGTGTATTGTAATTGTTCGTTTACTTGTCTGCTTAATAAAAACAATTGAATTCTCTGAGGGCAAAGTATGGTCTTCTATCTGTGCATTCCCAGCATCTGGTAAAAAGTATAATAGGTAGAAATACTCCATGTGTACATTAAATAATTTAATAAATAAGGGTTCTTTTACCAAAGCTTAGGTTTCTTTTTCCCCTCCTCCTTTCCTCCATCCAAAGGCTCAGAAATAGTTTTCTTAAAGTGAGAATATTCTTGCAGCAGACACTGTTGCTTACAAACCTCACTTTCTCCTATAACTTCAATTTTCTTTAGGTGTCAGGATGCTTTATGTTTCAGGGGAGTATGACACAGAGAGGGAATCAGTCAAGGTAACTTAATCCCCTTGTCAGCGGTTGAGTTCGGAGTGTGTAAGTGATACAGCACAAAATGCGAGAAAGTCTGTTGGGAGCCTACTGCAAGAGTTTTTCTTGCCTTTAAAAAGCAAAGTAAGGAAAAGATTTTTGTTCTTCTGTTGCATGTTTCAGTGTGAGGGTATGATGGTTGGGAGCTGCTTCAACCATTTGAAAGACAAAAACCAAAATAATTAGAATGGCAGAAAAGAAAGATGGAAGAACGTGACTACATTGTAATTTTCTGAATTAATAACCTTTGAAATTTCCTAATCCCATCTGTTGGGATAGGTGATTCAGTCAGAGCAATTACCATATCTACCATTTGTTCACCTCAGTTTATTATAAACTTTCCTGTACAGTCAAATGTGGGCACAGCTGTGATAGGGAGGATTCCTTCCCTTAACTGGCAAACATCCAGGGACTTTTGTAGCAGTTAGGAAAGATCTAGATGACACTCATCTGGAGGGGGTGACTTAGCTGCTCCATACAAGTCCAGAACACACTTTAAAAAGCTACTCACCAGCTATGTTAGGCCAAGATAGGGACACAGAATCTTTGGTGTACTGGTAAAAATTTAACAACTGGTTTCCCTAAGATAAACAAAATGGTGCATATTTATATATTTATTATAAATTTTACAGATATAAAGAATGTATAGCATATGTTTTACAAATAATAATAAAGTATACAATACTCTTTATTGTAAGTACAATATAGCCAATTGATTCTCACATAGTGCTCTGTGGTTTTTGCCCAATTTGTATATCCACAGACAAGCTATAGTTGCAACCAATGAATGTCTTTCCAACATGACTGTTGGTTGATATTTTCATTTGCATTAAGAATAAGACAGGGCTTCCCTGGTGGCGCAGTGGTTGAGAATCTGCCTGCCAATGCAGGGCACACGGGTTCGAGTCCTGGTCTGGGAAGATCCCACATGCCACGGAGCAACTGGGCCCGTGAGCCACAATTACTGAGCCTGCACGTCTGGAGCCTGTGCTCCGCAACGGGAGAGGCCGCGATAGTGAGAGGCCCGCGCATCGCGATGAAGAGTGGCCCCCACTTGCCACAACTAGAGAAAGCCCTCGCACAGAAACGAAGACCCAACACAGCCATAAATAAAATAAATAAATAAAATTTGAAAAAAAAGAAAATGCTCCCTATAAAAAAAAAAAAAAAAAAAAAAAAAAAAAAAAAAAAAAAAAAAAAGAATAAGACAAAATGAAACTACAAAGACTTATGTTGGAATTTCACGCATTTGCTAATGACATTACCAACTTCTTTGCTGAATCAGATAATGGTTTTCAAATACTGGAAGAATATTTCCTCAATATTGTGTGCTATTCACAATGGAACAGATACAGCCATAGTATACTTTAAGTTTACCCTGCAATATTAACATTTTCTCTATTACTTAAGTCTGGGCCATTAATAAATCAATTAATCAAGCCTTAGTTTATAGGGTTTGCCAGTTACTCTGGTGTAAATATTCTTGCAATGGCTGACTTCAGGCTACCAACATGATGACAAAGCATGAAATTGGGAAGAGGTGTGTAGTGGCACACTATATTTTTCTGATATATAGAAATAAGAGAGGCAAATAATATCAAAATCAAAGATAATTGTAAGATACAGTAAGATAATTAGGAAGTGATGAGGTTTGAGCATTTAATACCTATAAAATTTACTGAATTGTAAATTTATATGATGTAATTTTTAGTAATAGCTGTGTTTAACAACCAGCTTGCAAAATTCCTGAGAATTAATCAGTTTTTGTGAGTTGGTATGGGCCAGCTCAAGCACACTGCTGCACCATATGTTTCATCACAGAAATAAGTGATTCATTTTCCTGGTTCAGTTTAGCTAAATTTGAGTAACAAATTATTTAGAACTCCCTGTTGCTATCAGATGTATTTGTTTTTAGGCAAATAATTCTACTCGCGGGCTGTTTTTTCCCTTTCGAGAGTTAATGCCAGTATAGACCGAATAAAGTAGTTGAGGACCAAAATCTAATTATTTTAATATGCTCATGAGTGC
Organism: Balaenoptera musculus; assembly: GCF_009873245.2. Lineage (NCBI taxonomy): Eukaryota > Metazoa > Chordata > Mammalia > Artiodactyla > Balaenopteridae > Balaenoptera > Balaenoptera musculus. The sequence continues at coordinate 68,361,769 of NC_045794.1, forward strand.
CATTTTGCCCAAATTTACCAAAATTTGGTAAATTTTACCCAAATTTACCATAATTTAAACTATTATGACTGCTATTATCAGTAATAATTGAAATCCCCTTCAAGAAATATATGTCAATCAAAACCTTGGAATTGGGAAATTGTTGTTTTGAGGGTTAAAATTTGGCAGATTATTTTTTGTGATAGTGGAATAAATATGTCTTACTTAAATTATGTTATTGTGAGCCTGAAACGTCATATAATTTTACAATTTTTGTTTACAGATCAATTCAGGACTTCTTGTTAAATCTGATGAATATGTGTGAGTGATTTTCTTTTTATTCAGTCCATTAAATTTAGTGATTTAAGATGAGTATAGCATCGACTTTTCAGGTTTATTTAAGTCAGACAGGGAACAAAATAAAGGGGTTGGAAAATGATATGAACAGTTTTACAATATTGTCCTATAATTTGTCTTCTTCCAATTTAGGTTCAGAAATAACATCTCATTATGTTCCTATTCCTGTAGAGAATTCCTGATATTTATAAAACTTTCCTTATTGGGGATGTTTTTCAAAGTCTTGATTGTATGCACCATTTCATTTGTTTTGTTCTAAAATACATCAATGGAAAGAAAAGAAACTACAGAAATAATCTTTCCCTCTTTAAATTTCATATTAAATAAAAGAGGATTTATTTTTGAACCTGATCAACCAGCTGGTGTAGAAGAAAGGATACATAAATTTGGCATTAGATAAAACAATAATTCTGCTCCAAGCTTTTGAGAAACACATGGGAATTAATTGTCACTGAAACTGAGCCCTCTCTTATCTCAGTAGGGTCAGGAAACAGAGAAATAATTCTTTTTTCCATAGCTCCAGACTGGGATCTAGCTGAATTTGCCCATTCTGGCTTACTGACTTGTGTTTACAGATACATCACAGTTGAATGCATGAGCAACTACCTACATGGATTTTTAAATAGGAGAAAAATAGTTTGGCTGTACTGTCATGAATGTATTCCAATTGCTATAGACATAATACTGTTAATCTTGGCCAGTTTGACACAAGTGTCTGGGCAATTCAAGAACAATCTTTTCTATTACCTAATTATTCACATAATTGAGGAAAATGGGGTTATTATGCTGACCTCTGTATTTAAACCCACCCTTTCATTTTGTTGGTGTTTGCAGAGACTTAACTTGAGAAATTATTCTTAATATTAATTTTATACATGTTTTCTCAACTTATGGTCTTTATAAATACATAAAACAGATCTTTTTTCCTAAGAATTTTTCTGCTTCTAATATCTCTGTACTGAAATCATTATGAAGTGGTTAGGTATTTCCTCAGTAATAATTTATAAATATCTCAATTTGAGAAACTTTTAAATACAAACTGTAAGATTCAGAAGTTCTATCTTTAAGTATTTCTACTGATTATTAATGCTTAATGAATATGCTTATTTTTTCCAAAAAAATATATTAATAATTTTAAAGTCTTTCTCCCCAAAAATGATTCCTCTAGAATATGTCTTGATTAAAAGAATATGCATCCTGGACCTATTTTCACTTGTCCGACCAATGAAATGTCATGTGCATATAATTTTTGATAATTTCTGAGGCATTTAAAAAGAGAATTTTATTTACCAATACAGATTATTTGCCACATAATGAAACAGTAGAATCTGGTACACTGGAGAATCCTCCACACACCAAACATCAACGAGAAAAAGACTTTTTTTTTTCTTTTTTAAAGGAATTCCTTTATTTATTTATTTATTATTATTTATTTATTTATTTTATTATTTTTAGCTGTGTTGAGTCTTCGTTTCTGTGCAAGGGCTTTCTCTAGTTGCGGCAAGTGGGGGCCACTCTTCATCGCGATGCGCGGGCCTCTCACTATCGCGGCCTCTCTTGTTGCGGAGCACAGGCTCCAGACGCGCAGGCTCAGTAGTTGTGGCTCACGGGCCCAGTTGCTCCGCGGCATGTGGGATCTTCCCAGACCAGGGCTCGAACCCGCGTCCCCTGCATTGGCAGGCAGACTCTCAACCACTGTGCCACCAGGGAAGCCCAGAAAAAGACATTTTTAGGACTAAATGCTGGAAAGTTTTTTTCTTACTGATGGGTTGATGCAAAATAAGCCAAAAGCAGAGCTGATGGCTGAGGGAAACACTCCAATATATTAGGTTACAGAACCTGCCCAACTGCCTTTCTCCTTTCCTCTCATTAAAAAGCCAGAAGACTGTATAAATGGCTAGATTTAATTTAACACCTTGGTTGTTATTTTTTGTACCCTCAAGATAGCTGCTGTCAATTTTTCCTCTCACTCTGCAGCACAGCCGTAGTGACTAAGAGCATAGATATGGAATCTGTGATGATGAATTTCATGTGTCAACTTGACTGGGCTAAGGGATGCCCAGATAGCTGGTAAAACATCATTTCTGGAGGTGTCTGTGAGGGTGTTTCCAGAAGAGATTAACGTTTGAATCAGTAGACTGAGTAAAGAAGATCTGCCCTCTCCAATGTGGGATCGCATCATTCACTTTGTTGAGGGCCCAAATAGAACAAAAAAGGTGGAGAAAGGGTAAATTCTCTCTCTCTCCTTGAGCTGGGTCATCCATCTTCTCCTGCCCTTGCACATCATAGCTCTCGGTTCTTGGGCCATCAAACTCTGGTACTTTCACCAGCAGCCCTTCTGGTTCTCACGCCTTTAGTCTTAGACTGAGAGTTACACCATAAACTCCCCTGGTTCTTCGGATTCAAAACGAATTGTATCACCAGCTCTCCTGTTTCTCCAGGAGATTGTGGAACCTCTCAGCCTGCATAACCATGTGAGCAAGTTCCTATAATATATTCCTCTTTATAGAGATCTCTATATATCCTATTGGTTCTGTTTCTCTGGAAATCTCTGACTAATATAGACTTGGACTGCGTGGCTTCATATTTTTACATATTTGCTTTTGTATTTGTAATTGTTCTGTATTTATATAGTGATTACTATGTGCCAGGCAATATATTAAGCACATTTACAAATATTAACTCATTTGGTCATAGCAGCAGAGCCAGTATTCGAAGCTAGGCAGTCTATCTCGGAACCACACGCTCAACCTGTTCTCAGCTCTAAGATGTTGGACAGGTGCTGCAATTTCTGTAAAATACAGATAAAAACAGTATCTTTCTAATATGATTTGGGTTTTATTTATTCATTTTATTTATTTTCCTTATTTTTTTTGGCTGCGTTGGGTCTTAGTTGCGGCACACTGGGATCTTTGTTGAGGCATGTGGGATCTTTTGGTTTCGGCGTGCGGTCTGCTTGGGTTTCTCTCTAGTTGTGGCATGTGGGTTTTGTCTCTCTAGCTGTGGCATGCGGGCTCCAGGGCACACGGGCTCTGTAGTTGTGGTGCATGGGGTTAGTTGCCCCATGGCATGTGGGATCTTAGTCCCTTGACCAGGGATCAAACCCACATCTCCTGCATTGGAAGGCAGATCCTTCACCACTGGACCACCAGGGAAGTCCCTCTAATATGTTTTTGAAGAACAAATGAATTACTACATGTTAAGCACATATAGGGTGGTGGCTGGCCCTTAGTAAGTAATGTGTCACCATTCCTACCCTCCCCCACCTTCCATCCTTCCTCCAGGTCAGCATCAGAATGGTGACTTGATTACTCTCTGGCCATTATTAACAATTCCATTTCTTTTTTTTATATGATTTTTTTGTTTCTGTCGTTTTGCCTTTTCTAAAACCTATTGGCTCTCTCTCTAAGTCATACATTCAAACTCTCTGAGAAAGAGAATCCCATTGATTTCATTAATCCATCAATCTATATAAGATTGCTAGCTTTTGAGTCAGCTTTTGAGTGATCTACATAGATTGCTACCTTTTTAGTCTGATACCCAACCCTGGACCCGTGATCTGTGGCGAGGGTGGCAGAGTCATGAAACAGCTTTTCTTTAATAGGAACAAATGCATAATATATTCTATCATTCTTCACTATGAAGATATGTTGTGTGCTACATTTTTAACTATGCCTGACTTATACTCCTTTCATGATAAATATGCTTTATTCATCAATTTAACTAATTGTGTTGCTTTCTTGAGATCTGGCCAAAGCATGCTCAGCCAGTAACACTCTGATCTACCTCAACGTGTAATTTCCTCATTGCTGCAGATTGCTTTGGCCTGTTTGCAAGGTAGCAAGCCTGATATTATCTTAGATTAGATTCTTGTTTTTTTTAATCGAATAATTTTATTTATTATTTGTATTAGGCAGGTAGAAGGTAACTTTTTATACAATCAAATATTATTTACTATTTATATGCATTAGTCTTGTCACTTAAAGTGATATATAAGTTTACAAGTACAGCAGAGTCCTCTCTGAGGCAAAACTGTCATTCGCAGTTGGGAATGGGTGATAAAGTGGCAGGACAGATGGTTTCCAGGCTTTTATTTGGATGTATTGATTTGAATTAGAGAAAGAAAACTGGAAAAGGTAAGCTCCTGAAGACAGAGACTGAAGGAGGGTGAGTATTTTCTATTCCAACTCTCAGGTGTGCGTATGAGCCTTATTAAAACAGAGATGGCAAGCAGAAGCTGAAGTTTCTAATTTTTATAAGGGATCTGAGGCAGACACACAAACTGTATGGCCTTAATGGACAGATAATGAGAGATGACACAGGGTATTTTCCCCATATCTGTAGAGGACAAGACAGCTCGGCCCAGTGAGGATGAAGTGCACTCAGTTCCATTTTCGTCACCTCTTTCTTTGGAACCTCTGGGGACAAATGGGAGACATGAATAAATAATCAGAGTTATTTCAGAATAGATCAGTGGAAGGAGTTTATGGGAGTCAACATCCTCAAGGGGTAAATATTAATGAAGGGATTTACTTCGTACATGCAAGGTACACAAACATATGTCTGGAATGAATGATGAACTGAGGCAAAATAGTGTCAATGAACACATTTGAAATACCCCTAAGGATGAGGGGTATGATAATGTAGGGATGGGAGTAGAGATCAGGGACTAGACAGGTAGTAGCAACATATGACTGAAATTTGAATTCTTATTGTTTATGTGACTTATTTTGAATCCACACTTTGGTCGAACCTGAGAAAATATTAGTTACATATTGATTTCAAATAGGGTATTTCTTAATCACACTGAGAAAAATGTGTAATTCTACAAAAATGAGAGATTATAATCTCAGAGAGTATAAATGGAAACAGTGAAGTAACTTCTGAGGCTGGGTAATTTGTAAGGCAACTAGTTATTTTTCATTTTACTGTATGCCCCTGTTGGATTTTTCTTTCCTCAATATTGGATGGATTTATAAATCATATAATCAACTTTTTAAGCTTCCTATCGATATTGTTTGTTCATAACACGTACAGAGTAAAAAGTTAATTCACATATTTAATATTTATTAAATATCTAAATACCTGGTAAAAAAGAGTTTAAGTATAAACTTTTGTATCATGAGGATTATGATTGAAGCTGTTTTGCACATTTGGACTTAGACCCTTCTGATATAGAAAAAAAGAGACAATATTTGATGAGTATCTCTATTTTTGGTATTTTCCAAGATTCACTCTACTTAATGAGTTAAGATGTCCAGGAGTTATTCTCATTCTCCCTGTAGCTATGACTCCTGGAGTTTTAATTTAATGTAAATTAAAGCAGAAACCAGGTGGGTGGAGGAAAGTTTGATGACGATGACGGTAATGAAGCTGACCACGATGATGATGATTTAGCCACATATTATATGACGCCCTAGAGAAGTTAAGCAGAATTTCATTTAACAAATTACCATAATTTTTTCAGTCTCCTCCTTCCATAGTAGCCACTAGATTCATAAGAAAGGGTGAGGGTAGAGGAAACATCTTAGGAATTTGTTGTTTCAAATTTTACCTTGTATCTTAATAGGTTTCAGATCCTTTCTTTTCCAGTTACCGTGTTCACTTTTTTCATTTTCCAAACACAATATGACTTGGTATCCTATGCCATACCTCTATAATATGAAACACATAGGGAAAAGCATTCTTTACCTCTCCCAGTAACCTATGGGTTTATCCCTACAATATGCAGGCAAGTCAGATCACAGCTTGGAGATAAGATAGCAGTTCTGGGGAGCTTTAAACAAACAAACAACAAAAACAGTGTCCTAGGCACAACCCAGATTAATTAAAATTAGCTAATTAGCTAATCTAAAATTAGTTTTAGATCAATGAGCAGCAAGTTAGAGACCCACTCAGCTATGGTCTGAGTAGTCCTTGAAGGTACCACTTTGCTTTTTGATTTATCTATGATTCCATAGCTGACCAACTCTTCTTCTAATTCAGGCAGACTATGTTTAGATATGTTAATAGACTTCCTGACTTGGAAGTCATTCAGAATTCTTAAGGTGACTTTGTATATGTCTGTCCGGATTTATTATGAGTTGATTTATAGACTTATCTTAAGGAGGAAACCTTGTTTTCTTTGGGGATAGTTGTTGGGGGGAGAAAGGGTGTATTTATGTCATCAGTTGTAGAAAGATAATAGCAAAAGTGTACCACCACAGGAATTATTTTCAAGTAATATGAAAATGAATGGTACCTAGAACATAGTAGGCTCTCATTAAATTTAATTCCTTTACCTCCTAGCAGTAGAATTGGCTGAGTAGATTTTAGGGAGAAACAAATTTGCCTGATATTTGTCTTAATAGAACTCTTTACATTGCTATAAAAATACTTGACATTTGCAATTTCACAGGGAAATATTAGGGGTTTCTAGAACTTTCAAAAATTGTATGGTTTGTGCAAATAGGACAGAACATTTGGGTCAGATTATTTATGATCTCTTTAGCTGGCCATCCTAAAAGACTTAGACCTGTGGAAAGAGCTCTGCTACTTGGGTGGGTGGCTATGCAGACATTATTTCCCATCACAGAGGGGAAACTGATCCATTTTCTCACTAATGAGGGCTTGAATATCCTTTCTTTGTTCTTGTAACTTTCAGGATTTATTTTTCTTTTCATTCTTTTGGATAATGTAGTCTAATAGAAATTTTTATTAATAAGTTGGGAAATTAGGAGGAAAATAGTATAATATTGAATTGTTTGAAAATTCTCTGAAGTTATGGAAAATCCCCCCCCCCACAGTTTAGACAGTTCAAAAGCTATTTAAGCTTCCATTCAATTTCCAAACCTTCTACACAGGGAGCATTTTTATTTTTCTGTGTAAGAGACTTCATAGCTTATCTTCAAAGAAAGTTGGCTTTGAGGCACTTTATGTGGCTGCTTCAGAAGTATCCTTTTATATGTGTTGACTTTGATGTTTAATTATTACAAAGCAATTAAACACAATTAAATTGAGTGACATGGACATATATACACTACCAATTGTAAAATAGGTAGCTAATGGGAAGCAGCCACATAGCACAGGGAGATCAGCTCGGTGCTTTGTGTCCACCTAGAGGGGTGGGATAGGGAGGGTTGGAGAGAGATGCAAGAGGGAGGAGAAATGGGGATATATGTATATGTATAGCTGATTCATTTTGTTATACAGCAGAAACTAACACACCATTGTAAAGCAATTATACTCCAGTAAAGATGTTAAAAAAAAGCTATTATAAAAAAAAAATTGTGTTGATGTTTTCTTGAATTGTTTACCTGCTACTTTCATTGACATTCATTCTAGTTCAATTATCATATATCAATATTTAGTTGTATTATATGCTTTTTATGTCTGTTACTGTTATGGGAGGTATATTTTATCACTTAATTGGAAAAGTTTCCGGGTGCTCTTTAAGGCCTTTGAAAATTCTTAGTTTTAATTAGTCAAATGTGTGAGGAATGTAAGAGTTATGCTATTCGGGGTAATATTAATGGGGCAAATTATCAGTCAACTCATTTCATCCTAGGTTAAATAACAGTTAATTTAACTGAAAAAGCCAGAGCTTCACTCACTTCAAGCAAGGCTTGATCTAGTGTCTGGTAATATCATTGGGGACCAAATTTCTTTCTGTCACTCTGTCTGTTTTGGATTCAAATTCATTGTAAGATTGCCTCCCTTTGTGGCTCCAAGAGGGTTATCAGCTACTCCCAGGGCTGCATGATTCCTTAAGTATGTCCATCAGCATTCTCTACGATGGCTTAAGATTCACTACGAATGTCCAGTTTAGGTCACATGTCTAATCTAAGCCAGTCACCGTGCATTTAGATATGAAATATACTGATTACTTTGCCAAGGTTGTGAGCCATTGATCTACACCTGGTTCCAATGATGGTATCAGCTTCCTGGGAACATTACGGTACATGGTATTAGTGATCCATTGCTGTATTAAAAAACAATTCAAACACTGTTTTGAAACAACCACATTTATAATTTCACAGTTTCTGTGAGTCAGTAATATGGGCATGTCTTGACTGGGTTCTCTGTTTCAGGGTCTTTCACAAGCTGGAATTCAGGGGTCAGTGGGGACTATCTATAGTCATCTCAAAACCCAACTGGGAAAATATCTGCTTCCAAGCTCACTTGGATGGCTGTTGGCAGAAGTCAGTTCTTCATGCGTTATTGGCTTGATGGATCCTTGTTAGCTATTGGATGTATGCAACTCTCAGCTCCTTGATACATGGGCCTCTGCAGCATGACAGCTTGTTTCATCAAAGCTGCAAATCAAGAAGGCAATAAAGAATACCAGCAAGAGGGAAGTCGTAGGGATTTTTACAACCTAATAACAGAAGTGTCATTCCAGCATTTTGGTCATATTCCATTTACTAGAAGAAAATTACTAGGTCCAGCACCCAAGCACAGGGAGGGTATTACCCAAAGGGATGAATATCAAGAGGCAGGGATCCTTGTGAACCATGTCAAAAGCTGCATACTATACTGCCTAGATTCACCTTGTCTAGACCTTGGCTCTTTTACATATGATTGACTGATTGACAAATAATGTTGAAGTTATGTCCACTCATAAACTCAGTTTATACATACTTGAGTTAAAAATCTCAGCTATGTGATTCCTTTTAAAGTAAAAGTATTTATCTCTTTTTCTATCAGGCATGCATAGGTTAAACAGAGATCAATTGCAACAAGAAGAAAAGTAATCATCAAATTACTGAGGGCAGTAGGCTTGGAAAATGGATTTTATTTCATTCAGTAGTGTCTAAGTTTTAAATTGCTAATTGTAAGTACCTAGAGGCCTTTCAACTGATCCTAGGCAAATATTCTAAAAATTGGACATGTTCTTTTAATTACTTTAGGGTACCCAAATTATACCAAAATAAGTGATTGATCTATGAAGGGCAGTAACCCTGACATCTATCAGTCATCTCTGATCTGGAGCCAATTCTGGCAATAGAGATATGAAAATGTTTCTTCCTTAGCATTTACTTATTACCAGTAGTTGAGGTTTGAGGTCTGCATGTCTGTTAGAGAAGTGAGGTAGAATATTTGATTTCTATAGACCTCTCAGCCCATATCAGAGGAAATATTTTAATGATTTCGTAAATAAATAAAACCACATGCCAATACTAGCTTCCTGACTCCCCGTGTTCTCTGACTTTTCCTGGGACTGATTTTCAGTGGGGATATTGAGGTATGTGAACTACTCAAATTAAAAACAAAACAACTCACTATCATGGGAGAGTCCAGAGCCACTCTGTTGGAGGCTTAGAAATGGCTTCTTAGAAGTATGGCTGGGTGGATGACGCCATTGGTCTGAATGTGTAGCTCTGATTTCCACTGTGACGGGGTAAACCATATAGCCTCTCTGCATATACATTTTCTCATTCATAAAAGAAAGATGCTAAAACATCCACCCTCTTCACCATGACTTATCAAAACTTTTCTGAATCAAATATGAGTGTTTCAGGACTGAAAAGGACTTTTCAGTCCTTTCAATGCAGCACTGAGATTTACAAGAACCATTTTTTTTCCAGTTTAATTTCTACCTGAATTTGATACATTTATATTAAATTTTTATGTAGATGAAAATTTCAGCATCTTAATTGCTGGTTACTTTTAGTAATATTTACTAAACATTTATTATGTATATAAGTGTTTTTTGAATTCAGTACATTGGCTTACAGTCTAGTGATGAAGGAAAAAAAATGTCTAAGAAAGAAAGGCAGTTCAAAGCAGTGAGTCTTAGGTTTATGAAAATAGAAGTCACATTTGATGCATGACTTGAAGTATAGGTGGATTTTAAAATGTGGAGATGATGGGATGATAGGTCAGAACCTTTACTTCAGAGGGAAAAATAGGAGCTAAATATGGGAGGCAGAAATGCACAAGAAGGGAGCACAGCCAACCCTCTCAATCTGACTTGACTTGCACAGAAGGTACATACAATAAAGTCCTAAAAGTTGAAGTTATTAAGTGGGCTTGGAGTCAGACTCTGGGTAAGCTTGAAGGCCAGATGATGGAGTTTCCATGTTATTTTGTGAGATGAGAGTGATTAGGGGTTCTGAGTGACACGGTTGAAAGGAGAGAGGCAGAGTTAAGAGGCTGGTGTCATAGTCCATAAGTGGGCTGCTGTACTAAGTATGGTTTTCCATACAAGCAGCTGCTCAGTTAAAAATAAATAAATAATGGAATGACTAGCCCTGAAAATAACTTCCAGCCTTAAGTAGCTGACATCACTTGAAATTATTTTCTCATTAAATTTGTATCTAATAGGTCAATTGCAGCTTTCAAGCTATAGTCTTTCCTTTTGGAAAAACTCAATATTTTGAAAGAAAAGGTAATTTTTCGGTTGTTTCCTATGTCTTCCTTGTTCCTGCTACAGGATTTTTTTTTTTTGTTTAAATAGAGCTCTATTCTTTCAGCCAAAGAAGATTTTCTTTTCTTTCTTTCTTTTTTTTTTTTTTTTGTTTCCACCATCAGACAGTGAATTTATAATCCTGTATTTGTGACATTGTGTCTGTTTCCATGGGAATGAATGTAATAGAGCATATTTAGCACTATGGACTTGATCCAGCTAAAAATATCTGTTAGAGCCTGAAATATGAGGCAGTATAAAGCCATGGGTGTTGGCTCTGCCTGGGTGTTGATGTCTTCATTGAAAATGCCAGCTTTCTGTGAAAGTCAGAAAGCAATTAAAATGGCATAGAAAGGGACAACCCTACAGAGGTGGCTGTAGGGCCACCTGAACTAGGTTGTTTGGTTTGTTCCTGAGGATGCTTAGGAAGGTATGTATGTTACTAACTATACCCAAGTGAGAAGATCCTCCAAGCTCCCTGTTTCAGAAGTATGATTTTAACTGCAGTAGAAAAAGAAGTAAGGAATACTAGCATGGAGAAGATGTAGCATTCACCTTCTGCTAAGAACCTATTGCCTTTAAATTCTTGTTCAAGCACACACAAAAGTTACAGAGAGACAGCGTTGCACTGTTTACCAAGAATAACATTCTCTAACATGAAGTGCAAACTAGCCCCAAACTAGGGGGCCAAACTAAACCCCCAAAACTAATTTTTTGGTGATATGGAATATTTACATGGTATACCAATCTTTGAACAAGAATAGTATTTCAGTACTTTTATATTTAGTTCAAGTAATTACCCTTGAGAATACCTTTAATGATTTTTTTAATAAAATTTTTTTCCCGATTTATTGAAATATAATTGACATATAACATTGTGTAGGTTTAAGGTGTGCAATGTGATAATTTGATACACTTATTATTGAGAAATTGTTACCATAGTAGGGTTGGTTAGCACCTCCATCACCTCATGTAATTATCGTTTCTTTTTTCTTTTTTTTTGTTAAGAACATTAAAGATCTATTCTCTTAGTAACTTTCAAGTATATAATACAGCATTGTAACTATAGTTACCATGCTGTACATTAGATTCCCCAGAACATATTCACATTCTTCTTATAACTGGAAATTTGTACCCTTTGACTGACATCTCCTCATTTTCCCTCCTCCCTGCCCCTGGCACCCACCATTCTAATCTCTGTTTCTCTCAGTTTGTTTGTTTTTTTTACAAACACTTATATAGTGATATCATATCATGTTGGTGATATCATATAGTATTGCTTTTCCTCTGCCTGTCTTATTTCACTGCATAATGCCCTCAAAGTCCATCCATGTTATTGCAAATGGCAGTATTTCCTTCCTTTTTGTGGCTGAATAATACTCCATTATATCCGTCTGTCTGCCTATCTATCTATCTACCTGTCTGTCTATCTATCTATCATCTGTCTCCCATCTTCTTTATCTGTTCACCTGCAGAGGGACACTTAGGTTGTGTCCATGTCCTGGCTATTGCAAATAATGCTGCAGTGAACATGGAAATGCAGATATCTCTTCAGGTTTCTGATTTCAGTTATTTTCGCTAAATATCCAAAAGTAGATTGCTGGATCGTATGGTAGCTCTACTTTTAATTTTTTTAGGAACGTCCACACCATTTTCCATAGTGACTATACCAATTTACATTCCCATCAAGAGTGCACACGGGTTTCCTTTTATCCATATCCTCTCTGATACTTTTCTATCCCTTTTTGATAATAATTACCTAACAAGTGTGAGGTAGTATCTCATTGTGATTTTGAGTTGCACTTCTCTCATGATAATTAATGTTGAGCATCTTTCCATGTACCTGTTGACCATTTGTATGTCTTCTTTGGGAAAATGTCTATATAGTTCTTCTGTCCATTTTTAAATCAGATTGTGTGTGTGTGTGTGTGTGTGTGTGTGTGTGTTTTCTTTATATATTTTGGGCATTAACCCCTTATCAGAAATGTGATATGCAAATATTTTCTCCCATTCTGTAGATTGCATTTTTTATTTTGTAATTTGTTTCTTTTGCTGTGCAGAAACTTTTTAGTTTCTAATGGAGTGTAGTTGATTTACAATGTTGTGTTAGTTCCTGCTGTACAGCAAAGTGAATCAGTTGTACATATACATATATCCACTCTTTTTTCAGATTCTCTTCCCATTTAGGTCATTACAGAGTATTGAGTAGAGTTCCCTGTGCTATACACTAGGTCCTTATTAGTTATTTGTTTTATTTATATTTTTTGTATTTAAACAAAATTTTTTTCCCTTATTTTTACAGTAGGTCCTTGTTGGTTATCTATTTTAAATACAGCAGTGTGTACATACAAATCCCAAACTCCCAATCTATCCCTCCCTCCCCACCCTTCCCCCTATAAGTTCATTCTCTAAGTCTGTGAGTCTGTTTCTGTTTTGTAAATAAGTTCATTTGTATCATTTTTTTTAAGATTCTACATATAAGTGATATCATATGATATTTGTCTTTCTCTGTCTGACTTAACTTCACTTAGTATGATAATCTCCAGGTCCACCCATATTGCTGCAAATGGCATTATTTCATTCTTTTTAATGGCTGAGTAATATTCCATTGCATATATGTACCACATCTTCTTTATCCATTCATCTGTCATTGGACATTTAGGTTGCTTCCGTGTGTTGGCTGTTGTAAACAGTGCTGCAGTGAACATTGGGGTGCATGTATATTTTCAAACATGTTTTTCTCTGGATAAATGCCCAGGAGTGGGATTGCTGGATTATATGGTAGCTCTATTTTTAGTTCTTTAAGGAAACTCCATACTGTTCTCCATAGTGGCTGTACCAATTTACATTCCCACCAACAGTGTAGGAGGGTTCTCTTTCCTCCACAACCTCTCCAGCATTTGTTTATAGATTTTTTTTTTTTTTTTTTTTTTTTTTTTTTTTTTTTTGGCTGCACCATGTGTCTTGCAGGATCTTCATTCCCCTACCCGGGATCAAATCCATGCCCCCTGCAGTGGAAGTGTGGAGTCCTAACCACTGGACTGCCAGGGAATTCCCTATTGTTTATATATTTTTTGATGATGGCCATTCTGACTGGTGTGAGGTGATATCTTATTGTAGTTTTGATTTGCATTTCCCTAATAATTAGTGATGTTGAGCATCTTTTCATGTGCCTCTTGGCCATCTGTATGGCTTCTTAGGAGAAATGTCTATTTGGGTCTTCTGCCCATTTTTTGATTGGGTTGTTTGTTTTTTGGCTATTGAGCTGCATGCACTGTTGGTAAATTTTGGAGACTAATCCAATTTTCCCAACAGAATTTATTGAAGAGATATGCCTTCCCCATTGAGAATTCTTGGCTCCCTTGTCAAAGTAAGTTGACTGTATATGGGAGAACTTACTTCTGGGCTGTTGATCCTGTTCCGTTGGTTTATGTTTTTATTTTTATGCTAGTATCATACTGTTTTTATTTGTAGTATAGTTTGAAATTAGGAATTGTGATGCCTCCAGCTTTTTTCTCTCTCAGGGTCGCTTTGGCTATTTGGGGTCTTTTGTGGTTCTATATAAAGTTTAGGATTGTTTTTTCTATTTCTGTGGAAAAACACCATTGGGATTTTGATAGGGATTGCATTGAATCTATAGATGACTTTGTGTATTGTAGGTATTTTAGCAATATTAATTTTTCTGATATATTAACATGGGATATCTTTTCATTTATTTGTATCTTCTTCAGTTTCTTTCATCAACACCTTGTATTGTAGTTTTTAGTGTACAAAGCTTTCACCTTCTTGGTTAAATTTATTTCTAAGTAATTTATTGTTCTTAATGCTATTGTGAATGGGATTATTTTCTTTATTTTTTTCATATATTTTGTTGTTATTGTATAGAAATGAATTTGATTTCTGTATGTGATTTTGTATCCTGCAACTTTACTGAATTTTTCATTAATTCTAACAGTTTTTTTCGTGGAGTCTTTAAGATTTTCTATATATAATGTCATATCATATGCAGACATATAATTTCACTTCTTCCTTTCTAATTTAGATGCATTTTATATCTTTTTCTTGCCTAGTTGCTCTGGCTAGGACTTCCAGTATTATGATGAACAGTAGAGGTGAGAATGGGTACTCTTGTCTTGTTCCTAATCTTATAGGATCAACTTTAAACCTTTCACTGTGGACTTGCCATGTATGGCTTTTATAATGTTGAGGTACCAAATTTGCTGAGAGTTCTTAATCAACAAAGGATGTACTTTTTCTGCATCTTTTGAGATGATCATATGATTTTAATCTTTCATTCTATTAATGTGGTGCATCACATTTATTGATTTATGTATGTTGAAACATCCTTATATACCAGGGATAAATCCTGCTTGATCATGGTCTGTAACCCTTTTAATATGCTGTCGAATATTTTTTTTTTTTTGCTACTATTTTGTTGAAAAATTTTACATCTATATTCATTAGGGACTTTGGCCCATAGTTCTTTTCTTATAGTGTCCTATCTGTCTTTGGTATCAGGGTAATGCTGGGCTCATAAAATGAGTTTAGAAGTATTCCCTCCTCTTCTATTTTTTGGAAGAGTTGGAGAAGGATTGGCAGTATTTTTTAAATGTTTGGTAGAATTCACCAAGGTAACTATCTGGTCCTGAGCTTTTCTTTGTTGGGAGATTTTTGATTACAGATCAACCTTCTTACTTGTTAATGGTCTCTTCAGATTTTCTATTTCTTCATGGTTAAGTCTTGGTAGGTTGTATGTGTCTAGAAATTTATCCATTTCTTCTAGGTTATCCAATTTGTTGACCTTAATTGTTCACTGTTGTCTCTTATGATTCTTTGTATTTCTTTGGTATGTCATAATGCCTTTTCTTTCATTTCTGATTTCATTTATTTGAGTCTTCTTTCTTTTTTTCTCAGTAAAGGTATCTAGCTAAAGGTTTGTCAAATCCGTTTATCTTTAAAAAATTAGCTTTTAGTGTAATTAATCTTCTATTGTTTTTTTATTCTCGATTTCATTTATTTCTGCTCTGATATTTGCAGTTTCCTTCCTTCTACTGACTTTGGGCTTAGTTTGTTCTTCATTTTCTAGTTCCTCGAGGTAAAGTTAGATTGTTTATTTAAAATCTTTTTTTGGTCTTAATGTAGACATTTTCCCCTGTAAACTATCTTCTTAGAACTGCTGTTGCTACAACCCACAAGTTTTGGTATGTTATGTTTTCATTTTCATTTTTTCCCAGATATTAAAATTTTTTCTTTTTTATTCTTCTTTGACCCACTGGTTGTTCAGAAGTGTATGTTTGATTTCCACATATTTGTGAATTTTCCAGTTTTCTCCTGTTATAGATTTCTAGTTTCATACGATTGTGGTCAGAAAAGATACTTGGTATGATTCTAGTCTTCTTAAATTTACTAAGACTTGTTTTGTGACCTATCACATGATCTACCCTGGAGAATGTTTAGTGTGCACTTGAGAAGAATGTGTATTCTACTGCTATAGGTTGGAATGTTCTATTTATGTCTATTAGGTTTATTTGGTCTAAAGTGTAGTTCTAGTCCAACATTTCCTTATTAAGTTTTTTGTCTGTATGATGTATCCATTGTTGAAAGTGGGGTATTAGAGTCCCCTAATACTGTTGTATTGTCTATTTCTCCCATCACATCTGTTAGTATTTGCTTAATATTTGTAGGTACTCTGATGTTTGCTGCATATATATTTACATTTGTTATATTCTCTTTATGAATTGATGCCTTTATTATTATGTAATGACCTTCTTTGATTCTTGTTACAGTTTTTGGCTTAAAGTGTATTTTGTCTGCTATAAGTATAGGCACCCTCACTGTCTTTGTTTCCACTTGCATAGCATGTCTTTTTACTTCCCTAAACTTTGAGCCTATGTGCATTTTTAAAGTTAAAGTGAGTGTCTTGTAGGCAGCCCATAGTTGGGTCTTTCGAAAATCTTTATCTAGCCACTCTTTGCCTTTTGATTGGAGAATTTAATCCATATACATTTAGAGTAATTTTGTTAAGTAAGGACTTACTAATGTCATCTCAATGTTTTCTTGCTGTTTTGTAGTTCATTTGTTCCATCCTTCCTCTCTTGCTGCTTTCCTTTGTGAATTGCTGATTTTCTGTAGTGATAAACTTGATTTCCTTCTCTTTATCATTTGTGTATTTACTGTAGGTTTTTGCTTTGTGGTTACCATGAGGCTTACATAAAACATTTTATAGTTATAACAGTCTTTTTATGCTGATAACAACTTAACTTTGATTACATGCAAATGTTTATCCTTTTATTCCTCCCACATATATTTTTGATGTCTCAGTTTTCTTCTTCTTTATATTGTGTATTTATTAACAAATTATTGTAGCTATAGTTATTTTTAATACTTTTGTCCTTGAGCTTTTATGCTGGAGTATATGTGTTTAATATACCACTATATTACATTATTAGAGTATTCTGAATTTGACTATATATTTACCTTTACTGGTTTGCCATATATTTTAATGGTTTTTTGTTAATTTCTTATTCAATAAATTTAACATGTAACAATTGTGTAAGTTTAAGGTGTACAGTGTGTTACTTTGATACATTTATATATTGTAATATAATTGCCACTGTAGCAATATTTATCACATTACATAATTATACCATAATATTATTGTCTATATTCATTATGCTGCTCATTAGAGCTCTATGGCTTAGTTACTCCTCATTACAAAGTTGTATCCTTAAACACCATCAATCTTATCCCCCCATGGTAACCACCATTTCCTCTCTGTTTTTTACAGGTTTGGCTCTTTTAGATTTCACATATAAGTTATATCATACTGTACTTGCTTAAAATAATGTGCTCAAGGTCCATCCATGTTGTTGCAAATGGCAGGATATCCTCCTTTCTCATGGCTGAATAATATTCCAAATAATAGTATTTGTTATTGTTAATAACTCAAAAGCCTGATTACAATGAACATATTAATAAGTGTACTGAGTATTGACCACTTAGTATATATCTGACTCTGTTCTAAGTTCTTGATGTAAACCATCTCTAACTCTCATGATAATCTTCTGAAGAAGTGAGTGTTATAAACCCTACTTTTCAGATGAGGAAATGGAAATCAGTGAGTTTAAACAGGTTGTCCAAAGTAATACAACTACTAAATTGCAAAACCAGCACTGCCCAGTTCATGCCGAAATCAGTGTTACATGCTGAACCATTTGTATGGTTAAAGCTTAGAGAGTACTTGAGGGATAGTAGACTAGTACTAGGATATGAACTGGAAGGGTAGGACCCTATGTTGTCAGTTATGTAAGTAAGAGACAGCCTCTCATTCACCCCTTTACTTCTGATACAATACTCGCACAGGTTCCAGAGAGGAGGAGCTCAGTAATCATCTGCTGAATAAGGAAAAGGAACTGGACCACAGACTGGCAGCTCAGTGCTGTTCCATCACCCTAAACCTTGGAGTTGGCCCCTCATTACTAACCTTACCTCTCACTTTGCTGCCAGCATTCCAACAGGAGTTTTTTTCTTTTTAAAAAATATTTTCATATATTTTATGTTACTGATTGGTGTCCTTTATTTTCAGCTTGAAGAATTCCTTTCAGTATTTCCTATAAAGCAGGTCTAGTGGTGATGAACTCCACCAGCTTTTATTTATCTGGGAAGTCTTTATCTCTCCTTCGTTTCCAAAGAAAAACTTTACTGGTATTCTGGTTGGTAGGTTTTTTTTTTTTTTTTCTTTCTTTCAGCACATTAAATTTAGCAACCCACTGTCTCCTGGACTGTAAGGTTTCTGTTGAGAAATATGCTTATAGCTATATGGGAGTGCCCTTGTTAGGTACAAGCTACTTTTGTTGCTTTTAAGATACTTTCTTTGTCTTTGATTTATAGTAACATGTCTTGGAGAAGATCTCTTTAAATTGAGTTTGTTTGGTGACCTATGAGCTTCATGAATTGTGGATACCAAATCTCTTCCCAATTTGGAAAGTTCTCAGCCATTATTTTTTTTAAATAAGTTTTCTTCCCCCTTCTCCCTCTCTTCTCCTTCCTAGGACTACAATAATTTGAAGATTATTACTTTTGATGGTATCCTATAGACCATGTAGTGTTTCTTCACTCTTTTTTATTCTTTTATCTTTGTTCTCATCTGATTAGACAACTTCAAAGATCCTGAACTCTAATTCACAGATTCTTTCTTCTGCTTGATTCTTCTGTTGATGCTCTCTATTACATTTTTTTCCTACTTCATTCATTGTATTCTTCAGCTCCAGAATTTGTGTTTGGTTCTTTTTCATGATTTCTATCTCTTAATTAAACTTTTCATTTTTTTATGTATAATTTTCATTATTTTATTGAATTGTCTCTTTGTGTTTTCTTGTAGCTCATTGACTTTCCTTAAAGCAGATATTTTGAATTCTTTATTGGGTAAACTGCACATCTCCATGTCTTTGTGGTCAATTATTGGAAGATTATTGTTATCTTTTGGTGGTGTGTTCTTTCCCTGATTTTTCACTTTTCTTGAAGTCTTGTATTGCTGTCTTCACATTTGAAGTAGTGATTATCTCTTCTAGTCTCTATTAACTCTCTTTGGGAAAGAAATACCTTCTATCAGCTGCTAGAAATTCTGAGGCTTTCTCAGACCTCCTATGGATATGCCTGCTTGATGTTTCTTTCTCACTCTTGTGACAGAATGCTTAAGCCTGTATACCTTTTCTCAGTTCTGCAAAGCACCAGCCGGGGTGCTGACAGCCTCCCTTTTACTTTCCCAAGGGCAGAGGTAAAGCTCAAGCTTGTTGTTTCCTCCCTGGCCCACAGATTCTGGCTGGATTTGTGCAAATGCTCACTAGGTGTCTGTCAAACCTTGCTGTCATTGCTGTTGGGAGCATGCATAAGGAGCTGGCTGCAGGATGGCAGTATATATGAGTAAAATGTGTAGAGCACTGGGGGTGCCCATTGCCTGGTTGGGGGATCTATGCACCAGGCATCCCCAGTGGCTCATGGGCGAGCTTATTAATAGAGTCTGCAATGTAGTTTGTAGGATCCATGTCCCTTTAACACCTTCTGAAGGTCCTATCTGCTGCTTTCTCAGTCTCTTCTCACTTCCCGGACTCATGGATGGGGTGAGAGAGAAATGGGCCTCTTTGGCAAGATCCTGTACAGCTGGGGAAGCTAGGTACTCACTCACACACTTTTACTTTTCCTTGCAGGAGAAATCACAGGCTGAGATGATCTCTCTTGGCACTGAGCAGTGCCATGTTGGGGGAGAGGATAATGCAGATAAAGTCAAACTGTTCCTCTTACTCTCTCTAATGTGTCCAAACTTCTATTTTTTTTTTCTCCAATGGTTTTCTGAAACTTCTACACTGGAAAGCTATACTTCCACAAAAGCTCTTTGTCTGTGAGTGATTGTCTAAGACAGTGTTCTCCAAAGGCTCCTGGACTGTGGCGAAGAGGGGCTGGAGCCAGTTCATAAGAAACTGCAGGGTCCACAGCTGGGACTGAGGTCTATGTGCCTGTTATCCAGTGCATGGATGGGTAAGGCTCCTTCTGGGTCCTGTGGCATATTGTGTTGAACCCTGTAGCTCCCACAAAGGTAATTTTATCTGTGGATGAATGCCAAATTATTGTTGGGGAAGGGATACAAGAGGGTGTTTTGTTCAGCTCTGTTGCTGACATCACTCCAAGGAGCTCTTTGATTCTGGATTTTTAAAAAGGAATGTGGAAAGATTATTTAAGGACAGTTGAAACTTTACTATGAAATGAACAACTATTTTATTTGTTACCAATTAATCATGGTGAACACCTGTGAGTCACTGCTTCTTATAGATTTTCCTTGTTTTCTTGTAGCCATATCTTGAATTCACTCTGGAAAATATCCTTCCCATCTAGTCAGTCATGTAACTTGAGTAAGATTGTGTCCATCCTCAAACCTTTCTGAGGGTTCTCAATAGTTAATCCAAACATATAACCTAGTGATTGCTTCAGGGACAGTTAAGGATGGTAGATTATATTATTTTGACAAGTATTCACACCCTCATACCCACATGCAAGGATTCTTCTGCATATCAGTGATGTTCAGCTTGGTCATGTAATATGTTTTGGCCAATGCCAATGGTATGTGAAGAGTGATGATCTATGCCACATCCAAACGATTACTTTAAATGTCCTGTCTGTTAGAGAATGGGTGTTATCAGTCAGGATTTAAAAGGGGAACAGTTACTATGAGTTTTATAAAATGAGGAATTTATTTTAAGAATTAGAACTTACATAGTGGAAAGAGATGAAGAATCGAAGATATAGACATAGATTTTGAGTATCAGAGAAGTCAATAATGAAGCTCAGAAGTTAAGTACATCTGGCCATAGAAGGGGAAGTTTGTGGGGAGGTCTTTTGCCATGTGCATCTACAACCAAACGTTTACTGGTGAGTTTGACACCACTATTGCACAACAAGATGACATCCAGAAAGGATACTTAAATGCAGAGCAAAACAGAGCAAGAGTAAATTAGAGTACACCCAGTTTATCCATAACTAGTCTATCTGTATTGAGTACATAAAGTTTTGACTCCCTCATCTATCCATCATGGTATCTTACTTTGATGTTCTTCAGAGAGTAATGGCCACAGTTTCACTTCTGCTTTGCAGATATAAAGCAAAATCTTCTTCTGGCCAACTCTAGTATGGAGCTTTAGAGAGAAGTAGATTCTGGAAAACAGTTCTCAGCTTAACAGATGGATAGTACAAGGCACTACAATGGGTATTTGCCAAAATGGGACTACTCCTTCAACCTGGATCAGAATAAAGAATACATGGAGTGGAACTACAGCTAAATAGAGCTTCAGACAACCAGCAGCTCTTATATAACATGAACAAGAGAAATATTAAGTCATTGAGATGTTGAAGTTGTTTGTAATTACAGCACACTTGACTCATAGGGAAATTGATACTGGAAGTGAGGGGCTGCCCAAACCCAAAGCCAAAAATATATATCATTTCTTCTATTGTTAGCTAGGGAAGAAACATGAATCTGGAAAAGAGTGACCTGTGTTTTCAATATTTCATAAAATGCACAATGGATAACTTGGGAGACAAATAATGACATAATAAATTGTTCTAGTCACTCCAGGAATGCATGGGAAAAAAGAGACATAATTAGAGACTGTCATACAGAGTGAAGTAAGACAGAAAGAGAAAAACAAATACCATATGCTAACACATATATATGGAATCTAAAAAAAAAAAGAAGAAGAAAATGGTCAGAAGAATCTAGGGGCAAGATGGGAATAAAGATGCAGACCTACTAGAGAATGGACTTGAGGATACGGGGAGGGGGAAGGGTAAGCTGGGACAAAGTGAGAGAGTGGCATTGACATATATACACTACCAAATGTAAAATAGATAGCTAGTGGGAAGCAGCCGCATAGCACAGGGAGATCAGCTCGGTGCTTTGTGACCACCTAGAGGGGTGGGATAGGGAGAGTGGGAGGGAGGCAGATGCAAGAGGGAAGAGATATGGGGACATATGTATATGTATAACTGATTCACTTTGTTATAAAGCAGAAACTAGCACACCATTGTAAAGCAATTATGCTCCAATAAAGATGTTAAAAAAAAAAGATTGGAATGGAAGAATTAAAACTCTCTATATAAATAGACAACATTATGTAGAACATCACAAGACATTTCTAAAATACTATTGGAATTAGGTCAAATTAGCAAACCCACAGGGTAGAAGGCCAATATGAAAATAATAGTATTTTTAAATACTGCAACTAAGAAATAGAAAATCAAATAAAAATATAGAAGCATTTCCAATAAAATAAAAAGATATAAAATGTGTAAGATTAAACAAAAGATATTCAAGACCTGTGAACTGAAAACTACTAATCATTGCTGAGAGAAGTGAAAGAAAACACAAACAAAGGAAGAGATATACCAAATTCATAGATTGGAAACCTCAGCATTATCAAGATGTCCATTCTCCCTCAATTCATCTGAAGAGTCAAGGGAATAACAATCAAAATTCTAGCAGATCCTTTTTGTTCTTTTGGTAAAAATTTGAATGATAGTTTTAAATTTACATGAAAGTGCCAAGGACCTAGAATAGCTAAAACAATCTTTACAAAGAAAAAAAAAATGGAGTAGTATTTCTGCTTGACCTATAAGTTGATGGAATAGAAGAGCAATTCCAGAATTAGACCCACACATGGTATATTAACTGATTTTCAACAAAGTTACCAAGGTAGGTCTTTGTAAGAAACGATAATTTTCAACAAGTGATGCTGAGACAACTGAATAGCTGAATTAAAAAAAAACAAAAACAAAACCTTGACTTAGTGCTTTACACAGAATACATTCGCTATGGGCTATAGAAATAAATGAAAAAGCAAAATAAATATAGTTCTAAAAAACAATAGTAGAGATTCTTTATAACCTTGGAGTAGGCAGATTCCTTGGGTCACATAAAGCACTAAACATTAAAAACTGATAAATTGGGCTTTGGTAGAATTAAACCGATATAGTCTTTAAAAAATACCATTCTATTTATATTATAGCACTCTATATTATTTGTAATATATATGTTATATTCTACCTATTATTTTTAGTAGCCAAAACTTAAAAAAATACAAATTTTAATCCATAAAGGAGTTGATAAACAAATTGTTATATTCATACAGTGGAATACTACTCAGCAATAATAAGGGGTGAATAATTGAAACAACATAAAGATCTGTAACAACACAGATGAATCTTTAAAACAAGCTTAAGGGCAGAAGCCAGACACAAAAAGTTGATACTGTATGATGAGGATTGGCAAAATTTTTCTGTAAAGATTGTAAATACTTTAGGTTTTTTGAGTCACATGGTCTCTATGGAAAGAGTTGCTAGAATGCTGTTGACCCCTTCTTCCACCTTGAAGAGGCTCTTTCCTCCTTATGTAAGCCCTAGAGGGGCTTCAAAGAGACAAATTGAAGAATTTCACCTGTGTCTCCAGTTGGCTGAATGAATATAGTTTCATATCTGCACCTGAGAAGGCCCAGAGATAAGAGACTGTGGCTGGGGAGCGGCTCTCATAATAGAACAATGAGACATAGTAGCTTTGGGAACTTTGTATGCCCAGAGTTATTCCAGGCCAAGGATGATCCATTTTCCAGGAAAAATGTAAGCTTTTGTTCAAGAGGAATGAGGTGACCCCCAAATAAAATCTTTTTTATAAAATCTTGAACAAAGGGCATTCACCCACAGGATGAAGAGCCTCAGCGAAGGCAACTGCTAGTGAGAGTCCCCAGCAATGGAAGTGCTTTGAAGAACCCATAAGTAAGCTCCGGTAGAAAGAATTTTTTTTTTTGCATTGGCAAGCCTAAGGGAAACCAACACCAAATTGTATCTGCGCCAGTCAAGGGAGGTTTTTTTTTTCCCTTTGCCTCTTTTTCTTCCCCTGTTTCAATCCTGAAGACCTGGATACAGCCTATGGAGTGGGAACGCAGAAATGAGAGCCTCAGATGGAAAAAAATAAGAAACTGACCACATCACCTTTTCTATTGTGACATCCAGCCTGAAAGCAGGCCCACTTTGAAAATTCAAGATAATTAGACTGTAGATATTGTTTTTTAAGTTATTGAGTTTGTGGATTTGTGAACCTCTTGCAAAAACCTTGCCCAGTACCAAAGATCTGTGGCCTATAGGTTGGGAATCACCTCTTTGAAGAATCTGTATTTTAGTTTAATCCAAAGGGCTGACTTTCTAGTCATTTTTTAAGTAAATCAAAATGCTTTAAGCCCTCTTGCCTCTTCAGCCTTATCTCCTACTCTACCTTGTCATTTCTTGGACATATCAGAACTATTTAAGCCCTCCTATAGCTCTATTCTTCTCTCTCTTGCTATTCTGTTAAATACTTCTTCAGATCCCCTTAAGCAGTTCTTTGCTGTTCCCTGTATTCATCTTGTACTTACTTTTTTGCCCTTTTGTCATTCCTTTTGAGGGTCTGTTGAAGTACTCTCTACCTTTTGAAACCCTACCCATCTTTCATGGCCTATTTCAAATGTTACTTCCTTCATAAATGATTTTTATTATTCAGTCAGAATTCTGAATTCTCTCTTCTTTGAAACCTATTACCACATTATGGCTTGTAGTATTTAACATGTTCTGTGTTGTAGTAGAACTAGTTTGGTTTTTTATTTTTAATTAGTAAACTAACATATGCATGCTTTCTTTAAAATTCCAACAATATAATAGTAAAAAGTATAAATAAATCTACCTTACTTGGGTACTCACCCTCATCCCTATTTCCACTCCACAGTGTAATATTGTGGAAACTTGGATGCTTATTCAGGTTCCATATTTATTAAATAGTCCCACATAGTCACAAGGTTGATAGGAGGATTAATTGAGATAATCTATAAAAAAAATACATAACACAGTACCTGAAATATAGTGATTACTCGATCTTAGTTATTTTTATTATTATGCTTATGTTATTGTTAACATCCTTTCAGATTGTTCCCTATACATTTATACATTTTTTAATAGCATGCATATCTTTATGTATATGCACATAATGTTTCTTTTTGAAAATATAACAATACAAACAACCTATATATCATGGGCACATTGCCATCCCTTTGTCATCCATTGTCAGACATGGAACTTTACTGTTCTGATGCTTTCCTGTAAAAATGTTGTGTTGAATCTACCTTTATATTTTTCTTTCTGTTTAAATATTTCTGAAGGATAGATTCTGAGTAAGAATTTGTTATTTCAAAACATGTAATTATTTTAGATTTTGATAGGTACTGTGAAACGTTACCTGTTGATGCCTATTTCACTATACCTCTACCAGCATTGAGTATTGGGTATTTTATTTATTTTTTGGATGAATTGCGTGGAAAAATGATATCCCATTACTATTTTAATTTGCAATTCTCTGATCACTGGCAAGTCTAAGGATCTTCTATATATTTCTTTTTCTGCAAATTACCTCTCTGTTTAATTTTCCCAGTTTTAAATAGGGTTGTTTTCTTTTCCCTGTATCTGGAGTATAGTCCCACATTATCTAGTACAGCTGTGTATCAGCACCATCTTATTAAGTTTTATAAGAAAATCTCCTATGGATTTTAATTATAATTAGGTGGATTTATAAAATATATAAAGTATAATGGGGAGAATTAACTTTTTGGTAATACTGAGTCTTGCTATCCAGATTCAGAGATTCTCTATTACTCATCTATTACTTAACACCATGCCATTGAATATTGCCTAGCATTCTTGATTACCTGAATTGTATGAAGTGCTATATGTCCTGGCTTCTATATGTGTATGTCTGCATGTGTGTGTGTGTGTGTTTCTAATTTGGAAAATTGAGTTATTTGAGCTCTCCTCTTCTTTTGTTTGAAGAGAAGGAGGATAAGAAGATATTAAATTTTAAATGTTGGAAACAATGCTTTTTTAAGGCTTCTAACTTTCCCTCCAAAATTAGAATGGGGGAAAAGATAAATTTGGTGAGTATGAGTGTGAGAGAACATTATTGGTGTAACAATTTTAACTTTGGCATGATTTTAAATGAAAATATGGCTGTTCCTTTGGCGTCTACATCACTTGTATAATAAAGGTTCAGCGACTCAATATGGCTGTGTACTATGGAAATATGAAGTTCTGAAATCTCATTTCTCCTTTCCATTGTTTATGTGTGTAAAAAACTTACAATAAAATTGAATAAATGTGATAATGTTCTATATATAAAAACCATTTCAATAACCCTGTTACATTACGAAAGCACAAATATCATTTTAGTGACATCTAAATATTTTGAAGCCTCCTCTCCTTAAGTTTTGATGGCTACTTGAGGAAACAATTGTAATAGTAATAGTTAGATATTTTCCATCTTTTTTGTAGAAGGTGAAAGATCTAATCTCAAGATACAGCATAAATGACTTCGAATTGACAACAGGAGGAATTTCCTTGCCAATGAAAGGATGATTCTCATGAAGGGGTTTCTGAGCACCTCTGCTCCTGGCAAAAGAGCTTGCAAATATACTATTTGGAAGCACAAGTTTTCTTTGACTAATTTTATGGGGATCCCCATAAACCAAACAACTAGATAAGAGCAGAAGGATGAATCTTTTCATAAAAACCTTCACAATTTGGGTATGTTTGATAACTGGCCCTTCTTTATCAGATCACCAACTTTAACAAAACTTGGATAGTTACAGGTTGGGAAATTTCATAAATAAATAAAAACCGCATCACACTAACCTAGAGTCTGGAATGGTTTAAAATATTTCCTTTGCTATGATTCCCAAATTCTATATAAAAGTAAAGTAATAGTGCAGAAATAAAACATAATGTGGCATGTCTAGAACTTTTATAACTAGCCTGACTTTGAAACTGAGTGAAATGAGTAAGAGATCAAAACTTTAATGATTTTAGTTTTTCTCTTATTTTTTTTTTCTTTTGAGAAGTCTGATGTTCTGTGGGGAAATTAGAACAATCTACACTTTAAAATAAAATCATATCTTTACTCAAGTATATAATATTGATCCATCTCATAGTAAGGTTCATAGGTACTATGAGATGGATTTTTATTTTTATTTTTTATAGCATTAGTCAAAGTAGTTTAGAAACAGTTGGCTAGGACTGTGCTGAAAAATTAGGAGAGGAGCAATTCTGAATATAATAATAATAAAAGATATATTTTTTAACCTCTTTATTGGAGTATAATTGCTTTACAATGGTATGTTAGTTTCTGCTTTAAAACAAAGTGAATCAGCTATACATATACATATATCCCCATATCTCCTCCCTCTTGCAGCTCCCTCCCACTCTCCCTATCCTACCCCTCTAAGTCACAGAGCACCAAGCTGATCTCCCTGTGCTGTGTGGCTGCTTCCCACTAGCTATATGTTTTACATTTGATAGTGTATATATGTCCATGCCACTCTCTCACTTCGTCCCAGCTTACCCTTCCCCCTCCCCATGTCCTCAAGTCCATTCTCTACATCTGTGTCTTTATTCCAGGCCTTCCCCTAGGTTCTTCAAAACCTTCTTTTTTTAAAGATTCCATATACATGTGTTAGCATACGGTATTTGTTTTTCTCTTTCTGACTGACTTCACTCTGTATGACAGACTCTAGGTCCATCCACCTCACTACAAATAACTCAATTTCATTTCTTTTTATTGCTGAGTATTATTCCATTGTATATATGTGCCACATCTCCTTGATCCATTCATATGTCAGTGGACACTTAGGTTGCTTCCATGTCCTGGCGACTGTAAATAATGCAGCAATGAACATTGTGGTACATGACTCTTTTTGAATTATGGCTTTCTCAGGGTATGTGCCCAGGAGTGATATTGCTGGGTCGTATGGTAGTTCTATTTTTAGTTTATTAAGGAACCTCCATACTGTTCTCCATAGTGGCTGTATCAGTTTACATTCACACCAACAGTGCAAGAGGGTTCCCTTTTCTCCACACCCTCTCCAGCCATTTATTGTTTGTAGATTTTTTGATGATGGCCATTCTGACTAGTGTGAGGTGATACCTCATTGTAGTTTTGATTTGCATTTCTCTAATGATTAGTTTTGTTGAGCATCCTAACATGGGTTTGTTGGCAATCTGTATATCTTCTTTGGAGAAATGTCTATTTAGGTCTTCTGCCCATTTTTGGATTGGGTTGCTTGTTCATTTGATATTGCAGTGCATGAGCTGCTTGTATATTTTGGAGATTAATCCTTTGTCAGTTGCTTCATTTGCAAATATCTTCTCCCATTCTGAGGGCTGTCTTTTTGTCTTGTTTATGTTTTCCTTTGCTGTACAAAAGCTTTTAAGTTTCATTAGGTCCCATTTGTTTATTTTTGTTTTTATTTCCATTTCTCTAGGAGGTGGGTCGAAAAGGATCTTGCTGTGATTTATGTCATAAAGTGTTCTGCCTATGTTTTCCTCTAAGAGTTTTATAGTGTCTGGCCTTACATTTAGGTCTTTAATCCATTTTGAGTCTATTTTTGTGTATGGTGTTAGGGAGTGTTCTAATTTCATTCTTTTACATGTAGCTGTCCAGTTTTCCCAGCACCACTTATTGAAGAGGCTGTCTATTCTCCATTGTATACTCTTGCCTCCTTTATCAAAGATAAGGTGACCATATGTGCATGGGTTTATCTCTGGGCTTCCTATTCTGTTCCATTGATCTATATTTCTGTTTTTGTGCCAGTATCATACTGTCTTATTTACTGTAGCTTTGTAGTATAGTCTGAAGTCAGGGAGCCTGATTCCTCCAGCTCCGTTTTTCTTTCTCAAGATTGCTTTGGCTATTCAGGGTCTTTTGTGTTTCCATACAAATTGTGAAATTTTTTGTTCTTGTTCTGTGAAAAATGCCATTGGTAGTTTGATAGGGATTGCATTGAATCTGTAGATTGCTTTGAGTAGTATAGTCATTTTCACAATGTTTATTTTTCCAATCCAAGAACATGGTATATCTCTCCATCTATTTGTATCATCTTTAATTTCTTTCATCAGTGTCTTATAATTTTCTGCATACAGGTCTTTTGTCTCCTTAGGTAGGTTTATTCCTAGATATTTTATTCTTTTTGTTGCAATGGTAAATGGGAGTGTTTTCTTAATTTCACTTTCAGATGTTTCATCATTAGTGTATAGGAATGCAAGAGATTTCTGTGCATTAATTTTGTATCCTGCTACTTTACCAAATTCACTGATTAGCTCTAGTAGTTTTCTGGTAGCATCTTTAGGATTCTCTACGTATAGTATCATGTCACCTGCAAACTGTGACAGCTTTACTTCTTTTCCAATTTGGATTCCTTTTATATCTTTTTGTTCTCTGATTGCTGTGGCTAAAACTTCCAAAACTATGTTAAATAATAGTGGTGAGAGTGGACAACCTTGTCTTGTTCCTGATCTTAGAGGAAATGGTTACAGCTTTTCACCATTGAGAACGATGTTGGCTGTGGGTTTGTCATGTCTGGCCTTTATTATGTTGAGGTAAGTTCCCTCTATGCCTACTTTCTAGAGTGTTTTTTTAATCATAAATGGGTGTTGAATTTTGTTGAAAGCTTTTTCTGCATCTATTGAGATGATCATATGGTTTTTATTCTTCAATTTGTTAATATGGTGTATCACATTGATTGATATGTGTATATTGAAGAATCCTTGCATACCTGGGATAAACCCCAGTTGACCATGGTGTATGATCCTTTTAATGTGCTGTGGGATTCTGTTTGCTAGGATTTTGTTGAGGATTTTTGCATCTAGGTTCATCACTGATATTGGCCTGTAGTTTTCTTTTTTTGTGACATCTTTGTCTGGTTTTGGTATCAGGGTGATGGTGGCCTCGTAGAATGAGTTTGGGAGTGTTCCTTGCTCTGCTACATTTTGGAAGAGTTTGAGAAGGATAGGTGTTAGCTCTTCTCTAAATGTTTGATAGAATTCGCCTGTGAAGCCATCTGGTCCTGGGCTTTAGTTTGTTGGAAGATTTTTAATCACAGTTTCAACTTCAGTGCTTGTGATTGGTCTGTTTATATTTTCTGTTTCTTCCTGGTTCAGTCTAAGAAGGTTGTGGTTTTCTAAGAATTTGTTCATTTCTTCCAGGTTGTCCATTTTTTTGGCATATAGTTGCTTGGAGTAATCTCTCATGATCCTTTGTATTTCTGCAGTGTTGCTTGTTACTTATTTTTCATTTCAAATTCTATTGATTTGAGTCTTCTCCGTTTTTTTCTTGATGAGTCTCACTAATGGTTTATCAATTTTGTTTATCTTCTCAAAGAACCAGCTTTTAGTTTTATTGATCTTTGCTATTGTCTCCTTCATTTCTTTTTCATTTATTTCTGATCTGATCTTTATGATTTCTTTCATTTTGCTATCTTTGGGGTTTTTTGGTTCTAATAAAAGATATTATTAAATGAAATATTATAGAGTATATTCTTCAGTTCAGTATGAATCTGCAGTAAAGTATTGCTACATGTTATGATAGAACAAAACTTTATCAAATACCTTCCTTTCCCTGGGCATAAATGATCTTTCTTTTAATATAGCAGATTGTGTGTTTAGGAGGTGGAGCTGGCAGTGGGTAATTCCAAAGAGAGGGAAATAAAAAATCAAATTGATTTGGTGTTATAAAATACTGTTGACATTGAATTTTGTATTAAATTTCTCTTCCTATGCCTTTTCAGGAGGGTCATTTCTAAGAAGATTGCATTGTTTGGGCATGGGCAAACTGAAGTATCTAATTACCCTCTGGAATGATCCAATTAGAATTTTTGACTGGGTCTCTTTTCTCAAGAAGCTACTCTCTCAGATCTTGAACTGAAATCAATGATTTCCCTTGCTTGTATAACACTAGCTATACCAGTGGCTCTTAAACTTGAGCATACATCAGAATCACCGGGACAGCTTGTTAAACTACAGACTCAGGGGCTCTACAGCAGGAGTAAGTGATTTAGTAGATGAGGGAGAGAGCCCAGTGACTTGAATATCTATCAGTTCTCAGGTGATGCTGATAGAGTAGCTTTGCAAACCGTTGGTTTATATACCTTGTTTGGCTTGTAGCATTTGCTTTCTCCTCTTCTTCAAACCTCAGGGTACCTGCTTCTGAACCTAATGGTTTGGAATTTCTTTGTATTTTCATCTTCAGGACCAATGGAAAGCTAAGCAGGAGGTGTATACTAATCCTGTCCTCAAAAAGTCGATGTTAAGTCCACTACGATTCTCAATTTGGCTGACTTGTGCTCCGGTTCCAAAGGTAGCTTTAAAATTCTTTATTTCTCTGAAGTGTACCAGATCTCTTCCTCCACAGTCTTCTTAATGTTATTTTTTGTTATTATTTTGTTCTAAGTGATAGACTCCTAGTGTATCTACTGCTTCTTCTAATAGATTTTATAAGTTTTACCCAGATGAATTTTCCACAACACTGCTTTGCCTATACCACTCTTTCCTGAGTGATTAAATGAAATAACATATATGAATGTTTAAGAATTTGAATGCCTCATTTAAATTGTCATTATGCTTAAAATCCTGCAATTGCTCCCAATGCTTAGAAACATTCCCCAGCTATTGACCTATGAGCTAGGAAGGTGATAAAATTTTCCAGAGTGAACCCACTCTTTTACCTATCTCTTAGGTCTTGTTGTAGTTGTTGTTCAGATTGTTTCCTCCACCCAAGGAATTTAGATTATTTCCTTGTTCATATTGGAACTAAGGTTTGGAAATGTGGGTTAAAAACAAACGTCTAAATACTGAACATGAAATCTGTCTCCCTCTACTTTGCCTTTTACCTAATTCTCTCTTTCTATTCTCTTCTCTGGAGAGGCTGGGTTTTGTTCTCTTCCGGACACATTTCTAAATCATTGTACACCACCTTCATGCTGCATGAGGTTCACTCTTGAATTTCATTCTTTAATTTACCCAGCTTCTAATCTTTCTTTAAACTACTGCACAATCCTCTACCCTGTAGCCCCT
This sequence comes from Balaenoptera musculus, assembly GCF_009873245.2. NCBI lineage: Eukaryota > Metazoa > Chordata > Mammalia > Artiodactyla > Balaenopteridae > Balaenoptera > Balaenoptera musculus. Next base: position 68,393,954 of record NC_045794.1, read on the forward strand.
GTGGAGTTTTTCCTGAGCTTCCCCAAACTCCAAAAACGTCTTCCTCCACAGCTGTGCCATGTTCTTCTCATGCAGTCCTTCAGGACTTAGCATCTTAAATGTTTCTTTATATTCTCTGTATCCAGTAGAGTGAAACTTTGTGTCCTTTACAAGTTAGAGCTTCTGTGACTGCTATTGTAGTTGATGTGTCTTTATAAATAATGTTTGGTAGTGATTTTAAAAAATATTCTAAGTAAACAAAGCAACAGTGAGGTGGCATCCTATTGAAATAGAAAATGAGAGCCAAAATTTTGGGCTTTTGTATGCAAAGTTCTCAGTTGGTGCTGTAGTAAGTTTGAAATGGAAGAAGACTAAGAGAATAGCTTATGTTAATATTCTTTTTATTGTCTCAGGAGATTGGGTTAGTGTTGATGTGGTGTGACCACCCTGACATCTAGATATCAAGCTGGTGATAAGTGAAGCAGGCATGATGTCTTACACAACCTTCCTCATGACTTTCTCAGGCTAATATTACAGGAGTTACAAGTTATGTACATTTCCTTTGAACTTTCCTGTAATACAAGAAACAGTTTTACTTGATATGCGCCTATGATTTCTCTTTCTTATTTTATCTCATCACTTCTGGTTGGGGAACTGCTAACTGTGGTACTCCAAGGACAATGGTGCTTCAAGGACAAAGGACGACCCTGCCTGAAAAAGTTTCAGCCTTACACCCCCTACTGGACTCTTAATAGCCCTCCCCACCATGTTGCGATGGTTAAGAAATTCCTGAGCCCACCTGGGAGACGCCCACCTGGGCAACAGGACCTGTCCCAAATAAGGAAAGGCATATGCCCTGTCCCACTCCCACCCTATAGAAGGAAGCTATATGTGCCTTGACCAGTCAGTAAACGAAAATTTCACCTAGGACCATTCTTTTGTTTTCTGCCTATAAAAACTGATCAATAGCACATGTTCAGGCTCTACTCTCCCAGACTACTAGGAAGTCGGCCCGCTTTTCTGGCAACGACCCTTCCCTCTAAGAAATTCTATCTTCTTTACATTCTGCCTTGTGTCTGGAAATTCATTTCCAACCTGCATTTGGACCACGACACTAACTATATTATTTTAATGGTTATGACTCATTTTTATTATTTACATTCTTAAATATTCATATATCATTAGAACACTAAAAAAAAAACAAAACCCTAATTTATATTTAGTTAAAATTTACTCTTGAGTTTAAATTAAGATCTTAATAAAAACTGCTTTTCTCTGTCTCAATTTTGCATCTTTTTTTTCAACTTAGGGTTGATTCCTATTATTCATTAGTGTTTTCACTATAAAATTTCTCTATTGCCTTTTTCTTTTGAATGGTAAGAATGAGCTGGTTGTATTAAGTGTGGATGATTATTTTTCTACTTTTACCTCATTAAAATGTAATGAGAATCAAGAGGAGAAGTGAATGAGAGACAAGTTGGGCAGTGCTCTAATAGTGTAGATTGGGGGGCATCCATATTGACAGATGGTTTAACTAGTTAGACTGACTTGACTTGTCAAATTAGGTGGTAAAGAAAGAAGCAAATTTCAGAAAGGGTTAGTGTAGTTTTTCTTGGTGGTCAAACCTAACTACGAGGCCACAAAGTTCAATCACTATGAATGTAACACTTTCAGGAATAGGTGAACAACTGCATTTAGGGATTTCCTTTTATTTGTCAAGGGGAGTAAGAAAATCAATTGTTAGCTTTCCCTTCCTCCCCTCTTCCCCTCTCTCGTGTTTAGTGTTGTATGTGAAAAGGCTGCAATTTTGGCACTAATATGTATGGTCAGTCTCAATTACTGGTCTGAATCTTACTCTGTCCAAATCTTGAATATTCTGAAGGAATATGTGTCACTCTTAATCAAAGCTCTTAGTCCCAAAAAGGAATAAGATAATGATAAGAAAAGTACTGCTAAATTTATCTCACAACCTAGCATTTTAGAATCTCTTCTTAAAGTCAGCCATAAGCAGAGAATATCTCAGCAGTAAGATATTCTATAATAATGCATTTCCTTACATATAAATAGAAATATGTAAAGGTTTTATGATTTCATTGTTTCAGATGTGTTTGAATATCTAAGTAGACTATTAGAAGTCAATGTTACTTTTTTAATCAGTGTTTCCCTTGAACACAGCATATCCCATTCACTATGGCTGTAACTTCTTGGTAAAAGTCGCTAGACACTGTGTAAAAGGAATACCAACAAATGGCCAGTGTTCATGGACTTAACTTTTATGCAGCATATTTTGTGTAGTTCTGACATGTTCAGGCTCAGCTTACTAAATTCATTGATACCTGAAAGGTGGTATTTGTTCAAGTTCAAATAAGGTTCCAGTTAGCGTATTTCCCATAAACCCTTTCTAAATAATTCCCTACCCAAGCTATCCTGGTGTGCTTTTGACGTGGCTGTATACTTTCCAGCCTGAAACAAAATTATAAGGAAGGGGGAAACCAGAGGGTTATAAGGGTTATAAGACTATTTTTGTCTGTTTTATGAATGCTTATTTCTTTAGTAATAAGTAGAATGATTTGGAAAATACAATATCTTGTTATTTTCAGACTCTAAAGCTCTATGATTCTTTGACCTCGTATATTGTGAAAGGTGTTATGCATATTAAACACTTAGTTTTGAAAACAAATTTATTCAAGCAAAGAAAATAATTGACTCATGAATATAAAAAGAGTGACCTGTGAAGACAAATGGAATTTTTTATTTTTCAGTGAGGCTTCAATTTTTAATTTGAAAATTGAAGTAATTTTTGATCTTATTGAATAAATGCATTTCAATGAACTGTAAAGTGAATGCATCTAAATATATTGATTTATCCACATTTATATATTTTATACATTAGTAACCTGTAAGGATAAACACAATAAATATTCCAAAATACTTGGTTTTTTCTTAAAATGAGTTTTATTACAAGAATGAGAAGGTATTAATCTTAATATTATTATAGAAAATGTTTCCCAAGGGATATTTCTAAACATGTATTTTAAAAAGAATAAATTGACTATTGACCTGGCATAAGGTTTGGCTTAGTAGCTTAATTGTGGGAATGTATTTTCCAAACTTTGAGATCTATAAGATAGCCACATGAATCTGTATTCTTGCTTGGACTCATAGTTCCTTACCTCTATCTTTGTTCCTTTTCCCTCTGTATTAGTCTACTCAAGCTGTCATAAAATATCACAGACTGGGTGATGTGAAAAAAAAACCCAGATACTTATTTGCTCACAGTTTCAGAGGCTAGAAGTCCAAGATAAAGTTCTGGCACCTTTGGTTTCTGGTGAAGGATCTCTTCCTGACTTGCAGAGGGCCAGCTTCCTTCTGTGTCCTCACATGGCCCTTCCTTGGTGTGTTTGCATTGGGATGGAGAGAAAGATCTCTGCTGTCTCCTCTCAAAAGGACACTAATCCTATTGGATCAGGGCCCCACCTTTATGACCTCATTTAACCTTAATTATTTCCTTAGAGGTACCATCTCTAAATACAGCCACACAGGGTTAGGGCTTCAATACATGACTACTGGGGAGATACAAACCTTCAGTCTATAACACCCTTTTATTTCTCTTTCTCAGACAATAGGTCTTTCATTTCATTCTCTGTGACCATATAATTTCCCTTTGCAGCTTCATGTGGTGTGTTGCTTCCTTCCTTCTGGGTTTTCCACTGCTGAATTGTACCGGGCTGCAACTCACACTCTAAATGTATAGGTGCTGCTTTACAGGGCACCTTCAATACCCTTAACATTTTTAGGAGCCTACTCTCATGTTCTCATAGAATCTCTTTTCTTTTTCCTGCTCTCTATTTTCTTGTGGTTGGAGAGAAAGCTTCTCTCTGGGTATGGTAGAAAGAATGATGGGTACTTCCTCCTCTCCATGGTGTCTGGGTCTTAATCCCAAGAACCTGTGAATATGTTGCTACATGGCAATAGGGAATTAAATTACAGGCGAAGTAAAGCTCGCTCACCAGTTGATTTTGAAAGTAGATTATCCTGAATATTTGTCTAGGCCTAATGTAATTACAAGATCCATTTAGAATTCAGAAGAGAAAGTCAGAGTCAGAGATGTGAAGATGCTGTGATGCTGGATCTGAAGATTGCTGAAGGGGTCACAGAAGTGTAGGTGACCTCCAGCAGCTAAAATAGGCAAGGAAATTGATTGTCTTTAATGCCTCCAGAAGGAATGCAGCCCCATCAAGACCTTAGTTCTAGCCCAGTGAAACCCATATCAGACTTTGAACCTCTATATCTGCAAGATTATAAAGCGTTTTGGATTTTAAGCCAGTAAGTTTGTTGTAATTTTTTACAGAAGCAGTAGGAAATAAACACATTGGGGAACCCAGAAGGCCAATAGATATGGTTGCTAAATGATCAGGTCCCTGGTTTACTATCAGTCTGGATGGGAGCAGCTTCTTAATCTCCAATTCCTAAACACAAAACTTTTTAGAAATCTCTCTCTCGAGAACCATATCCCATCTTAGAAGGTAACCAGTGTTATTTTCAAGTCTTATTCCTGGTTGTTTACTATCCCTAGTGGCCAGCAGAATCTACTTTCTGCTTCCCAGAAGCTCCTGGCTGTTTAGTATAATACATGCCATATATGGAATTGTTGCTTTAGTTAAGAATTTCTCGTGTGTGGTCTGGATCATCCTCATGAGAATAACTTGGGGTCCTCTACCCAAGACTTGCTGAATCAGTATCTCTGGGGTTGGGGCTCTGGAGTCGACATGTTTAATGAACATTTCAAGTGATTTTAATATCCACTAACATTTGAGATAAATTTTTCTCACTTATAATGATATTTATGAGAATAGTTTTCACAAATGTCAATCTAAAAGATTGTTTCACAGTAAAATAATTCTACATGGATATATATACCTAGAAACAAAATATTTGCTTCTGACTTCTAAATGATTATAAACTAGTGACCACATGTTTCTGAGAAACTCTTTCCATCAAGCTTATATCTTTATACAATATCTTACACATTAACTACCCAATGGCAGTTTTCCTTTTTGGCATTTTCAGGAAAGCCAACGGTTTTCACATTTGCCTTGAGGTTTACTTGCAAGTAAACCTTGTTTTTTATCATGTCATTCCTATACTACTTCCTACTGCTCTTTTGGAGTATAGGCGTTGAAGTACAATGTGAGTCTCAATAGCTTTCAATATTTTTTATGATTAAAAATATCCAGTTCCTTAGTCCAGGGGGCCACAAACTATGGTCCACTACCTACTTTTATAAATAAAATTTTATTGAAACACAGCCACACTAATTCATTTATGTATTGCCTTTGGTTGCTTTTTGCTATAACCATAGAATTAAAGAGTTGTGACAGGGACATTATGGCTCACAAAGCCTAAAATATTTACTAACTGGCCTTTTTCAGAAAAGGTCTGCCAAACCCTGCCTTAGCCTGTCAATAATTCCTCTTTTTAAAATTTATTTCCTGTCTAATTTTTTTGCACTCAAATCTATGTTATGTTTTGTCTTCTGGGATACAAAGGATGGCTGTATTTTATATTTTGAAAGTTATAGGATTGCAAGGTGGTTCAGCAAAATAAACTTTGAATTAGATAGAACAGAGAATCTTGAGCCCTGCCATTTACTGGCTGTGTGGCATTCAAATTCTCTGAACATCAGGTCTCTCATCTATGACTCATTAAATGAGTTCTTGCATATAAAATGTTTAGCACATTCCCTTTGCATGTGGTCTACCTTTGTGACCTTATTAAATTATCATGTTTAAAGTAGAGCCCTGGGGTCTTGGATGGTGAGCCTTGGTTTAACAGAAGATCACAAGGGAATTGAGATAGAGAAGTTTATTACTTCCTGGAGAAGGTACATGGCATGCCTTAAGGGGCCGCATGGAGAGGTCAAGGCAGGATGCAGGCAGAGAGATGGCAGGACCTGGGGCACATGCCTTTAATAAAGTCCATAGCTGGAGTGCTTTGGGCTAAGTCCAGATTAATCAATTCAAACCAAAAGGAGTAGGGGCTTGATATGCTTCTTGAGTGTCCTATCTAAGGAGCACACCAAGGGAAGGCTTTGGGAGGCAGGGAAACTGTTTATCACAAGGGCCATTAGAGGATTCTTATTATGAACTTTCATTTACTTGTGACTCTTCAGGCTGTTTTCTAGGACATGTGCTCCAGGGAAGGGCTAGTGTCCATTCAAATCCTCTGTAGGCTACTTGGTCACTTACAATGGAGCCAAGGAAGCAGTATTATAGAGTAGCTTAGCTACACCCTCAACATTTACTTTTATTATTTTTAATGATTTATTGTGTCCAAGTAAAAATGAGGTGTATAATAAAGCCTATTTTAAAATGAAAGTTTCTTTATATTTACCTTGGTATTCATGTATATATTACATATTTTCTGCATTATAGATATATCAATAGCTTTGGCTCTGATGTCAGTTCTACTAGATGCTGCAAACTTATACAAATTAGTGACTCTTCTGAGCCTCATTTCTCTTATTTATAGGATAGAGATCTTCTAGAATGATCATAACAGGGTTTTATGTTGTTTCTTTTGTATGAAAAATTGATAGTGCTTTAGCACAGTACTGAGTAATTAGTAGTTAATATGTGATCAATAATTATTGATTATTATAACTATTATAAGGATTTTTTATTAAGCAAATATTTATTGAAGATTTATTATTGGTGAGACTGAACTATTGGCCAGAAAATATCTTGGGGATATCAAAATGAACAAGATGTACTTTTTATCTTCAATGAGCTCACAGTCTAGTGAGGCAAGTGTGTGTGTGTGTGTGTGTGTGTGTGTGTGTGTGTATAATTAGTTGCCATATGTTATGACAAGTGTTATACATAATTAAGGCACCTAAGAATCACAGTCACGGCCCAGTGAATGGAAGAGTTAACTCTATTTGTTTTGGAGATGGTTAAGGGAGGTTTCCAGAGGACATGAACTTAACTCCGAATCTTGAAGTGTAAGTAAAGGTTTAACATAGTTGGATATTTAGGAATAGAACAGTTTCAGTTGGGGCAATAGTATGTGCAAAGCATAGAAAGAGAACAACATACTAAAGTCAAGGAAATGCAAGGCTGTTAAGTTGGCTGAGGTGTAAGTGACATTGGGGAGAGTTGGGATGTGAGGCTGGAGATGTGAGCTGAGGCCAGCTCATGGAAAATCTCTTAAAATAACACAGAAGAGTTTAGATTTTATACTGTAGGTGATGAGATATATTGAAAGGTTTTAAATTTTTTATTGTATTTTACATTAAGGTGTTTTGAGCAGGAGTTTCAGAATCATGTTAGAAATTTTTCACGATAATTATAACTGCCAGAACAGCTACAATTATGTTCTTGGCATTCTGCATATTCAATCTGAAACTTTACAATGCGTCTTCTAAATAAGCATTATTTCCCTATTTGAAACCGAGACTCCAATAAGTCAAAGGTCCATAGTAACAATAAGTAAGTGAAAGAGTAAGAAGACATAATCGGAATGTTTATTTTCAACTTCCTATTTTCATCACTACACATCGTACTCTTTCTAAGAATACTCTGTCTGCAGTTTGTAGGATAGGAAAGAGATGAGATAGGGGATGAATCAGGAAAAGGAGAACTGTTAAGAATGTATTCAGTGTCACAAGAGGGAACAAGGGCATCTCCTCACTTCCCATTTCCCCTTTTTTACTGTCTTCTACTTCCTTCCTGGCACAGTCAGTACCGCAGCCGAAGACATGGAGCAAGGGGGGAGGACTGTGGAGCTAGATGAAGAATCAGTCCAGAGTTGAGGAGCTCCATGGATGCATGAGATGGCAGACCTGGAAAAAGAGGACATGGGACCATGTGGGGCTGCTGCAGGGGTAGCAATGGGAGGAGATGGTTTATGTGTTGGAAGATGGGATACATCAGACAAATAAGTAAATTGAGCAAATGAATAAATATACTGAGTCAAGTTTCTCAATCCTGGAGGAGATATAATACAATCATGCATATGGGGAAGACTTGGAAGAACTCTTGGTTGTTAGATGATAGTATGGGGCATCAGGTAAACTCCTAGTATGCACATGTATTACATATGTGATATTATATAGTTGTAATTATATAGATGCAATACAAATGTTTCCTCGTTCTGAGAGGGCTCAGAAACAATGATGTCTCAGGAGCAATGAGTGTCCCAAGTGGCCAGAATTTGCTTTCTAAGTATCATCCTCCCTTAAAGGAGAAATGGCTAATGACAGGTTGGGGCAGAGAAGGTCCAAGATGTGCCTTAAACATGTTATTCAAAAAAAGTAAGTCCTCAAAAATAAAATGTCTCAAAATGATAAAATAAACAGTTTGAAGGCACTCTCAATAGATGAATAGAAGGGGACTTGAGTATCAAAACAATGATAGTCATTAATTATTTTAATAAAACAACACCTATTAATGTATGCTAATATATATTAATTAAGCAAGCAAGTAGGTAAATGGCAGAGCAATGGAAAGCTATTCCTCAGAGTTCAAGTAAGTGTTGGAAATAGAGAATCACCATTTGACAGCCATCAGATGAGATTGATTCAGTTGGAAATTGTCCATGGATGCTAAGGCTGGTAGGTAGAATTTGAGGAACAGGGTATTAATGTAATCTTGGAACACCTAATCCATTACAATACTAATACTAATCCATTACAATCAGGAAAATTGTGAATTTAAGGTGGAGAAAGATGTTAGACACCACTAAGACCAGGTCATCTGCATTGATACCATTTGGGACAGGTTGACATTGTGTGCTTCTTGATGTGATGTACCACAAAGAGCACAGCATCATTTCTGTGGTTTCCCTCCCAGTGCATGGTCTGAGTCTGGTCATGAAGACTCTGTAGATGGGCCCAGGCTAAAAACCATCCTACAGGCTATAAGACCTGTTCTCTTCAAAACTGTAAGAATATGAAAGACTGAGAAGGACTCAGGAATTGTTCCAGATTGAAGGAGTCTATAATACACAATATCTAAGTATAAGCATATTTCTAGGATCTTAGACTAGCAAGAAAAGGGACATTGTGAGGTGTCTTATCTATTTCTGGGGGAAAGTGTTCCCCGTAACTTAGTGATATAAAGCAAAAGCCATTGTATTATATCTCATGATTTTTTTTAGGTCAGGAATTTGGCCAGGCTTACCTGAACAATTCTTCTGTGCAATGTGGTATTGAACGTTGGCAAGTGGGCAGAAATGGAGGGCCCAGTACAGCCTCAATCATACTTCTAAAGACTTGGCAGGGATGGTTGGAAGACTGGGCTCAGCTGGGGATTTCAGAGGGACAGCTTACCCGTGGCAGCTCCAGCATAGTGGTCTCAGGAAATCAGACTTCTTTATATGGCAGCTCAGGACACCACACACAGTACTGATGAGCAATCATTAATGTCAACTGATTCAAGGGTAGAGGAATTAGACAACACATCTTTTTTTTTTTGGAATTGTATTATATTGAGAGATCAATCTGGGGACACTTGACAGCTCTAGAACATTGAGAATTCCTGCCCATAAACATATGTCTCTCCACTTATTAATGACTTTTGTAACGGCTTTTAATAAAGCATCAAACATTTTCACGTTAAGGTCTTACATTTTTTTTTTCACACACACACACACTGTATTTTATTTTTACAAGAGATAAATAGACTGACACCAAGCATTGTACATGGATGACCACAACAAAAGCAACAATGATTGCAATTACCAAACAGGAAACACACTCATACTATGTCATAATATTGACATTCAGTCCAGTAATCCTCCACTGTAACAGCTCCTTTACTTTGCAGTGAAAATTGATTTGTATATTCTTTGCCTCTGAGTCCTTGTGGGATTTTTTTTTTTTTAATTCAGACAGAAAATCACAAAAATTATACTCATCCTCATCAGTTCACTCAGTCCCATGTAATTAATTTTTTTTTTCATCTTGATCTTTTGTTAGCACTTTTATGAGTTCATCAGTTTTTCATTAGAGTTCTGAAAATGCTTATTCATTCAGTTCAGCAGTACAGTCAGTTACCAGAAACCTGTACTTGTCAGAGTCTTTTCCATGAATTCCTTGAAGATGAAACCCTTTTATAGGAACATATTTGCAAAATCATCAGAGTACACCCAGAACTGTCTGTAAATGACAAAAGACTTAAAAATGACCACGGTTAAAGATTTGATGAAAGTTCATAATAATGCAGTTGACAAGAAAATTAGTTATTTCTGAGATATACATTTTAAAGTAATAACTAGGGTTATTACTTATAACATTATACCAGAACATATAAGATTTTTAGAAATTTCATGTAATGTCTGAAACATTTATATTAACATATTTCCATACATATTTCCATACACATACAAATATAAGATTTTTAGAAATTTTATGTAATGTCTGAAACATTTATATTAACATATTTCCATACAAATAACCCAATGAAAGTTTAGTATTAGTTGTTTTGTTTGTTGTTTTATACTGCAGGTTCTTATTAGGCATCAATTTTATACACATCAGTGTATACATGTCAATCCCAATCGCCCAATTCAGCACACCACCATCCCCACCCCACCACAGTTTTCCCCCCTTGGTGTCCATATGTCCATTCACTACATCTGTGTCTCAACTTCTGCCCTGCAAACTGGCTCATCTGTACCATTTTTCTAGGTTCCACATACATGCATTAATATACGATATTTGTTTTTCTCTTTCTGACTTACTTCACTCTGTATGACAGTCTCTAGATCCATCCATGTCTCAACAAATGACTCAATTTCGTTCCTTTTATGGCTGAGTAATATTCCATTGTATATATGTACCACAACTTCTTTATCCATTTGTCTGTTGATGGGCATTTAGGTTGCTTCCATGACCTGGCTATTGTAAATAGTGCTGCAATGAACATTGGGGTGCATGTGTCTTTTTGAATTACGGTTTTCTCTGGGTATATGCCCAGTAGTGGGATTGCTGGGTCATATGGTAATTCTATTTTTAGTTTTTTAAGGAACCTCCATATTGTTCTCCATAGTGGCTGTATCAATTTACATTCCCACCAACAGTGCAAGAGGGTTCCCTTTTCTCCACACCCTCTCCAGCATTTGTTGTTTGTAGATTTTCTGATGATGCCCATTCTAACAGGAGTGAGGTGATACCTCATTGTAGTTTTGATTTGCATTTCTCTAATAATTAGTGATGTTGAGCATCTTTTCATGTGCTTCGTGGCCCTCTGTATGTCTTCTTTGGAGAAATGTCTATTTAGGTCTTCTGCCCATTTTTGGATTGGGGTGTTTGTTTCTTTAATATTGAGCTGAATGAGCTGTTTATATACTTTGGAGATTAATCCTTTGTCCGTTGATTCATTTGCAAATATTTTCTCCCATTCTGAGACTTGTCTTTTCATCTTGTTTATGGTTTCCTTTGCTGTGCAAAAGCTTTGAAGTTTCATTAGGTCCCACTTGTTTATTTTTGTTTTTATTTCCATTACTCTAGGAGGTGGATCAAAAAAGACCTTGCTGTGATTTATGTCAAAGAGTGTTCTTCCTATGTTTTCCTCTAAGAGTTTTATAGTGTCCAGTCTTATATTTAGGTCTCTAATCCATTTTGAGTTTATTTTTGTGTATGGTGTTAGGGAGTATTCTAATTTCATTCTTTTATATGTAGCTGTCCAGTTTTCCCAGCACCACTTATTGAAGAGACTGTCTTTTCTCCATTGTATATCTTTGCCTCCTTTGTCATAGATTAGTTGACCATAGGTGCGTGGGTTAATCTCTGGGCTTTCTATCTTGTTCCATTGACCTGTGTTTCTGTTTCTGTGCCAGTACCATATTGTCTTGATTACTGTAGCTTTGTAGTATAGTCTGAAGTCAGGGAGTCTGATTCCTCCAGCTCCGTTTTTTTTCCCTCAAGACTGCTTTGGCTATTTGGGGTCTTTTGTGTCTCCATACAAATTTTAAGATGGTTTGTTCTAGCTCCGTAAAAAATGCCATTGGTAATTTGATAGGGGTTGCATTGAATCTGTAGATTGCTTTGGGTAGTATACTCATTTTCACAATGTTGATTCTTCCAATCCAAGAACATGGTATATCTCTCCATCTGTTGGTATCATCTTTAATTTCTTTCATCAGTGTCTTATAGTTTTCTGCATACAGGTCTTTTGTCTCCCTAGGTAGGTTTATTCCTAGGTATTTTATTCTTTTTGTTGCAATGGTAAATGGGAGTGTTTCCTTAATTTCTCTTTCAGATTTTTCATCATTAGTGTATAGGAATGCAAGAGATTTCTGTGCATTAATTTTGTATCCTGCAACTTTACCATATTCATTAATTAGCTCTAGCAGTTTTCTGGTGGCTGTTTTAGGATTCTCTATGTATAGTATCATGTCATCTGCAAACAGTGACAGTTTTACTTCTTCTTTTCCAATTTGTATTCTTTTTATTTCTTTTTCTTCTCTGATTGCCGTGGCTAGGAGTTCCAGAACTATGTTGAATAATAGTGGTGAGAGTGGACATCCTTGTCTCATTCCTGATCTTACAGGAAATGCTTTCAGTTTTTCACCATTGAGAATGATGTTTGCTGTGGGTTTGTCATATATGGCCTTTATTATGTTGAGGTAGGTTCCCTCTATGCCCACTTTCTGGAGAGTTGTTATCATAAATGGGTGTTGAATTTTGTCAAAAGCTTTTTCTGCATCTATTGAGATGATCATATGGTTTTTATTCTTCAATTTGTTAATATGGTGTATCACATTGATTGATTTGCGTATATTGAAGAATCCTTGCATCCCTGGGATAAATCCCACTTGATCATGGTGTATGATCCTTTTAATGTGTTGTTGGATTCTGTTTGCTAGTATTTTGTTGAGGATTTTTGCATCTATGTTCATCAGTGATATTGGTCTGTAATTTTCTTTTTTTGTAGTGTCTTTGTCTGGTTTTGGTATCAGGGTGATGGAGGCCTCATAGAATGAGTTTGGGAGTGTTCCTTCCTCTGCAATTTTTTGGAAGAGTTTGAGAAGGATGGGTGTTAGCTCTTCTCTAAATGTTTGATAGAATTCACCTGTGAAGCCATCTGGTCCTGGACTTTTGTTTGTTGGAAGATTTTTAATCACAGTTTCAATTTCATTACTTGTGATTGGTCTGTTCATATTTTCTCTTTCTTCCTGGTTCAGTCTTGGAAGGTTATACCTTTCTAAGAATTTGTCCATTTCTTCCAGGTTGTCCATTTTATTGGCATAAAGTTGCTTGTAAGTGTCTCTTAGGATGCTTTGTATTTCTGCGGTGTCTGTTGTAACTTCTCCTTTTTCATTTCTGATTTTATTGATTTGAGTCCTTTCCCTCTTTTTCTTGATGAGTCTGGCTAATGGCTTATCAATTTTGTTTATCTTCTCAAAGAACCAACTTTTAGTTTTATTGATCTTTGCTATTGTTTTCTTTGTTTCTATTTCATTTATTTCTGCTCTGATCTTTATGATTTCTTTCCTTCTGCTAACTTTGGGTTTTGTTTGTTCTTCTTTCTCTAGTTCCTTTAGGTGTAAGGTTAGATTGTTTACTTGAGATTTTTCTTGTTTCTTTAGGTAGGCTTGTATAGCTATAAACTTCCCTCTTAGAACTGCTTTCGCTGCATCCCATAGCTTTTGGGTCGTCGTGTTTTCATTGTCATTTGTCTCTAGGTATTTTTTTATTTCCTCTTTGATTTCTTCAGTGATCTCTTGGTTATTTAGTAACGTATTGTTTAGCCTCCATGTGTTTGTCTTTTTTACGTTTTTTTCCCTGTAATTCATTTCTAATCTCATAGCGTTGTTGTGAGAAAAGATGCTTGATATGATTTCAATTTTCTTAAATTTACTGAGGCTTGATTTGTGACCCAAGATGTGATCTATCCTGGAGAATGTTCCGTGCACACTTGAGAAGAATGTGTAATCTGCTGTTTTTGGATGGAATGTCCTATATATATCAATTAAATCTATCTGGTCTATTGTGTCATTTAAAGCTTCTGTTTCCTTATTTATTTTCATTTTGGATGATCTGTCCATTGGTGTAAGTGAGGTGTTAAAGTCCCCCACTATTACTGTGTTACTGTCGATTTCCTCTTTTATAGCTGTTAGCAGTTGCCTTATGTATTGAGGTGCTCCTATGTTGGGTGCATATATATTTATAATTGTTATATCTTCTTCTTGGATTGATCCCTGATCATTATGTAGTGTTCTTCTTTGTCTCTTGTAATAGTCTTTGTTCTAAAGTCTATTTTGTCTGATATGAAAATTGCTACTCCAGCTTTCTTTTGATTTCCATTTGCATGGAATATCTTTTTCCATCCCCTCACTTTCAGTCTGTATGTGTCCCTAGGTCTGAAGTGGGTCTCTTGTAGACAGCATATAGATGGGTCTTGTTTTTGTATCCATTCAGCCAGTCTATGTCTTTTGGTTGGGGCATTTAATCCATTCACGTTTAAGGTAATTATCGATATGTATGTTCCTATGACCATTTTCTTAATTGTTTTGGGTTTGTTTTTGTAGGTCCTTTTCTTCTCTTGTGTTTCCCACTTAGAGAAGTTCCTTTAGCATTTGTTGTAGAGCTGGTTTGGTGGTGCTGAATTCTCTTAGCTTTTGCTTGTCTGTAAAGCTTTTGATTTCTCCATCAAATCTAAATGAGATCCTTGCCGGGTAGAGTAATCTTGGTTGTAGGTTCTTCCCTTTCATCACTTTAAGTATATCATGCCACTCCCTTCTGGCTTGCAGAGTTTCTGCTGAGAAATCAGCTGTTAACCTTATGGGAGTTCCCTTGTATGTTATTTGTCGTTTTTCCCTTGCTGCTTTCAATAATTTTTCTTTGTCTTTAATTTTTGCCAATTTGATTACTATGTGTCTCGGTGTGTTTCTCCTTGGGTTTATTCTGTATGGGACTCTCTGTGCTTCCTGGACTTGGGTGGCTATTTCCTTTCGCATGTTAGGGACGTTTTCGACTCTAATCTCTTCAAATATTTTCTCTGGTCCTTTCTCTCTCTCTTCTCCTTCTGGGACCCCTATAATGCGAATGTTGTTGCGTTTAATGTTGTCCCAGAGGTCTCTAAGGCTGTCTTCATTTCTTTTCATTCTTTTTTCTTTAGTCTGTTCCGCAGCAGTGAATTCCACCATTCTGTCTTCCAGGTCACTTATCCGTTCTTCTGCCTCAGTTATTCTGCTATTGATTCCTTCTAGTGTAGTCTTCATTTCAGTTATTGTATTGGTCATCTCTGTTTGTTTGTTCTTTAATTCTTCTAGGTCTTTTTTAATCATTTCTTGCATCTTCTCAATCTTTGCCTCCATTCTTATTCCGAGGTCCTGGATCATCTTCACTATCATTATTCTGAATTCTTTTTCTGGAAGGTTGCCTATCTCCACTTCATTTAGTTGTTTTTCTGGGGTTTTTTCTTGTTCCTTCATCTGGTACATAGCCCTCTGCCTTTTCATCTTCTCTATCTTTCTGTAACTGTGGTTTTTGGTCCACAGGCTGCAGGATTGTAGTTTTTCTTGCTTCTGCTGTCTTCCCTCTGGTGGTTGAGGCTATCTAAGAGCTAGACAACACATCTTGATGGGAGAAATAGCAAAGTCATTGAGGTCATCTTTGGTCTACCACAGTGGTACAGTAAGCAAATTTGGAATGGGGTCTGAAAAGGTGGCAGTGTTATCAATGTTGAATAACTGATTAGGAGGGTTATATGGTGGTTCATATAGATGTGTGTTCTAGTTTTAAAGAAATACACACTGGAATGTTTGAAGTATTTAAGGATAATGTGGTATTACATCTGCAGCTTACTCTCAAAAGGTTCTGGAAAGGACTTAGACATATTTGTGTGTATCTATGTACATGTATATATACATATTGTCTATGTGTATATACATATATGTATATATGTATATAGAGGGGGGCACAATGGGGCAAATGTGGTAAAATGTTAACAATTGGATATTATGGTTGAAGGTAATATGGGAATTCTGGCTACTTTTCTATATGTTTGAAATTATTTCAAAATATAAAACATTTACATTTAAGAGAAAGGAAAAAAATGATTAGAGTCTGAAGTAAGGTAGCTGCAGTGGACATGAAGAGAAGAGGATGAATTGATGATAAATAAGACTTTAATAGATAAATGGATGTTAGATTGAGCAAGATGGCTTGGAACACTGTCATAAGCACAGAAGTTCCATTGGCTGCTCATTTACAGAGAGAAGCAAACTAGCAAAGCTTGCCAATAACACTTTGCGCTGACATTTTGCTTTGTCCTTTAATGATCACCCTGGAAAACAAACAATCAGCCAAGTTTAATTTTAAAAAGCATTGAGACTGTTTAAACAGAGTCAGATTTACTTAAATGTATAATGCATTCCTTCGTTCGGAATAAAATCTGTGGCTCTTTCTTATTTGATGGAAAAATTCTTCTACATAAGCATATTCCAAATGGATGAACAGACTAAGTGTGAGTAATGTGGTTTAGTTTGTGCATAGTACACACTTCCACAAGAGAAGAAATTCTTTCATAATAAACATATATCTTAAAATATACTTTAGGATTAAAACAATCTTATTTATTGTATGAAATGCGGTGTGGAATGAGTGTGTGATGGATTCCATATGAATTACTCAAAGGTCAAAAAGAAAAGGTATAAAGCAATGAGATTTAGAGCAAGGAATCTGAGGACAGTGTTATAAAGAAGTTTATATGAATAAATAAGACCATTCGTAAGGTATGACATGTGGAATGAATGTTACCTCACAGTATTGTGAAGCCTTAAAATAAATAACCCAATCGTTTTCAGTATCTCTGCTCAGGATGTAAAGTTGACAACCATCTCCATGGGAGGTGCTGACATTTTGCTGGAACATTATGAAAAGAGAGCTCCTGCTGTGGATAGGAAACATTATTTCATCAAAACTAAGAAATCAGAAGTCAAATATACTATAAAGGGACGTTCTTATCAGCTTTATTAAATGTAGTCATTTTTTTCCTCTGAATTCTTTGATGACAGGTATGTAATTTCATTTCATAGGTTAAAAAATAGGTGGAATTGTGGCAGGAATTATTTAGATTAGTTTTCATGGGTCAGGATGGTTGTAGAAAACAACAAAAAATGGCAAATATTTTCTAAATTTGAATTATGATGTGAATCATCTCAGGTACTTCATAAAGCACTTAACCTATATCCAACAGCAACAGTAAATCTAACTAGTGATATAGCATGCTTCTCCAGTGTGTGTGCCTACGTATGCACTGTGTCTGCATTGCAGGAAATGAAAGTGGACATGTAGAAGGGAATGAACTGAAGATGAAGAAAGGTGACTTTAACTGAGAATTAGAAAGCCTTATAGATGAGAATTAGAAAGCCTTATCAGAGACTTTAGCTCTCAGAATTCACTTTATTTTGCATATGTATGTGTACATCTGTGTATTTTTGTTAAAAATCATAAGATTTCTGATATTGATTCTTAAGAATTCTATACTAGTCTTTTGTTTCTTACTTGATAGTTGAAGTAAGTACTTAAATATAGCATATTAGATAATCATGTCTGTATTAGTTATCCATCACTGTATACCAAATTACCTCAAAACCTAGCAGCTTCAAACAACATTTATTGTCTCACAGTTTTAGGGGTCAAGAATCTATGCACAGCTTAGCTATATGCCTTTGACTCCAAGTTTCTCACATACTTGCAATGTAAGGGACAGGCTGGGGCTATAGATATTTCAGTAGGGGAGCCTCCAAGCTCATGCACATGGCTGTTGGCAGGCCTCAGGTCTGTTGGTGGGAAACCTCAGTTGTTTGCCATGAAGACCTCTGTGTGGAGTTACTAACAACATGGCAGTTTGTTTCCCCCCACAGTGAGGTGTACATGTGTGAGAGGGAGAGACAGGGACTGAAGTCAAAGTCTTTTTGTATCTAATCTTGGAATTGACATCTAATCGCTTTTGAAGTATTATTTGTTAGCAGCAACTCCCTAGGTCCAGTATTCACTCAAAAAATGATGTTACACAAGGATATGAATACCAGGAGGTAAGAATCCTGGGAACCAACCACCATGATGTTAAAAGTTCTTGGTCACTCCTGGATCATGAATTTCTCCCTTTGCAGCTTTCTGCTGGACTCTGACCTATTGCCAAGTTAAGCCATTGCTTCTTTCCTTCCTGCTTCTCTTCTATTCCCTCTTTTATCAGCTTTCTCCCATTCCCAAAATTTATGTTTTAAATCAGTGGTCCTCAAACTGAGAATTCCATAGGCAATTTCTACATCAACTTTATGTTCTCTTTCCTAATATTGTTCTGCCTGAGATATTCCTGGACTCACAATGGCGCTCTTCCTTTACAGATGTAAGATAATCCTCAAACCTCTGACCATCCCTTTTTTTGCTCCCCAATCTTGCTATGGAGCATTGCTCCTGTATATAAAAACCTCTGGGATACAAACAAATGAGAGGTATCCTTTAATGGTTAATTAAGGTAGCCTGAAGTCTGAGTGCTTCCCCATTTTTCCTTTCCTTGTGTATTTATCTTTTTCAGAATGAAGCATGATTTTTACAAATTGGATATTTTGGTCTTTTGAGATATTCTCTATTCAGATATATGGTCGTATATTGTCTTGAATATAAGGGCAACTCTCTTTTTAATAATTTGCCTCCTTATCCTTACCTCTATCCCCATTTCCACCATTTTAAAAAATACTTTTTTTTTTCTTCCTGGGTGGAAGAGTCCTTGGGAGCAAAAATTACTAACTGCTAAAAGTGGCATTTTCAAGTATCTAAACATAAGCAATTCTTAACTATTCTAGACCCTAATCTCTGGGTTGTATAATTAGTTAGAAATAAAAACAGCCACAAAAGTTGAAGCAGAATAGGTTAGTTTTAAAAAAAATCACTAAAGTATTTTCTGGGGTTACAAAAATGATCTAGGTATGCTGGATAAAATCCAAAGATAAAACTTGTATTTTTTTTTTCAAGACTTAATATGTATATTTTTAAAAGGTAGCAAAAATGGGTCTTTATCAAATCATGTGTAATATGTCCCAATCACAGTCAAACTTCACGTTATTTCCTTCTACAAAATGCTTAATACTTTATGCTTTTTTTTCCCCATAAATTTATTTATTTATTTATTTTTGGCTGCATTGGGTCTTCACTGCTGTGTGCAGGCTTTCTTTAGTTGTGGCAAGCGGGGGCTACTCTTCATTGCAGTGCATGGGCTTCTCATTGCAGTGGCTTCTCTTGTTGTGGAGCATGGGCTCTAGGCACATGGGCTTCAGTAGTTGTGGCTCGCGGGCTCTAGAGCACAGTCTCAGTAGTTGTGGCGCACTGGCTTAGTTGCTCCGCAGCATGTGGGATCTTCCTGGACCAGGGATTGAACCCATGTCCTCTGCACTGGCAGGTGGATTCCCTGCACCACAAGGGAAGCCCAATATTTTATGCTTTTTTTTTGACAAATATCTTTTACCCCAAATTTTTTAGCTAGTAGACACAATATTCAGCACATTATGCTTTTTTCTTTGGTTAAAAACAGAAAACTAGAATATCTAGACAGATCAATAGGGAAACAACATACTTAAATGATAATATAGACAAATTGGACCTAATAGACATATACAGACCATTTCACCCAACAGCAGAAGAATACACATTCTTAAACACTTATGCAACTTTCTCCAGGATAAATTAAATATTAGCTCACAAAACAAATCTTAACAAAGTTAAGATTTTAAGAAGATTGAAATCATACCAAGTGTCTTTTCTGGCCACAGTGGAGTGAAACTAGATATCAATAGCAAAAGGAAACTGGAAAATTCACAAATATGTGAAAATTTAACAACACACTCTTGAACAACCGTTGGGCCAAAGAAGACATCAAAAAGGAAATTAGAAAATACCCTGAGGCAAACAAAAATGAAAATACAACATAAAAATCATAAAAGATACAGCAAAAGTAGTACTAAGAGAGAAGTTTGTAATATGTGCCTACTTAAAAAAAAAAAAAAAAACCTCAGACAACCTAACTTTATATGCCAAGGAACTAGAAAAAGAACAAACTGAATCCAAATTTATCAGAAGGAAGGCAATAACAAAGATTAGGGCAAAAATAAACAAAATAGAAAAATAATAGGAAAAAATCAGGAAAACTAAAAGTTACCTTTTCAAAATGAAACAAAATTGACAAACCATTAGCTAAATTAAGGAAAAAAGAACACTTAAAATCAGAAATGAAAGAGGAGACATTACAACTAATACTACGGAAATAGAAAAGATCATGAGTGACTACTATGAACAATTATATGTTAACATAGATTTCCTAGAAGAAATGGATAAAATCCTAGAAATATACAATTTGCAAAGATTAAGTGATGAAGAAGTAGAAAGTATGAATAGACCTATAGCTGATATAGAGAATAAATCAGTTATCAAAGCTGACCAACAAAGAAAAGCCTAGGCTGTTTGTTTCACTGATGAATTCTATCAAACATTTAAAGAGTAATTGATGCCAACCCTCTTCAAACTCTTCCAAAAAACTGAAGAGGAAGGAATTGTTCCAAACTCATTTTATGAGGCTAGCATTACCCTAATACCAAAGTCAGACAAAGATGCCACAAGAAAATAAAATTACAGGTCAGTATCCCCGAGGAACATAGATGTAAAATTTGATCACACACCGTAGCCTAGTGGAATTTATCCCTGGGATGCAAAATTGGTTCAACATATTAAGATCAATTAATATGATGTACCATCCTAACAGAATAAGGAATTAAAACACATTTCAGTAGATGCAGAAAAAGCATTTGACAAAACTCAACACTTTTCACAATAAAAACTCTCAAACTAGGATTACAAGGAAACTACCTCAACATAATATAGGCCATATATGAAAATCCCCCTGCTAACATCATACTCAGTGGTGAAAAGCTGTATACTTATTTTCTAAAATCAGCAACAAGATAAGAATGCCTACTCTCACCTCTTCTATTCAACATAGGACTAGAAGTCATAGCTGGAGCAGTTAGACAAGAAAAGGAAAAGACATCCCAATTGGAAAGGAAGAAGTAAAATTGTCCCTGTTTGCAGATAACATGCTTTTATATATAGAAACCACTAAAAACTCCATAAAGAAACAAACTCTTAGAACTAATAACAAATCGAGTAAAGTTGCAGGACACAAAATCAAAATACAAAAATCAGTTGCATTTCTATACACTAACAACAAACTACCTGAAAAGAAATTAAGAAAATAATTTTATTTTCACTAGCATAGAAAAGACTAAAATACTTAGGAATAAACTTAACCAAGGAGGTGAAAGACATTTATATCAAAAACTATAAAACATTGATGAAAGAAATTAAACACAAACAAATGGAAAGACAACCTGTGCTCATGAATTGGAAAACAATATTGTTAAAATGTGCACTACCCAAAGTGATATATCAAAATTCCAATGGCATTTTTTTTACAGATAAATAATTCTTTAATTTATATAGAATCATAAAAGTTCACAAATAGACAAATCAGTCTTAAAAAAGAACAGAGCTGGAGGCATCATGCTGCCTGACTTTAAACTATATTACAAAACTATAGTAATCAAAACAGTACAAGACTGGAATAAAAAGAGACATATAGACCAAAGGAACAGAATAGAGAGCTGCAAAATAAACACAAACATATAAGGTCAACTGATCTTCAACAAGAGTGCCAAGAAAACACAATGGGGAAAGGATAGTCTCTTCAATAACTGGTTGAAAAAAACTGAAAAGTCATATGTAGAGGAATGAAATTGGGCTCTTACACTATACACAACTCAGAATGGATTAAAGACTTAAATGCAAGACCTGAAACTGTACAACTTCTAGAAGAAAACAGGGGACAAGCTTACAGATTTTGGTCTTGGGAATGATTTCATGGTTATGAAACCAAAAGCACAGCAACAAAAACACAAGTAAGCAAGCAGGACCATATCAAACTAAAATACTTCTTCACAGCAAAGGAAACAGCAGAGTGAAAAGACAACTTAGGGAGTGGGAGAAAATATTTGCAAACCATATATAAGGGGTTAATACCCAAAACATACAAGGAAATTTGACAACTCAATAGGGAAAAATTTAAAAACCAGATTAAATAATGGCTTATGGATCTGACCATACATTTCTCCAGAGAATATATACAAATGGCCAAAAGGTACATAAAAAATGCTCAATGTCAGTAGTCATCAAGGAAATGCAAATTCATACCACCGTGAGATATCCATTCATCCCTATCAGGTTGGCTATTAGAAAAGGAAAAAGTGATGACCAGGATGTGGAAAACTGGAACCCATGCACATTGTTGGTGGTAATTCAAAATGGTGCAGTTGCTATAGAAAATAGTGTGGAGTTTCCTCAAAAAAGTTAAAAATAGAACTGTCGCATAGAACCAGAAATCCCCCTCTGGGTATTTATCCAAGAGAATTGAAATCAGAATCCCAAAAAGATATCAGTACTCCCATGTTCATTGCAGCACTATTCACAACAGCCAAGAGGTGGAAACAACCTGGATGTCCATGAACAGATTAATAGATAAGGAAAATGTGGTATGTGCATATAATGGAATATCATTTTGCCTTAAAGAAGGAATTCTGACATATGGTACAACATTTGTGAACATTATGCTAAGTGATATAAACAAGTCACAGAAAGAAAAATACTTCATAATTCTATTTATATGAGGAATGTAAAATAGTCAAATTTATAGCACCAGAGTGAAATGGTGGTTGCCAGGGCCTGGGTGAAGGGGGAAATGAGGAGTTACTTGTCAAGGCACATAAAGTTTCAGTTAAGTTAAGATATACTCTAGAGATCTGTGTACACAGTATGTATAGTCAAAAATAATACATTGTACAAAACAATTTTAAGAGAGTAAATCTCATGTTAAGTGTTCTTACTACAATAAAATAATGAAACTAGGAAAGTAGAGTCATCATGTAGAATGAAACTGATAGTTAATTTTTGTTCTTGTTTCTTATTTAATCATTCATAAAAGCTCAACTCCAGTTTTGAGGAATTTATGCATGTGCAAACAAATACATTCCCCAAAGGAATTCCTCACCTCATAAATAATTTTTAATAGTAGCTACTCATTGCATTGGTTTATTATAAAATAATAAGAAACAAGATATTGATATATTAGTTTTCTAAATTGTAAAAATTTAACTGTGTTAGATCTGTAACACTACTTTAACATAATGCCTTTTACTACTATATTTTATCTATCTGACTACATCTAATTATTTTGGTGTATTTTGTAAAATTCATTAAACTTGAATTGAAAAATAAAGTTAGCATAATTTTTTCCTGACATAAAGTAAGATTGACTGATTTTACTATGTGAACTGTTTTGCCAACTAGATTATAGAGTAAATATTTTAAAATGTACTAAATCTTGCAGAGGCAAGATTTTGATTAAAATGTATTTAAGTTTTATTAAACATAAGAGATACAATGTCTGTTTCCTCCCTCAGTTGTAGGTTTATCAAGGGTAAGTTGCATTCATCATGTTGTTATATTCAATGCTTAGTGTGGTATCTAGTACAGATTTTCTTCTGTTGTTGATTTGTAATTTAATTGCATTGTGGTTGCAGAACACAAATGGTGTGAGGTCAATTCTTTTAAATTTATTAAGGCTTGTTTTCTGACCCAGTGTATGATCTCTCCTGGAGAATATTCAATATGGTCTTTTTATTATTTTTTTTGAATTTTTGAATTTTATTTAATTTTTTTTTAAACACCAGGTTCTTATTAGTTATCAGTTTTATACACATCAGTGTGTACATGTCAATCCCAATCTCCCCATTCATCACAAACCCACCCCCCACGGCTTTCCCCCCTTGGTGTCCATACGTTTGTTCTCTACATCTGTGTCTCAATTTCTGCCCTGCAACCCGGTTCATCTGTACCATTTTTCTAGGTTCCACATATATGCGTTAATATACGATATTTGTTTTTCTCTTTCTGACTTACTTCACTCTGTATGACAGTCTTTAGATCCATCCAAGTCTCAACAAATGACTCAATTTCGTTCCTTTTTATGGCTGAGTAATATTCCATTGTATATATGTACCACATCTTCTTTATCTATTCATCTGTTGATGGGCATTTAGGTTGCTACCATGACTGGGCTATTGTAAATAGTGCTGCAATGAACATTGGGGTGCATGTGTCTTTTTGAATTACGGTTTTCTCTGGGTATATGCCCAGTAGTGGGACTGCTGGATCATATGGTAATTCTATTTTTAGTTTTTTTAAGGAACCTCCATACTGTTCTCCATAGTGGCTGTATCAATTTACATTCCCACCAACAGTGCAAGAGGGTTCCCTTTTCTCCACACTGTCTCCAGTATTTATTGTTTATAGATTTTTTGATGATGGCCATTCTGACTGCTGTGAGGTGATACATCATTATAGTTTTGATTTCTGTTTCTCTAATGATTAGTGATGTTGAGCATCCTTTCATGGGTTTGTTGGCAAGCTGTATATCTTCTTTGGAGAAATGTCTGTTTAGGTCTTCTGCCGTTTTTTGGATTGGGTTGTTTGTTTTTTTGATATTGAGCTGAATGGGCTGTTTGTAAATTTTGCAGATTAATCCTTTGTCAGTTGCTTCATATGCAAATATTTTCTCCCATTCTGAGGGTTGTCTTTTGGTCTTCTTTATGGTTTCCTTTGCTGTGCAAAAGCTTTGAAGTTTCATTAGGTCCCATTTGTTTATTTTTGTTTTTATTTCCATTATTCTAGGAGGTGGATCAAAAAAGATCTTGCTGTGATTTATGTCAAAGAGTGTTCTTCCTATGTTTTCCTCTAAGAGTTTTATAGTGTCCAGGCTTACATTTAGGTCTCTAATCCATTTTGAGTTTATTTTTGTGTATGGTGTTAGGGAGTTTTCTAATTTCATTCTTTTACATGTAGCTGTCCAGTTTTCCTAGCACCACTTATTGAAGAGGCTGTCCTTTCTCCATTGTATATCCTTGCCTCCTTTGTCATAGATTAGTTGACCATAGGTGCGTGAGTTTATCTCTGGGCTTCCTATTCTGTTCCATTGATCTGTGTTTCTGTTTTTGTTCCAGTACCATATTGTCTTGATTACTGTAGCTTTGTAGTATAGTCTGAAGTCAGGGAGTCTGATTCCTCCAGCTCCGTTTTTTTCCCCTCAAGACTGCTTTGGCTATTTGGGGTCTTTTGTGTCTCCATACAAATTTTAAGATTTTTTGTTCTAGTTCTGTGAAAAATGCCATTGGTAATTTGATAGGGGTTGCATTGAATCTGTAGATTGCTTTGGGTAGTAGAGTCATTTTCACAATATTGATTCTTCCAATCCAAGAACATGGTATATCTCTCCATCTGTTTGTATCATCTTTAATTTCTTTCATCATTGTCTTATAGTTTTCTGCATACAGGTCTTTTGTCTCCCTTGGTAGGTTTCTTCCTAGGTATTTTATTCTTTTTGTTGCAATGGTAAATGGGAGTGTTTCCTTAAATTCTCTTTCAGATTTTTCATCATTAGTGTGTAGGAATGCAAGAGATTTCTGTGCATTGATTTTGTATCTTGCAACTTTACCAAATTCATTGATTAGCTCTAGTAGTTTTCTGGTGGCATTTTTTAGGATTCTGTCTATATAGTATCATGTCATCTGCAAACAGTGACAGTTTTACTTCTTCTTTTCCAATTTGTATTCCTTTTATTTCTTTTTCTTCTTGATTGCCGTGGCTAGTACTTCCAAAACTATGTTGAGTAATAGTGGTGAGAGTGGACATCCTTGTCTTATTCCTGATCTTAGAGGAAATGCTTTCAATTTTTCACCATTGAGAATGATGTTTGCTGTGGGTTTGTCATATATGGCCTTTATTATGTTGAGGTAGGTTCCCTCTATGCCTAATTTCTGAAGAGTTTTTATCAGAAATGGGTGTTGAATTTTGTCAAAAGCTTTTTCTGCATCTATTGAGATGATCATATGGTTTTTATTCTTCAATTTGTTAATATGGTGTATCACATTGATTGATTTGCATATATTGAAGAATCCTTGCATTCCTGGGATAAATCCCACTTGATCATGCTGTATGATCCTTTTAATGTGTTGTTGGATTCTGTTTGCTAGTATTTTGTTGAGGATTTTTGCATCTATATTCATGAGTGATACTGGTCTGTAATTCTTCTTTTTTGTAGTATCTTTGTCTGGTTTTGGTATCAGGGTGATGGAGGCCTCATAGAACGAGTTTGGGACTGTTCCTTTCTCCGCAATTTTTTGGAAAAGTTTGAGGAGGGTGTATGTTAGGTCTTCTCTAAATGTTTGATAGAATTCACCTGTGAAGCCATCTGGTCCTGTACTTTTATTTCTTGGAAGATTTTTAATCACAGTTTCAATTTCATTACTTGTGATTGGTCTGTTCATATTTTCTATTTGTTCCTGGTTCAGTCTTGATAGGTTATACCTTTCTATGAATGTGTCCATTTCTTCCAGGTTGTCCATTTTATTGGCATAGAGTTGCTTGTAGTAGTCTCTTAGGCTGCTTTGTATTTCTGCGGTGTCTCTTGTAACTTCTCCTTTTTCATTTCTAATTTTATTGATTTGAGTCCTCTCCCTCTTTTTCTTGATGAGTCTGGCTAATGGTTTATCAATATTGTTTATCTTCTCAAAGAACCAGCTTTTAGTTTTATTGATCTTTGCTATTGTTTTCTTTGTTTCTGTTTCATTTATTCCTGCTCTGATCTTTATGATTTCTTTCCTTCTGCCAGCTTTGGGTTTTGTTTGTTCCTTCTCTAGCTCCTTTAGTTGTAAGGTTAGATTGTTTATTTGAGGTTTTTCTTGTTTCTTTAGGTAGGCTCGTGTAGCTATAAACTTCCCTCTTATAACTGCTTTTGCTGCATCCCATAGGTTTTGGATCATCATGTTTCATTGTCATTTGTCCCTAGGTATTTTTTGATTTCCTGTTTGCTTTCTTCAGTGATCTCTTGGTTATTTAGTAACGTATTGTTTGGCCTCCATGTGTTTGTGTTTTTTACGTTTTTTTCCCCCTGTAATTCATTTCTAATCTCATAGCATTGTGGTCAGAAAATATGCTTGATATGATTTCAGTTTTCTTAAATTTACTGAGGCCTGATTTGTGACCCAAGATGTCATCTATCCTGGAGAATGTTCTGTGCACACTTGAGAAGAAAGTGTAATGTGCTGTTCTGGATGGAATGTCCTATAAATATCAATGAAATCTATCTAGTCTATTTTGTCATTTAAAGCTTCTATTTCCTTATTTATTTTCATTTTGGATGATCTGTCCATTGGTGTAAGTGAGGTGTTAAAATCCCCCACTATTCTTGTATTACTGTCGATTTCCTCTTTTATAGCTGTTAGCAGTTGCTTTATGTATTGAGGTGCTCCTATGTTGGGTGCATGTATATTTATAATTGTTATATCTTCTTCTTGGATTGATCCCTGATCATTATGTAGTGTCCTTCTTTGTCTCTTGTAATAGTCTTTGTTCTAAAGTCTATTTTGTCTGATATGAAAATTGCTACTCCAGCTTTCTTTTGATTTCCATTTGCATGGAATATCTTTTTCCATCCCCTCACTTTCCGTCTGTGTGTGTCCCTAGGTCTGAAGTGGGTCTCTTGTAGACAGCTTATATATGGGTCTTGTTTTTGTATCCATTCAGCAAGTCTGTGTTTTTTGGTTGGAGCATTTAATCCATTCACATTTAAGGTAATTATCGATATATATGTTCCTATGACCATTTTCTTAATTGTTTTGGGTTTGTTTCTGTAGGTCCTTTTCTTCTCTTGTGTTTCCCACTTAGAGAAGTTCCTTTAGTATTTGTTGTAGAGCTGGTTTCGTGCTGCTGAATTCTCTTAGCTTTTTGCTTGTCTGTAATGCTTTTGATTTCTCACTGAATCTGAATGAGATCCTTGCTGGGTAGAGTAATCTTGGTTGTAGGTTCTTCCCTTTCATCACTTTAAGTATATCACGCCACTCCCTTCTGGTTTGTAGAGTTTCTGCTGAGAAATCAGCTGTTAACCTTATGGGAGTTCCCTTGTACATTATTTGTTGTTTTTCCCTTGCTGCTTTCAATAATTTTTCTTTGTCTTTAATTTTTGCCAATTTGATTACTATGTGTCTCGGCCTGTTTCTCCTTGGCTTTATACTGTATGCGACTCTCTGCCCTTCCTGGGCTTGGGTGGCTATTTCCTTTCCCATGTTAGGGACTTTTTCGCCTATAATCTCTTCAAATATTTTCTCGGGTCCTTTCTCTCTCTCTTCTCCTTCTGGTACCCCTATAATGCCAATTTTATTGCGTTTAAAGTTGTCCCAGAAGTCTCTTAGGCTGTCTTCATTTCTTTTCATTCTGTTTTGTTTATTCTGTTCCGCTGCAGTGAATTCCATCATTCTGTCTTCCACGTCACTCTTATCCATTCTTCTGCCTCAGTTATTCTGCTATTGATTCCTTCTAGTGTAGTTTTCATCTCAGTTATTGTATTATTCTTCTCTGTTTGTTTGTTCTTTAATTTTTCTAGGTCTTTGTCAAACATTTCTTGCATCATCTCCATCTTTGCCTCCATTCTTTTTCCGAGGTCCTGTATCATCTTTACTATCATTATTCTGAATTCTTTTTCTGGAAGGTTGCCTATCTCCACTTCATTTAGTTGTTTTTCTGGGGTTTTATCTTGTTCCTTCATCTGCTTTTCCTTTTCCTTCATCTGCCTCTGCCTTTTCATCTTGTCTATCTTTCTGTGAATGTGGTTTTTGTTCCACAGGCTGCAGGATTGTACTTCTTTTTGCTTCTGCCTTGGGGAAGGTAATTAGCATCTTAACCTAGTTTGGATTAATACTAACGTATATTCAATACTGCAGAAAAATTAAGCCCTAATTCGTCCTTCCCACATTGTACAATGTTCAAATGAATTGCATCATTAAAAGTTATAAATCCATCAAAAAATGTTTTAGTGAGACCTTCAAGATGGTGGAGGAGTAAGACATGGAGATCACCTTCCTCCACTTCCTATGTATCAGAAATACATCTACATGTGGAACAACTCCCACAGAATACATACTGAATGCTGGCAGAGGACCTCAGACTTCCCAAAAGAGATACATATTTTTTTCCTTTCTCTCTTTTTGTGCATGTGTATGTGTATGCTTCCTTGTGTGATTTTGTCTGTATAGCTTTGCTTTTACTATTTGTCCTAGGGTTCTGTCTGTCCTTTTTTTTTTTTTTAGCATAGTTTTTAGCACTTGTTATCATTGATGGATTTGCTTTTTGGTTTGGTTGCTCTCTTCTTTCTTCCTTGCTTTTTTTAATTACTTCTAAATTTTTTAATTTTTAATAATTTTTTATTTTAATAACTTTTATTTTATTTTATTTTTTGTTTCTTTCTTTCTGTTTTTCTCCCTTTTCTTCTGAGCCACGTGGCTGACAGGGTCTTGGTGATCTGGCTGGGTGTCAGGCCTGCGCCTCTGAGGTAGGAGAGCCAAGTCCAGGACATTGGTCCACCAGACACTTCCTGGCTCCATGTAATATCAAACAGCGAAAGCTGTCCCCGAGATCTCCATCTCAATGCTAAAACCCAGCTCCACTCAATGACCAGCAAGCTACAGTGAGGGACACCCCATGCCAAACAACTAGCAAAAAAGGAACACAACACCACCCATTAGCAGAGAGGCTGCCTAAAATCATAAAAAGGCCACAGACACCCCAAAACACACCTCCGGATGTGGTCCTGCCCACCAGAAAGACAAGATCCAGCCTCACCCACCAGAACACAGGTACCAGTCCCCTCCACCAGGAAGCCTGCAAAACCCACTGAACCCACCTTAGCCACTGGGGGCAGACAACAAAAACAACAGCAACTATGAACCTGCAGCCTGTGAAAAGGAGACACCAAACACAGTAAGTAAAGCAAAATGAGAAGACATAGAAACACACAACAGATGAAAGAGCAAGGTAAAAACCCATCAGATCAAACAAATGAAGAGGAAATAGACAGTCTACCTGAAAAAGAATTCAGAGTAACGATAGTAAAGATGATCCAAAATCTTGGAAATAGAATGGAGAAAATACAAGAAACGTTTAACAAGGACCTAGAAGAACTAAAGAGCAAACAAACAATGATAAACAACACAATAAATAAAATTAAAAATTCTCTAGAAGGAGTCAATAGCAGAATAACTGAGGCAGAAGAACGGATAAGTGACCTGGAAGATAAAATAGTGGAAATAACTACCTCAGAGCGGAATAAAGAAAAAAAATTTTAAAGAATTGAGGACAGTCTCAGAGACCTCTGGGGCAACATTAAATGCACAAACATTCGAATTATAGGGGTCACAAAAGAAGAAGAGAAAAAGAAGGGGACTGAGAAAATATTTGAAGAGCTTATAGTTGAAAACTTCCCTAATATGGGAAAGGAAATAGTTAATCAAGTCCAGGAAGCACAGAGAGTCCCATACAGGATAAATCCAAGGAGAAACACGTGAAGACACATATTAATCAAACTATCAAAATTTAAATACAAAGAAAAAATATTAATAGCAACAAGAGAAAAAGAACAAATAGCATACAAGGGAATCCCCATAAGGTTAACAGCTGATCTTTCAGCAGAAACTCGGCAAGCCAGAAGGGAGTGGCAGGACATATTTAAAGTGATGAAAGGGAAAAATCTAGAACAAAGATTACTCTACCCAGCAAAGATCTCATTCAGATTTGACAGAGAAATTAAAAACTTTACAGACAAGCAAAAGCTAAGAAAATTCAGCACCACCAAACCAGCTTTACAACAAATGGTAAAGGCACTTCTCTAGACAGGAAACACAAGAGAGGGAAAAGACCTACAATAACAAACCCAAAACAATTAAGAAAATGGTAATAGGAACATACATATTGATAATTAACTTAAATGTAAATGGATTAAATGCTCCCACCAAAAGACACAGACTGGCTGAATGGATACAAAAACACGACCCGTATATATGCTGCCTACAAGAGACCCACTTCAGACCTAGGGACACATACACACTGAAAGTGAGGATACAGAAAAAGATACTCCATGCAAATGGAAATCAAAAGAAAACTGGGGGGCTTCCCTGGTGGCGCAGTGGTTGAGAATCTGCCTGCCAATGCAGGGGACACGGGTTCGAGCCCTGGTCTGGGAGGATCCCACATGCCGCGGAGCAACTGGGCCCGTGAGCCACAATTGCTGAGCCTGCGCGTCTGGAGCCTGTGCTCCACAACAGGAGAGGCCACGATAGTGAGAGGCCTGCGCACCACGATGAAGAGTGGCCCCCGCTTGCCGCAACTGGAGAAGGCCCTCGCACAGAAACGAAGACCCAACACAGCTATAAATTAAAATAAATAAATAAATAAATAAATAAATAAATTACTTAAAAAAAAAAAAAAAAGAAAACTGGAGTAGCAATACTCATATCAGATAAAGTAGACTTTAAAATAAAGAATGTTACAAGAGACAAAGAAGGACACTACATAATGATCAGGGGATCAATCCAAGAAGAAGATATAACAATTTTAAATATTATGCACCCAACATAGGAGCACGTCAATACCTAAGGCAAATCTGAACAGTCATAAAAGGGGAAATTGACAGTAACACAATCATAGTAGGAGACTTTAACATCCCACTTTTACCAGTAGACAGAAATGAGAATAAATAAGGAAACACAGACTTTAAATGACACATAAAACAAGATGGACTAAATATTTATAGGACATTGCATCCAAAAACACCAGAATACACTTTCTTCTCAAGTGCTCATAGAGCATTCTCCAGGATAGACCATATCTTGGGTCACAAACCAAGCCTTGGTAAATTTAAGAAAATTGAAATCATATCAAATATCTTTTCTGACCACAAGCTATGAGACTAGATATCAATTAGAGGAAAAAAATCTGTAAAAAATACAAACACAAAGAGGCTAAAAAATACAGTATTAAATAACCAAGAAATCACTGAAGAATTCATAGAGGAAATCAAAAAATACCTAGAAACAAATGACAATGAAAACATGATGACCAAAACCTGTGGGGTTCAGCAAAAGCAGTTCTAATAGGGAAGTTTGTAGCAATACCATCCTACCTCAAGAAACAAGAAACATTTCAAATAAACAACCTAATCTTACACCTACAGCAATTAGAGAAAGAAGAACAAAAAACCCCCAAAGTTAGCAGAAGGAAAGAAATCATAAAGATCAGATCAGAAATAAATGAAAAAGAAATGAAGGAAACACAATAGCAAAGATCAGTAAAACTAAAAGCTGGTTCTTCGAGAAGATAAACAAAATTGATAAACCATTAGCCAGACTCATCAAGAAAAAAAGGGAGAAGACTCAAATGAATAGAATTAGAAATGAAAATTGAGAAGTAACAACTGACACTGCAGAAATACAAACGATCATGAGAGATTACTGCAAGCAACTATATGCCAATAAAATGGACAACCTAGAAGAAATGGACAAATTTTTAGAAAAGCACAACCTTCTGACACCGAACCAGGAAGAAATAGATAATATAAACAGACCAATCACAAGCACTGAAATTGAGACTGTGATTAAAAATCTTCCAACAAACAAAAGCCCAGGACCAGATGGCTTCACAGGCGAAGTTTATCAAACATTTAGTGAAGAGCTAACACCTATCCTTCTCAAACTCTTCCCAAAATATAGCAGAGGGCGGAACACTCCCAAACTCATTCTATGAGGCCACCTTCACCCTGATACCAAAATGAGACAAAGATGTCACAAAGAAAGAAAACTACAGGCCAATATCCCTGATGAACATAGATGCAAAAATCCTCAACAAAATACTAGCAAACAGAATCCAACAGCACATTAAAAAGATCATACACCATGATGAAGTGGGGTTTATTCCAGGAATGCAAGGATTCTTCAATATACACAAATCAATCAATGTGATACACCATATTAACAAATTGAAGAATAAAAACCATATGATCATCTCAATAGATGCAGAAAAAGCTTTTGACAAAATTCAACACCCAATTCTGATAAAAAGTCTTCAGAAATTAGGCATAGAGGGAACTTATCTCAACATAATAAAGGCCATATATGACAAACCCACAACCAGCATCTTTCTCAGTGGTGAAATACTGAAGCCGTTTCCTCTAAGATCAGGAACAAGACAAGGTTGTCCACTCTCACCACTATTATTCAACACAGTGTTGGAAGTTTTAGCCACAGTAATCAGAGAAGAAAAAGATATAAAAAGAATCCAAATCGGAAAAGAAGAAGTAAAGCTGTCACTGTTTGCAGATGATATTATACTATACATAGAGAATATTAAATATGCTACCAGAAAACTACTAGAGGTAATGAATGAATTTGGTAAAGTAGCAGGATACAAATATAATGCACAGAAGTCTCTTCCATTCCTATACACTGATGATGACAAATCTGAAAGAGAAATTAAGGAAACACTCCCATTTACCATTGTAACAAAAAGAATAAAATACCTAGGAATAAACCCACCTAAGGAGACAAAAGACCTGTATTCACAAAACTAAGACACTGATGAAAGAAATTAAAGATAATATAAACAGATGGAGAGATATATCATGTTCTTGGTTTGGAAAAATCAACATTGTGAAAATGACTATACTAGCCAAAGCAATCTACAGATTCAATGCAATCCCTATCAAACTACCAATGGCATTTTTCACAGAACTAGAACAAAAAATTTCGTAATTTGTATGGAAACACAAAAGACCCCAAATAGCCAAAGCAATCTTGAGAAAGAAAAACGGAGCTGGAAGAATCAGGCTCCCTGACTTCAGACTATACTACAAAGCTACGGTAATCAAGACAGTATGGTACTGGCACAAAAACAGAAATATAGTTCAGTGGAACAGGATAGAAAGCCCAGAGATAAACCCACGCATATATGGTCACCTTATTTTTGATAAAGGAGGCAAGAATATACAATGGAGAAAAGACAGTCTCTTCAGTAAGTGGTGCTGAGAAAACAGGACAGCTTTATGTAAAAGAATGAAATTAGAACACTCCCTAGCACCATACACAGAAGAAACCTCCAAATGGATTAAAGACCTAAATGTAAGGCCAGACAGTATAAAACTCTTAGAGGAAAACACAGGCAGAGCACTCTTTGACATATATCACAGCAAGATCCTTTTTGACCCACCTCTTAGAGAAATGGAAATAAAAACAAAAATAAACAAATGGGACCTAATGAAACTTAAAAGCTTTTTCACAGCAAAGGAAACCATAAACAAGACAAAAAGACAACCCTCAGAATGGGAGAAAATATTTGCAAATGAAGCAACTGACAAAGGATTAATCTCCAAGATTTACAAGCAGCTTATGCAGCTCAATAACAAAAAAGCAAACAACCCAATCCAAAAATGGGCAGAGGACCTAAATAGACAGTTCTCCAAAGAAGACATACAGATGGCCAAAAAGCACATGAAAAGATGCCCAACGTCACTAATCATTAGAGAAATGAAAATCAAAACTACAATGAGGTATCACCTCACAGTGGTCATAATAGCCATCATCAAAAAATCTGCAAACAATAAATGCTGGAGAGGGTGTGGAGAAAAGGGAACACTCTTGTATTGTTGGTGGGAATGTAAATTGATACAGCCACTATGGAGAACAGTATGGAGGTTCCTTAAAAAACTAAAAATAGAACTACCATATGACCCAGCAATCCCACTACTGGGCATATACCCTGAGAAAACCATCATTCGAAAAGAGTCATGTACCACAATGTTCATTGCAGCTCTCTTTACAATAGCCAGGAAATGCAAGCAACCTAAGTGTCCATTGACAGATGAATGGATAAAGAAGATGTGGCACATATATGCAATGGAATATTACTCAGGCATAAAAAGAAATGAAATTGAGTTATTTGAGGTGGATCCACCTAGGGTCTGTCATACAGAGGGAAGTAAGTGAGAAAGAGAAAAATACCATATGCTACTACATATATGTGGAATATTAAAAAGAAAAAAAAATGTTTCTGAAGAACCTAGGGGCAGGACAGGAATAAAGATTCAGATGTAGACAATGGACCTGAGGACATGGGGAGTGGGATGGGTAAGCTGGGACGAAGTGAGAAAGTGGCATGGACATATATACACTACCAAACATAAACTAGATAGTGGAGAGCCGCCAGCACGGGGAGATCAGCTTGGTGCTTTGTGATCACCTAGAAGGGTGGGATATGGAGGGTGGGAGGGAGACATAAGATGGAGGAGATATGGGGATATATGTATATATATAGCTGATTCACTTTGTTATAAAGCAGAAACTGACACACCATTGTAAAGCAATTATACTCCAATAAAGATGTTAAAAAAATGTTTTACAACTATTTATGCAGTTATCTTTTAAAATAGAAGGGAATAGACACAATGAAAAATATATTATCATATATATCATATGATTCTTATAATACCTATGCAGTTACTCTTACAGGTACTCTATTTGTTTGTCTGAATTTGAATTACCATCAAATGCCCTCTTGTTTCAGCCTGAAGGACTCCCTTTAATATTTCTTATAGGGCCCATTTGCTAGCAGTGAATACTCTGTTTTTGTTTATCTGCTAGTGATTTTATTTCTGCTTCATTTTTGAAGAAGAATTTGTCTGCATATTGAATTCTTGATTGACAGTTTTTCTTTTAAAACTATGAAGATGTTATCCCATTTTCCTCTTGGTTCAATGGTTTCTGATGAGGAGTGAGCTATTAATCTTACTGAGGTTACATTGTATGTGATAATTCATTATTTTCTTGCTGCTTTCAAGATTCTCCCTCGGTCTTTGACTTTTGCCAATTTGCCTAAGACGTGTGTAAGTGTGTATCTCTTTTATTTTTTCACACTTATTGAATGAGTAGACTAATATTTTTCACCAAGTTTGTGAGGTCTTTAGCTATTATTTCTTCAAATGTTTTTTCTACTTTATTTGTCTTCACTTGGGATTCTCATCAGGTGTATATTTGTATATTTGGTGGTAACCCATAGATTGCTGAGGCTTGGTACATTTTTACTGATTATTCTTTGATTCTGTTCCTCAGACTGAAAAGTCTAAATTGACGTCTCTTCAAATTTAAAGATTCTTTTTCTACAAGTTTGAATCTTTTGTTGAGCCTCTCCAGTGAACTTTTCAGTTATTGTACTTGCTACTGTGGAATTTCTATTTGGTCTTTTTTATAATTTTTAGGACTATTTTTTGATATTGGTATTCTCTATTTTGACAAGATGTCATGATCCTACGTTCCTTTCATGCGTTAGGCATTTCTTTAAAAAAAAATCTAAAACATGGTTATAATAGCTGATAATAGTCTTTGTCTACTAATTCCGATATCTGAGCTTCCCTCTGGGACATTTTCTTTTGGCTGCTTTCCCCAATTGCTGTGGCATACTTTACTTTTTTTTGCATGTCTCATAAGTTTTGATTGAAACTGGGCATTTTAGAAATGTATCAACTCTGGTATGAAATTTCTCCACTCTCTAGCACTTCTTATTGTTGCTTTTTTTTTTTTTTTTTCTTGTTGCTGCCTATTGTTTAGCAACCTTCCTGGACTAATTCTTTTGCTTCTGTATTCCCTGTGGTATGTAGACACTAAGTTTTCTACTAGCTTTTTGTTTTTAAATTCTTGTTTTTATTTTTAAACCTGCTTTCCAGAGGTCACACCTAGGTCAGTATAATTTAATGTTCTGTCAATCATCAGTCAGTTTTCCTTAAATGCCTTACCTGTATGTTTTCCACCCTTTCCCAAAGGGTTCTGTGTAAGAAGGTTCACCTCAAACTTCTCACATTTTACAGGACAGGGTTAGCTTTTCACAACGATTGTGCAGGCCTCAATATCAACCACAGGTGAGCAATTGCTGCCTTCTTCTGTCCTAGGTCTCTCCTAGACATGTGTACATCCTTTCAGTACTCCAGAATATGTCCTGTTGGAGATTTTCGAAGTTCCCTAGTCATGTAATTCTCTAGGATTTCCTGTAAAATTCCCAGCAAGGCTCCTTCTGCCCCCACTTAAATAGCAGCCTTAGACATCTAAGTAGTTGCCAGCAGTTCTATATTGTTTTGGTAGTGCCCTGAGGGTTACCTTACCTCTCCCCCAAGAAATGGATGAGTGAATGGTATGAATGGAATCTCCACTATTTCTTTAGAATTACCTATGCTACTATTGATGCCTATGAGCATTGGTAATTCATGGTTTACATGTTTCTTTCCACATACATTATATTCATGTGATTCTAACTCTGTCATTGATGCAAACCAACACCTAGTTTGCTAGGTACTATTCTTAGCGACTTGATGGGTGAATGAAAAATGAAATTTATTCAAGAACACTGAGTATGTATTTTATGTTCAACATAGTGGTTGACAAAGATACAGAAATTACATATATATATATATATAAATTTTAGTAAATGTGTTTTTATTGAAAATATGTACTATTTTTTTCATATTAAACAGCTCCACATTAGTCTTTGTTCATCTAGCTCACAACCTGATAATCAGTAAGGGATAGATAGGGAATGGGCAGAGTTGACAGGAAATGTCAAGGTTTTAACTAATATTTACTACTCTTAGGAAGGCTGACATTTAGATCCATGAATTACTTTATTTCCTATGCTAAAAAAACCTCTAGCTTTATATAGTCTTTCTCTAGAATACAGGCTTCAGTAGTCCAGGGACCATGTTTATCTTTGTCACAAGTGCCTCCCATATGCTTTAGCAGAGTGAATTCTGTCTTAGAGCTGTATGCCTTAAGCAGGCACAGTAATTTTTTTTCCTCATATGAGAACTTCTAAAATACAGAGTAAATCAGAATAATGCAGATGTCTACTGAAGGCTACTGAAGGCTTCTTCCTTAGAATACTTGTCACAACTTATTGTGAACATCTTCTTTCTTTTCCAGCCTGTATTTTGCAGTGATTATTAATCTTTTTTAATACAAAACCATTTAAGAATTCAATGAGATATATGTGGACCCTCTCCCTAGAGTGGGAGGAGGAATACATTTCTTTATCCATCCATCCACACACAAAATCTTTTTTATAAAGTTTTTTGGTGATGGGTGAGGGCATTAGTTCAATAATCCACTGAGACAGTACAGTTGACCCTTGAACAGCATGAGTTTGAACTGCAAGGGTCTACTTTTACACAGATGTTTTTCAATAGTAAATATGATAATACTATACAATTCATGTTTGGCTGAATACATGGATGTGGAACTGCAGATATGAAGGAAGCACATATATGGAGGGCTGATTATAAATTATATGGGGATTTTTGACTCTTCAAAGTGTTGGCACACCTAACCACCTCATTGCTCAAGGGTCACCCGTACTAGTCCATTAAGGCTACTTTTTCTGTAATAATGGAAGTTGGAAAATCATTAAAACAAGCAAGGCCTATCTCTTGTTAACATTTATGTTCAGCACTTATAAATTAGTCACAGCTCTAGTTTCTAGGCCTTTTCACTCTGGGGTTCAGTATGAAGGAGCAGTCTTCTTTCAGTGACGTGCTGCTTGTGTGGCAGAGGGAAAATAGCATATACTTGCAAATGGCATAGATGATACTCATTTGTTGGCCAAAGTGAGTGACATGGGCAAGCTTTATTTTGTTAAAAGAGTGGGGAAGTACAATTTTCCCATGGGAAGGGTTCCTACTAAGTACATAGTCAAGTCTGATTTTGGCCATCCTCAGAAAGGGAGGGGCAGCAATAATAGAGGTTACTATCAATAAAAAGCCTCTCCATGGTCCCAGAGTAAGAGCTAAACTATTTCACTATTTTCCCTCTGTGTATTAGTTAGGGTTCTCCAGAGAAACAGAAACAATAGGGTGTGTGTGTGTGTGTGCACGCGTGTGCATACATGCACACATGGGTGTTTGTTTTAGGAATTGACTTATGTTATTATGTAGGCTGGCATGTCCAAAATCTATTCAAGCCCAAAGTTCATTAGTCTGAAGACTTAGGGAAGAAGACCTACTGCAGTTCAAGTTCAAAGGACATTTACTGGCAGAATCTTCTCTTGCTTGGGGGATGTCAGGCTTTTTGTTCTATTCAGGTCTTCAACTGATTGGGTGATGTGCACCCATATTATGGAGGGCAATCTGCTTTATTCAAGATCCAGTGATTTAAATGTTAATCTCTTCTAAAAACATCCATACTGAAACATCCAGAATAATGTTTGACCACAAAGCTGGGCACCAAGGCCCAAGCAAGTTGACACATAAAATTAACTATCACACTATGTATATAGTTATCTTAGCTCATTTATTTATATCATATCATGAGCATAAGTCAGCCTTACCAAAGATTTATTGAACGTTTATATCAATTATGACGTTATGCTCAGCACTAGAAGAGAATCAAGATATAGGAGATGGTCCTTTCTTTTTCATATGGCAGAGCCTATATTGTTTTGTTTCTTGCTGCATTCCTAGTAATTAAAAGAGTTCTTTGTGACATAGAACATGCTTATAAAGATTTCATTAATGGATGATATTTAAGAAAATCATCTGGATATCCCAAGAAGTAGAAGAATATCCAGAATTATCTGGATATTTTACAAATAACTGTAAAAGAAACTGGGCTACGTTAAGTGTCAAACTGAAAAGTCAACCATATTCTAAGGAGAGTCAAAAAAAATACTATTATACAGAGTTCCAGAGATCAGTAATATTTGAGATACCCTGAAAGACATTTAATAGAACATCAGGTAAAGAAGAGAAGGGAGGGAATATTAAATGCTATGTGCTTAAGAAAGCAGGTATAAGGATATTCACCATAGCACTATTGATACACATTTTGAATTGACTAAATGCTCACCAGTAAGAGAATAGATAAACAATAATATGTCCATTGTATGGATTATGATGTAAGAGTTGAAAAGAAAGAGGTATTGTGATAGATCTCTAAGACTTTGTTTTGTTTTGTTTTTTAAACCCACATAACCATACTATGTATTTTCTATGGGTGCATATATGGGTGTAAATGCACAGAAATACAATAGAGTATCTATGTAAAAAATGATGGTTACATCTGAGGAGTGGTATGGACGATGATATGAAGGGGATTTTAGTTTTTCTGTAACATTTCAGTTTTTTATGAGAATGACATTCATGTATTGTATAATTAAAAGAATAATTATGCAGAAGGAAAACAAGTGACTGGAATAGGAAAAAAAATATGTTAATCTAGTATGGGCCTTATAAAGAGGAAAAGAAACTGAATTTAAATCTCTTAGGCAGTTATTAGAGATAGTCTCTATTATCACTTTGTATCGAGTGTTGTTAAAAAAAAATGCTATGTGAAAGGACAATCATGGAATCAAAATCAAAGAAATAAAAGCAGATTTCAAGTAGTAGAAAGAGTTGGAAGGAAAGAAATGGTAAATTATTGGTAAATGCAAATGTGAATTTCTGAATTCTAATTGGACAAAGTAATTGACTAGTTCAGTTAGTTGTCAAGGTGGTTTGGAAAGAGGAATAATATTTTAGAGTATTCGCGCTAAGTGAAAAAACTACAGATGCCCTTTCTGGGGCACGTATCTTTGACAAATCACACAAAAAAGATTTAATTATGAGAGCACAAAGAGATATTTGTTCCATTGTTTGCCAGTTTTGACCTAGAAGGAATTGCTATGATTCATGAAACAATTTCAACTCTTGGGAATATGTTAGTGTAATGGTTTTAAAATAGAGAACATTATTCTTAAACATAATGTAGGGTAGTAATAGTATTTTCAAAGCTACTAGATAAGAAAACCCATATAGTAAAATCTAGTTTCCTAGAAAAGAGTTAAGAATTTATTACACGACATACGTAATATAACAAAATAAAATAACATTGTTTTTTAAGGGGGGAGTTATGCTCTTGTGAAATAAGCAGGAGTCTATAGAGATAATATGGAATAATTTAATAGAATCACAAAATCTCAGAATCATAAAGGTGATCTAACATACTTTGCTACTCTTTTGCTTTCACTTTCATCCTCAGTTTCTTCATCTTCTAGGACACTTTGTTTATCTGCACTATATGCTTGAATATCTCTAGTCTTGGGGAAATTTATCTTTAATAGTGATAATTCTATCTTTCAATTCTGTCTTTGAATAATCTATGTTGTCATGAACGTTTTACTTATTTAGTTTGCTCATGCCTTGGTTTTGACTGAGGAAACTGGGGTGATTTTACTTTTCTTTCTTGAAATATATTTTTATAAGGTTTATGTGAATAATATGTAGTGATGTATAAATATAAACTCTATTGACATTTTAAATGTAAATAATTCTCTAGGACTATTTATGTTTTATCTAGTGTAAAGTTTGGAGCCAATAAGCCAGTAGAATCTATGATAAAAAGTAAGAATGCTGAAAGCATAAATAAATATGACCTTCTAGTAGGAAATGAACCTGGTTTTAGTAAAATGAAATCATGCTTGACTACTATAGATCTTTGAGTTGATTACTAAAATAATGAATTAGTGAGGGTTAGGGAATATGTGTTATTTAGACTTCATTTAGATTTTGGCAAAGTTCTTCATCAATGGCTATTTTCTAAGAATGTGAGTTACTATGAAATTGAGGTGGGTCCAGGGAGAAATTGTTTAGTCATGGATAGGCAATTAGCTTAGTGACAGAAAACAAGGATGAACAGGCACTTTCCTACAAGGATAAGAATAAATAGTAGAGTCCTCCTCTGAAGCTGCTGGGCCCAGATTTACTTAACCTAATCTGGGAAAAGGGCAAGACCACAAACACTCCGAATCTCCATGTGTTCTGGACTTCCTCTATATAACAAAATGCCCTTTTAATCAGTGTACAGCTGCAGAAAGAGCTCCCAAGGCAGGGGGACTAGAGAGAAGTTTCATAAGGCTTTACATATGAGCAAGGTTAAGGAAAAATAATCTGGATTCTGTATATATTTACAAGAGAGTGGGCCACAAACTAGCTTTATGACAAGGAGTTTTGCAATATCCTCCATGTGAAAAAATTATGGAATTTCCACATATGTTATCACCTGCATATAATATTAGACTT
The DNA here is from genome assembly GCF_009873245.2 of Balaenoptera musculus. Classification (NCBI taxonomy): domain Eukaryota; kingdom Metazoa; phylum Chordata; class Mammalia; order Artiodactyla; family Balaenopteridae; genus Balaenoptera; species Balaenoptera musculus. The sequence goes on from NC_045794.1 coordinate 68,436,016, forward strand.
TCAGGGTAAGAAGATACTATCCTCATTTTGAATTCAGAAAAATTAATGCTGTGATTTTAAAGCTTCTGCAGATTTCTGTTACAGACTATTCTCGTAGTGGTTCCTTTTGCTATTACAGATAGGTACCAGAGCCTTAGCACAGCTTAGAAAGAGGTTTATTCAAAATGGTATACTAGGTTGAATAGCACCCTCCTCACCACCAAATTCATATCTTTTCCAGAATTTCAGAATGTCACCTTATTTGGAAATAGAGTTGTTGTAGATATAGTTTTCTAAGATGAATTCACACTGGATTAGGATGAGCCCTTTATCCAATATGATTAGTGTCCTTATAAGAAGAAAGGAAGAGACACAAAGACAAATACACACAGAGGGAAGTACACCCTATGACAAAGGAGGCAGAGATCTGAGTGATGAATCTACAAACTAGGAAATGCCAAAGATTGCCAACAATGAACAGAATCTAGGAAGAGGCAAGAAAGGATCTTCCTCTAGAACCTTTAGAGAGCATGGCCTTGCTTGACATCTTTCAGCTTCTAGAACTTTGAGAGAATAAATCCTATTGTTTTAAACCACCCAATTAGTGGTAATTTGTTACAGCGGCCCCAGGATACTAATACAGATGGGTAGTGATGGAGTCTAACGTCCCTCTGCATAACATTGTTGTGATATTGTTATTGTTGCCTCGGTTGTTCAGGTGTGTGTTCCTCTCTAATACAGACCTTAATTGTTTAGCCTCTGAACATTGAAAATAAATACTTTTCTTTCAGAGATGAATGGCGGGTGTGTGTGCACATGTGAGAGAGACAGACAGACAGACAGACAGACAGACATTGTTTTAGGCCCAGCGGATGCAGTGTGAACAACACAGACAAGATATCTTCCTTAAGCAACTTAAATTATAGTGCTGTTGAAGTAGCTCAATAGTATTTACCAAAATGGCATTTTCAAAATGTCTTTTTAAGAGTGGTCTTTAGTGAGGGTATGGAAAATAGTACCAAACTAATTGTTTCTGATGTCAATCAGAACTTTCTTGATAAGCACAGGTCCAGACGTTGTGTTAGATCCTGGAAACAGAAAATAAGTGTCATTAAGAACTTATTGAGTAGGAGAATGACAAATTTAAGTATACAACTCAATGGTTTATATAAGAGGGTAGAAACGTATCCTGAGTTTAATGGGGAACAAAAGCAGGAATGGTTGACTTTACAGAACAGGTTGGAATTTTATGAAGTTGTTCCATAAAAAGGATGACACTTGAACTGAAAATGTGAACAAAGAGAAAAGGAAGCAGAGAAAATAAGTTGAAGTACAGAAGAGTAAAACAAGTAGCACATTTATATTCTCTTACTTTGGCATCTATATTATTGCCCTTCCACCTCTGTTCTGACAAGTTCTCTATATTATAGCCAGAGTACATTTTTCCAAATGCAAATATGATATATGGATGTCTTCCCTTAGCCTTAGGATAAAGCCCCAATTCCTTATAATGCTTTCAGAGGCCTCTGAAGTTGCGTGAAGTATGAAGTTTAAGATATTTATGTGTCTATGTTGAGTTCTCTTTAATTACTCTCAACCCTTGAGTTTTTACTCAGCCTCTTTGGAGAAATACTAATTCATGAAATACAGCAGTACAGTCACATAACGTGAAAATTCCAGGTAAAAATTTTCCTGAAATACCTAAACAATGGGGCAGAAAGATTTACATTTTTGAGCTTTAATTATCCAGATAATTACTTCAATTCTCCACTTTATTCTGGAAACTTTTATACACAACATTAGTTTGAACTTTTATACACAACATTAGTTTGATTTTTTTGTTTTAATTTAGTTGTCAATTATTCCACTTGATTGGTTTTCGTTTCCTAAATTAAACTGGCCACTATCTGTTCCTCCATTATTATCATTCTGAACAGGGCATTAAATTTTTTCTTGGCCTGATACTGTTCATTCTATAGATATGGCTATTTTTGTTTTTTAAATAAAAATTTTAAGTCAGTTTATGTGATTATTACATACTTCTTGATAGGCTTTTTTTGGACAAATGCAAGGTTTATTTTCTTAAGGCAGTTTTCTGGTATGTTTTGCTTTTATGAGATCAATAACATTTCTGTATATTTTTGCATACATCTTGATATTTTTCTTGCCATTTAGGTTTAGTCCATGCTTGGAAACTTTTGACCTCTGACTCTGTTACCATTGTGGAAAGAATTGTTCAAATCCCCCACTACCAGGGCAGACAATCCAAGAAAAAGAAAACATATACAAGCTGTAAGAAAAATAAATTCCCAATCATAATTTTTTTTTGCCACAGTTACTAAAAAGTCTGAGAGACTATATTTATGTGAACTCTACTGAAGAAAATATTTCATGTAAAAATATGTCTTTATGCGGGACTTTGTGTGTGGGTTGACTTGATTAAAATCCATTCAGAATTGGGTTGACTTGATTAAAATCCATTCAGAATTGGAAAGGATCTTTTTTTTTTTTTTAATTTTATTTATTTATGGCTGTGTTGGGTCTTCGTTTCTGTGCGAGGGCTTTCTCTAGTTGCGGCAAGCGGGGGCCACTCTTCATCGCGGTGCACGGGCCTCTCACTGTCGCAGCCTCTCTTGTTGCGGAGCACAGGCTCCAGGCGCGCAGGCTCAGTAATTGTGGCTCAGGGGCCTAGTCGCTCCGCGGCATGTGGGATCTTCCCAGACCAGGGCTCGAACCCGTGTCCCCTGCATTGGCAGGCAGATTCTCAACCACTGCGCCACCAGGGAAGCCCAAGGATCTTATTTCATATTTTAAAATCAGTGTTTAAGTATGTGTGTAGTTTACTAAATATTAGAGAAAACAACACATTCTAGATGTATCTATAAATGTAGACATGATTTTGTTGTTGCTTTTTAGAGAGAAAATTTAGACAGTACATATGCAAGCACAATTCCCTTTGAAATTTTTTTTTTGACTTACAAGAGGATTAAAGTTTTATTGTTATTGAAGATCATCAAGTCTGAAATTTAAGTTTCTACAACTTATCTGTCAATTATATATCACTACATTATAATAACTTGTAAGAATGAGTATAATATCCTGACACTGTCACTTCTTTTTTTTTTTTTTTATGTCAGGACATTTATTGCAAATTTGTTTGAAATACAAAACAAGTTCAAGGTTAGCTAGCATAGATACAGATATACTGTGAGATATATATATATATATATACACTACAGAATACTATGTCATAATTTTTTTTAACATCTTTATTGGAATATAATTGCTTTACAATGGTGTGTTAGCTTCCGCTTTACAACAAAGTGAATCAGTTATACATATACATATGTTCCCATAACTCTTCCCTTTTGCGTCTCCCTCCCTCCCACCCTCCCTATCCCACCCCTCTAGGTGATCACAAAGCACCGAGCTGATCTCCCTGTGCTATGCGGCTGCTTCCCAGTAGCTATCTATTCTAAGTTTGGTAGTGTATATATGTCCATGCCACTCTCTCACTTTGTCACAGCTTACCCTTCCCCCTCCCCATATCCTCAAGTCCATTCTCTAGTAGGTCTGTGTCTTTATTCCCGTCTTGCCCCTAGGTTCTTCATGACCTTTTTTTTTTTTCTTAGATTCCATATATATGTGTTAGCATATGGTATTTGTTTTTCTCTTTCTGACTTACTTCACTGTGTATGACAGAGTCTAGGTCCATCCACCTCACTACAAGTATGTCAATTTCGTTTCTTTTTATGGCTGAGTAATATTCCATTGTATATATGTGCCATATCTTCTTTATCCATTCATCCGATGATGGACACTTGCGTTGCTTCCATGTCCTGGCTATTGTAAATAGAGCTGCAATGAACATTTTGGTACATGACTCTTTATAAATTATGGTTTTCTCAGGGTATATGCCCAGTAGTGGAATTGCTGGGTCGTATGGTAGTTCTATTTTTAGTTTTTTAAGGAACCTCCATACTGTTCTCCATAGTGGCTGTATCAATTTACATTCCCACCAACAATGCAAGAGTGTTCCCTTTTCTCCACACCCTCTCCAGCATTTATTGTTTGCAGATATTTTGATGATGGCCATTATGACCACTGTGAGGTGATACCTCATTGTAGTTTTGATTTTCATTTCTCTAATGATTAGTGACGTTGGGCATCTTTTCATGTGCTTTTTGGCCATCTGTATGTCTTCTTTGGAGAACTGTCTATTTAGGTCTTCTGCCCATTTTTGGATTGGGTTGTTTGTTTTTTTGTTATTGAGCTGCATGAGCTGCTTGTAAATCTTGGAGATTAATCCTTTGTCAGTTGCTTCATTTGCAAATATTTTCTGCCATTCTGAGGGTTGTCCTTTGAAATTACTGAGAGCTTTACCTGTGCATCTTAGGATAGACTATTTTACTAAATTTGCATTATTTATAAGACAAGAATTTAAATTATATTAAATGATTTTTATGTAAGCCAAACCTTTCTTATATCTCCCTTTGGTGTGTACACATTTATTTTATCCTCTCCCATCATTCCATTTTTTTTTAATGGGTGTAAGTGCCTTTTTTGGTAGAAAGCACCAGAATTTTATGTTTTAGGTTTTTGAATTACTAAAAAATAGTGTTGAATTTCATTTTATGCCAGGAACTAGTATAGCAAAGTTGGGTTTTATAAATTCCCAAAAGAAAATATAATTTGTCCCTGGTGTCATCTCTTTTCTTTGCTATTTATGTCCCCTTTTAATTAATATACAACTTAAAAATACTTAGCTTTCTTATTGATATGTTTTTGAACAGGTATGTAATAAATATTTTTATCTTAAAATAGAGAGAAGAGTCACAAAATTTTGCATGTAATTTAGAGTTCAAGTCTGTCTCATCTGTATTACCTTTCTATGCTGTGTAACAAATTACCACAAATATGATGACTTAAGACAACACATGTATATTATCTCACAATTTCTATGGGTCAGAAGCTTGGGCATAGCTTAGCTGGTTCTTGTTTGGAAGGTCTACTCAGAAAGGATCAGCTTCCAAGATCCTTTTAGTTGTTGGCAATATTCATTTCCTTGTGAGTATAGGATTCATGTTAGCTTGTTTTTTCAAAACCAGTGACAGAGACCGAGAGGGAGCTCCTGAGACTTGAGAGTGAGTTGAATACTAAGACTGAATCTTATATAATCACGGAAGTGCCATTCCATCCCTTTCCCGTATAAGGCAACATTATCATGGGAGTGACATTATATCACATTTGCCACATTCTGTTGGTTAAAAGCAAGTCATACTCAAGGGAAAGAACACCAGGGATGGAAGCAAGGGGACCATCTTAAAGTCTGTGTTCTCTACACCACATCAGTTATGTCGACTACAGTAAGAAAAATAAAAATATTTTGGCTTGATACATTGACATCTTTCCTTATTTTCTGTTTCAGTTTGTCACAGTTGTATGATATATACACCGTTAATTCCTGAGCAGAGAAAGAAATAGTAAATGGTATAAGATCTTACTCCCTCTTCTATAGTAGATTGATTTCACCTTGACTTAGGCTAGAAAAAAAATAGTACTTCCATGTTTTGTTGCTTCTATGTCTTTATTTTTTTTAAATATACCTTTATTATAAATTTAAGTACATGTTCATGGTAAAATATTTAAACAGTATAGATGAATATAAAATAAAAAGTATGCCATTAAATGAGAAATCATGAAAGTAATCACTATTAACTATTTCAGCAATTTTCTATACAAGTCTATGTAAATATATATGTATATAGATTTTAACATTTTTTAAGTGGCACAATAATATACTTTTGTTTCCAGAACTTTATTATATCCTGGATGTGTGTCTGTCTATAGAAATATCTATAGCTGTATCTTATTATCTTCAATAGCTGTTTTGTATTCCATTTAAGTATGTCATAATTAAAATTCTCTACAGAGATGATTTTTTTCCATTTGTGTGCTAAAATACTATATTTTTATTGGGCTTTTGGTTGTAAAGTGTTATAAAAACCCAATTAAAATTGGCTTAAACAAAAAAGGAAATTTTTGCCATCAGAGCTCAAAAAGATCAGAAGTACAACTGACTTTGAGTGTGTTTGGGTCTACAGCTTCAATTAATATCATCTGTAACTGGTTTCTCTCCATCCTTTGGCTTGCCTCCCCTCTGGGCTGATTCTCTCATTAGGCTGGCTCCCCTTTCAAGATGGCAGAATGGCTGCCAGCAGTTTCAGACTCAGAGTCTTGTCCCAGGAAACCAGCAGAAAAGAGTGACACTCTCTTCTGTTTCCTCAAGCAAAAGTGATAGAAATTACTCTGTTTGGGTATGACTCATTCATAAGCCTTTCTCTTGACCAATTGCTGGGGTTATGGAAAGTGATTCTCTGATTATTCAATTTTGGGCCGTATGCTGCTTTTGGGGTATGGGATGTCCACCCTACTGAAAGAACATGAACTAAGATGGTAGATGGAACAGGAAAAAAATGCTTACCAGTTCCTTGTAAGAAACTGGTAAGTCTTGTAAATTTGTGTAGTTTGTACACAAATCTTTGTAAATTTTTAAATTTGTGTATTTTGCTATTTGCTAGGTATATTATTAGAAGTACTAATGCTGGGTAAATGTATATATACATTTTAACTTTTCCTGGATATTTCCAAATTTTTCTCCCCAATGAGTGCTTCAATTTATACTTCAGCCAATAATGCACACTTGTGTCCATTGTAGGCTTCATCAAACTTAATGTTTTCTAATCAAATATGTGAAAAATTGGAATCTCATTGTTGTTTCAAGAGATATTTCCTTAATAATGACTACAGGCTAGCAAATTTTTTTCTATTTATCATGTGTGTTTCCTTTACTGTAATCTCCCTTCATATATGGTTATATAATTGTGCTAAAACAAGTGACATGATGGAAGTGCTAAAAAATAAACTTAGATATATCTAAATTTTATTTAACTTGAAGATAACTTTGCCAATGCAAGGGTGAGATTAAGTCTTGGTAACCAGATGAGATGGAGGGGCTATAGGAAGGAAGCAAGTTATTTCCAGGGCCACTTTTTTTTTTTTTAATGACATCTCACTCTTACTAGTATATTACTTTATCAAGTAAGGAAAACTAAAGGTTAAAATGGAGCGATGCAGTGTTACAGTCCGAGCAGACTTGATCAGTCACTAAGAAGCTTGATGTAGACTTTTCACGGCATGGCAAGGGGTGAGTATAGCCAATGTTTTCAGGAAGCCCAGAGGAAGACAGGTCATGCAATGGACATAAGGCTAAGGGTTCAGTCCTTTTGAAGACTGGAAACCTTGAGATCTATCTCAGGATAAGAGATGGTCAAAGACAAACTTCAAAGTAAATATAGTAAAAAACAAACAGCAAAAAAAAAAAAAAAGAAAAGAAAACCCTGTGATCTAAAGACTAAAACATCCTTCTGCAGAGCTCAAGTATGCAGAGGTCAAGAGAAAGTGTTTCAATTTCAACAGTAACAATAGTAACATAGAACTTTTGCCTAAATTTTAGAGGCCTTTAAAGTATAACCCTGGTATCTCTGAAAGATCAGATGTGGTCTGAAACCCTACAATGAAAGCCCCTGATGCTACATAAAATACAGAAGCCCCATGTTTAAGGATAAAATTTATTAAAAGTAGAGAATAAAGAGAAAATGAAGTGTAAATGGATCTGGTGACTCATGGCTAAAACATTTTAAGTTTAGTAAGAGTGAATTTAGGATTAAAAACAAGAGCATAGTTACATAATAAAATATAATTCTTTACATGTATATCTATGTTAATCATCAGTGAATGATTAATACCTGGTTAAAGCAACTGCACATTTTTTTTCCCATAGTCAAAGGAAAAACAAAACCAGATGTATGTATCTTTAAGTGTGAGTTTGTAAACCCAATTCAAAAATAATTTCTTGATTCAATAATTGTTTATTACACATCTACTGTGTCCTGGATATTACATTTGCCACTGAGTTTACAATGATATAAAAAAGAACACACATAAATATACCCTGCTTAATAAAGTTCTTAGTCCTCTGGAGGACACGGACTATAAACCAAAACAAAATCAAGCAAACCAAAAAATGAGTAATTGCAAATTGTGAAGTGCTGTGAAGAAAACTAACGTGAATTGAACGTTGACACAACAGTGCCAGAACCAGTTTTCATTAATCTTCTCAGTAATCTAGGAGGTAGGTGCTATTGTCATTTGTGCTCTAAAAATGAGGAAACAGAGGTACAAAGAGGTCAAGTGAGTTGTCCAGCATTCTACAGTATGAAGAGGTAAAGCTGGGATGTGAGCTTGGGTAGAGCGTGTCATCTTCATGCTTCAGCTTATCTTACTAGAGAACTTTGGTAGAGCATAATGGCATGGGCAGGGTGGTGAGGAAAGGTCTCATTGGTGAGGTGATGTTTAAATTGAGACTTGAAGGATGGGACAGAGCCAACCATGTTCAGAACCTGGAGAACAATAGCATTTCAGGTACCATGAAAAATAAGTACTATGTCCCTAGGTAGGGAAGAAAAGTGATCAAGTGACTATTCTAGGAGATGAAGTGATGCTAATAGTAATGAAGAAGATATGTAAAATTGGAGACATAATCAAGAGTCAGACTTTTCAAAAACTTGTAGGCCAACATTGGAACATTTGATTTGAAGCGCAACGGGGAAATGTTAAAAGGATTTTACAAAGAGGCCTGACCTGATCTGGTTCATGTTTAATTGGCTGCTGTGTAACAATAGGATGGAGGAAGACCGTGGGAAAAGCAGAGACACCAGTAAGGAGGCTATTTTAGTAGCCCTGGAAGGGATTTTAACAAAGGTGGTAGGAGATTAGCTGAAGAAAAGCAGACCTAATCAAGATATATTTTTGAGGCAGAAATCATGAGATATGCTGATAGATTGAATGTGAGTGGTGAGGAAGAGGAAGGAATTTAGGATTACTCCCAGTTTTCTAGTATCACCTACATGATATCACTTTCAGCAATTTGGGCATGTGATGGTACCCTATATACCTAGAAAAAACTGGGAGAGAACAATTTGCTGAAGGCTGGGAGATAAGAGTTTTGTTTGGGACTTATTTGAGATGGCTGTGAAACATTCAGTTAAAAATACTGTATAGAAAATTGGATATGGGTGCCTGGAATCCAAGGATAAGTCTTAATAGGAGATACGGTTTTGGAGTTGTCAGCATAGAGATAATATTTAACACTATGGGAACAGGTACAACTACCAGGTATAGGGCTCAATACCAAACACAGGGAAACTCAGCAGTAGAACACGGTAGAGAAGGAATAACTGGTAAAGTATTTAGAAACCTCCCTAAAAAAATTAACATATCACAGAAGAGAAAAGAGTATTTCAGGGAGTAGGGATTTGCCTTTAGGACCAAACAGTTTTGAGATATCACATAAGCTGAGGACACAATAATCTATATATGTACTTGATATCTAAGCAGCAGCTATCTTATATTGACCCTTTCAGGCCATAAATTACAAAACAATAAGCAGCAAATTAAGGCATGCCCTTGAGTGCATATGCTTCAGTTTGTTTAATTGCCAGTCAATTACTATCTGATATATTTCATTTCTTTCTCCTGTAATTCACTGCAATGTTTCCCTCTCAAAAAAAGTCAGCACACAAGCAGAAACACAAAAGCTATGAAATATTTGTGATCAATGTAAGCTAATGCTATCAAAATATCTGTCAGTGAATAATGAGTCCAAGAGAGCAAATATTTGGAGACCTTTTAAGAAGTCGCCAAGGAATTGGCTTAGAGACTTAGGATTCACATTCAAGAATGATACTGATGGAATCAAACGAAAAGGGGTCAGCACTTTCTGAGCTAATTGTTTAGAACTAGACTTTTGCTCCAGCTGCTATAAATTGAAAGATGGATGATGTGAGAATTTGTAATTTGTAACTTAAAACTTCATGAACCATGAAACTTTCTGGAGACTTTGGTCAGTCAGTTGATTTACTAGAAATGATGAGACCACCATAATCCATAAACTGTCTATTTTCCCACCACTATGGCAATGAAATAGAGGAGAAAAACATGCAAATTGCTCATTTATGTTTTTTTTAATTTTGCTTTCCAAAATTACTTCTAAGCTTGCTGAGTCGGATTTCTATAACATCTTTAATTATGATGAAGTCTTGGCTTAAAAAAAGAAAAATTGTTTAGTTAGAACTTCATAATTGGCAATGAAACATTTAACCAAAGTGCCAGCTCTCAAATATTTTATATGTTGTTTTTTATTTGGACTATGGGAACAGCATCATGGAGACTTGTAGAATTTGATATTGAGACCTTAAAATGTTAGTATGGAGATTTGTAAAATAATTCCAAACAAAACTGAGCATTATGCATATATAACAGTTAAAATTGCAAAACATGGACAAAATTCTGAATGTATTTAAATAATAAAATAAATTGTAATATAATAAATCATAAAATATCAGAACAACAATGGATTATATAGGTTCTGCTCTCTTTTAATGGGAGAGACAATGTGATTTGTGCTGCAAAATCAGCCATTTATGAAGTATCCAGCTGTTCAATTAAGAGATTTCATGTCTATAAAGTGAAGAAAACCAAAGGGGATTCTTTTGAAAAACTATGAATTGACTAACATGTGACACATGTGGCCTTAAAACATTTTCAATAATGAATTAACGTATAGTAGTCTCACAAATATTAATGAGGAATTAGCGTTCCAGACAATGTTCTCACACTAGTATTTAAAATAACTGATTTGTCTTCATTTTTAATAAATTATTAAACATTAAAAAATAAGGACTTAGATTCTGAGAAGAAACAATTCTGATGATAAGTCCTATTGTTTCAAGAGGGGCTGTAGTAAAATTAAAGGAACAACTGTTCTTGTCCAAAATTTGTCTTCCAAAGATGAAGCAAAACTAAGGTTTCAAAGGCTGTGGGTAAAAATTACACTTTGATCTTTCTCTTTGTTCAAACATTTGAGATTAAAGATGCTATAAATTCCTTATAATTCCTCCTATTTAAGTAGAATGCTTTTTCTCAATCCAAGATGATTCATACCATGCTGATTTCTGAAACCTTAATCCTGTTTCTGAGGAGAGTCACAATGTCCTGATGACTTACTCTAATTTGCTACAGATGATTAAGGCACAATTAAAGGCTCAGAGTAACTTGCTGGACTTATTTTTCTCTTCCTCTGTCCTGTCCTCTTTCTCTTCTTCCCTCCTTTCTCTTCCTTCCTCTTTTTGTGGGTTAAACAGAGAACAGAACCCAGAGCTGACATAGGAACCATCTTATGAGAAGGTACTTTAGTGTTTCTAATTACATATTGATAATAAAGGCAAATTAGATTTTTTTTAAAAAAGAAATTAAGCATTAAGACACATTAATTGTGTTAGAGGGTGGACAGAATTGGCTTGTGTTTACTCTTGTTTTAAAAAAAACAGTCTTGAATTAGTGTTTTTTTCTCTAAAAGATAAACTGGTCTCTTTGATTCCTGGCATTTCTTAAGTACATTTCTCCTGTAAGTGCTCTCCTAAGTTGCTGACATGGGGGACCTTTCACAAGAGGTGATCTCCTCGGTCTTGTATTTACCAAAGTACGAAACTCTGGGTGGATCATCGTATCCTCTTTGTGAATGGCCTATGTATGGTTCAGAGCGGAAGAGCTGTTCAGGAAGTAATTTGATTGTAAAGATAAGTCCAAATACAGTCAAGAGTAACAGTATCTCAAGTTTACACCTAATAAGGGTCTGTAATCTTAGTTTCTTTTTAGAAAATCCAGGGGTTTTGTTTTTGAAAATTGTGCATGTTCTTATTTTTAAGAGAGATTGTTTCCTTCTTCTTCTTGTCTCGCATATGAAAGTTCTCGACGATTCTCAGAGCTTGTTGATAAATGATAAGTCTTGAGTATGTTTAATTCCTTCACTTTATACTGAATTTCTAATCTATTTTTTTATTATACTATCTGAATTGATCATTAGTATTCCCTGATTTAATTTATTCACCTTTTAATCTATATGGCCTCTTATATAATGATAATATAAAGCTATCTTGTCATTTACTTGACCTTTATGATTATCATAAAAATTAAATAGCATCTTATATATATACAACAGATACATTTAAAACCTAATATTACGAGTTACAACAAACAAATAACATGATTTTATCTTAAAGAAAATTGATGGCTTTTTACATATGCCATTTTCTGCCATATCCTTATTTAGAAAAGACAGAAAATGATTCCTAGTTGTCTATAGTTCAAAACCAATAATTAAGAATCATTTAAAGTTTACCTGATCTTGAAAAAAATCATGACTGTAGAGCACAGTAAATTACTTTATTTTGGATATCAAAAGCTTCTGAAATATATGGATTTAATAGTTTTATTTTATTATTTTTTTCCTGTTTTTTTTTTTTTTTTTTTTAATCACTTTTCTTTTTTATAGCTACTTTATTTATTTATTTTATTTTATTTTTGGCTGTGTTGGGTCTTCGGTTCATGTGAGGGCTTTCTCTAGTTGAGGCAAGTGGGGGCCACTCTTCATCGCGGTGCGGGGACTGCTCTCCATCGCGGTGCGCGGGCCTTTCACTATCGCGGCTCCTCCCGTTGCGGGGCACAGGCTCCAGACGCGCAGGCTCAGTAGTTGTGGCTCACGGGCCCAGCTGCTCCGTGGCATGTGGGATCTTCCCAGACCAGGGCTCGAACCCGTGTCCCCTGCATTAGCAGGCAGATTCTCAACCACTGCGCCACCAGGGAAGCCCCTGTTTTTTTTTTAACATCTTTATTAGAGCATAATTGCTTTACAATGTTGTGTTAGTTTCTGCTGTATAACAAAGTGAATCAGCTATACGTATACATAAATCCCCATATCCCCTCCCTCTTGCGTCTCCCTCCCACCCTCCCTATCCAACCCCCCTAAGTGGTCACAAAGCACAGAGCTGATCTCCCTGTGCTATGCGGCTGCTTCCCACTAGCTATCTATTTTACATTTGGTAGTGTATATATGTCAATGCCACTCTCTCACTTCGTCCCAGCTTACCCTTCCCCCTCCCGTGTCCTCAAGTCCATTCTCTACATCTGCGTCCTTATTCCTGTCCTGCCCCTAGGTTCTTCAGAACCTTTTATTTTTTTATAATTTTTAGATTCCATATATATGCGTTAGCATGTGGTATTTGTTTTTCTCTTTCTGACTTACTTCACTCTGTATGACAGGCTCTAGGTCCATGCACCTCATTAAAAATAACTCAATTTCGTTTTTTTTTATGGCTGAATAATATTCCATTGTATATATGTGCCACATCTTCTTTATCCATTCATCTGTTGATGGACACTTAGCTTGCTTCCATGTCCTGGCTATTGTAAATAGAGCTGCAGTGAACATTCTGGTACATGACTCGTTTTGAATTATGTTTTTCTCAGGGTATATGCCTAGCAGTGGGATTGCTGGGTCATATGGTAGTTCTATTTTTAGTTTCTTAAGAAACCTCCATACTGTTCTCCATAGTGGCTGTATCAGTTTACATTCCCACCAACAGTGCAAGAGGGTTCCCTTTTCTCCACACCCACTCCAGCATTTATTGTTTGTAGATTTTTTGATGATGGCCATTCTGACGGGTGTGAGGTGATACCTCATTGTAGTTTTGGTTTGCATTTCTGTAATGATTAGTGATATTGGGCATCCTTTATGTGTTTGTTAGAAATCTGTATATCTTCTTTGGAGAAATGTCTATTTAGAACTTCTGCCCATTTTTGGATTCAGTTGTTCGTTTTCTTGTTATTGAGCTGCATGAGCTGCTTGTAAATTTTGGAGATTAATCCTTTGTCAGTTGCCTCATTTGCAAATATTTTCTCCCATTCTGAGGGTTGTCTTTTCATCTTGTTTATGTTTTCCTTTGCTGTATAAAAGCTTTTAAGTTTCATTAAGTCCCATTTGTTTCTTTTTGTTTTTATTTCCATTTCTCTGGGAGGTGGGTCAAAAAGGATCTTGCTATGATTTATGTCACAGAGTGTTCTGCCTATGTTTTCCTCTAAGAGTTTTATACTGTCTGGCCTTACATTTAGGTCTTTAATCCATTTGAAGTTTATTTTTGTGTATGGTGTTAGGGAGTGTTCTAATTTCATTCTTTTACATGTAGCTATCCAGTTTTCCCAGTACCATTTTTTGAGGAGGCTGTCTTTTCTCCACTGTATATTCTTGCCTCCTTTATCAAAGATAAGGTGACCATATGTGTGTGGGTTTATCTCTGGGCTGTCTATCCTGTTCTAATGATCTATGTTTCTGTTTTTGTGCCAGTACCATACTGTCTTGATTACTGTAGCTTTGTAGTACAGTCTGAAGCCCAGGAGCCTGATTCCTCCAGCTCCATTTTTCTTTCTCAAGATTGCTTTGGCTATTAGGGGTCTTTTGTGTTTCCATACAAATTGTGAAACTTTTTGTTCTAGTTCTGTGAAAAATGACATTGGTAGCTTGATAGGGAATGAATTGAATCTGTAGATTGCTTTGTTTAGTATACTCATTTTCACAATGTTGATTCTTCCAATCCAAGAACATGGTATATTTCTCCGTCTGTTTGTATCATCTTTAATGTCTTTCATCCATGTCTTATAGTTTTCTGCATACGGGTCTTTTGTCTCCTTAGGTGGGTTTATTTCTAGGTATTTTATTCTTTTTGTTGCAATGGTAAATGGGAATGTTTCCTTAACTTCTCTTTCAGATTTGTCATCATTAGTGTATAGGAATGCAAGAGATTTCTGTGCATTAATTTTGTATCCTGCTACTTTACCAAATTCATTGATTAGCTCTCGCAGTTTTCTGGTAGTATCTTTACGATTCTCTATGTATAGTATCACGTCATCTGCAAACAGTGACAGTTTTACTTCTTTTCCGATTTGGATTCCTTTCATTTCCTTTTCTTCTCTGATTGCCATGGCTAAAACTTTGAAAACTATGTTGAATAATAGTGGTGAGAGTGGGCAATGATGTCTTGTTCCTGATCTTAGTGGAAATGGTTTCAGTTTTTCACCTTTGAAAATGATGTTGGTTGTGGGTTTGTCATATATGGCCTTTATTGTTTTGAGGTAAGTACCCCCTATGCCTGCTTTCTGGAGGGTTTTTATCATAAATGGGTGTTGAATTCTGTCAAAAGCTTTTTCTGCATCTATTGAGATTATCATATGGTTTTTATCCTTCAGTTTGTTAATGTAGTGTATCACATTGATTGTTTTGCATATACTGAACAATCCCCACATTCCTGGGATAAAACCCACTTGATCAGGATATCTGATCCTTTTAAGGTGGTGTTGGATTCTGTTTGCTAGTATTTTGCTGAGGATTTTTGCATCTAGGTTCATCACTGATACTGGTCTGTAGTTTTCTTTTTTTGTGACATCTTTTCTGGTTTTTGTATCAGGGTCCTGGTGGCCTCGTAGAATGAGTTTGGGAGTGTTCCTGCCTCTGCTATATTTTGGAAGAGTTTGAGAAGGATAGGTGTTAGCTCTTCTCTAAATGTTTGACAGAATTCACCTGTGAAGCCATCTGGTCCTGGGCTTTTGTTTGTTGGAAGATTTTTAATCACAGTGTCATTTTCAGTGCTTGTGATTGGTCTGTTTATATTTTCTATTTCTTCCTGGTTCAGTCTCGGAAGGTTGTGCTTTTCTAAGAATTTGTCCATTTCTTCCAGGTTGTCCATTTTATTGGCATATTGTTGCTTGATGTAATCTCTCATGATCCTTTGTATTTCTGCTGTGTCAGTTGTTACTTCTTTTTTATTTCTAATTCTGTTGATTTGAGTCTTTTCCTTTTTTTTCTTGATGAGTCTGACTAATGGTTTATCAATTTTGTTTATCTTCTCAAAGAACCAGCTTTTACTTTTATTGAACTTTGCTATTGTTTCCTTCATTTCTTTTTCATTTATTTCTGACCTGATTTTTATGATTTCTTTCCTCCTGCTAACTTTGGGGTTTTTTTGTTCTCGTTTCTCTAGTTCCTTTAGTTGTAAGTTTAGGTAGTTTTTTGAGATTTTTCTTGTTTCTTGAGGTAGGATTGTATTGCTATAATCTTTCCTCGTTGAACTGCTTTTGCTGCATCCCATAGGTTTTGGGTCGTCGTGTTTTCATTGTCATTTGTTTCTAGGTATTTTTTGATTTCCTCTTTGATTTCTTCAGTGATCTCTTAGTTATTTAGTAGTGTATTGTTTAGCCTCCATGTTTTTGTATTTTTTTATAGATATTTTTTCCTGTAATTGATATCTAGTCTCATAGTGTTGTGGTCGGAAAAGATACTTGATACGATTTCAATTTTCTTAAATTTACCAAGGCTTGATTTGTGACCCAAGATATGGTCTATCTTGGAGAATGTTCCATGAGCACTTGAGAAGAAAGTGTATTCTGGTGTGTTTGGATGGAATGTTATATAAATATCAATTAATTCCATCGTGTTTAATGTGTCATTTAAAGCTTGTGTTTCCTTATTTATTTTCATTTCTGTCCATTGGTGAAAGTGGGCTGTTAAAGTCCCCTACTATGATTGTGTTACTGTCAATTTCCCCTTTTATGGCTGTTCAGATTTGTGTTATGTTTTGAGGTGCTCCTATGTTGGGTGCATAAATATTTATAATTGTTATATCTTCTTCTTGGATTGATCCCTTGATCATTATGTAATGTCCTTCTTTGTCTCTTGTAATAGTCTTTATTTTAAAGTCATTTTGTGTGACATGAGAATTGCTACTTCCGCTTTCTTTTCATTTCCATTTGCATGGAATATCTTTTTCCATCCCCTCACTTTCAGTGTGTATGTGTCCCTAGGTCTGAAGTGGGTCTCTTGTAGGCAGCATATATATGGGTCTTGTTTTTGTATCCATTTAGGCAGTCTGTGTCTTTTGTTTGGAGCATTTAATCCATTTACATTTAAGGTAATTATTGATATGTATGTTCTTATTCCCATTTTCTTAATTGTTTTGGGTTTGTTATTGTAGGTCTTTTCCTTCTCTTGCGTTTCCTGTCTAGAGAAGTTCCTTTAGCATTTGTTGTAAAGCTGGTTTGGTGGTGCTGAATTTTCTTAGCTTTTGCTTGTCTGTAAATGTTTTAATTTCTCTGTCAAATCTGAATGAGATCTTTGCTGGGTAGAGTAATCTTTGTTCTAGATTTTTCCCTTTCATCACTTTAAATATGTCCTGCCACTCCCTTCTGGCTTGCAGAGTTTCTGCTGAAAGATCAGCTGTTAACCTTATGGGGATTCCCTTGTATGTTATTTGTTCTTTTTCCCTTGTTGCTATTAATAGTTCTTCTTTGTATTTAATTTTTGATAGTTTGATTAATATGTGTCTTGGTGTGTTTCTCCTTAGATTTATCCTGTATGGGACTCTCTATCCTTCCTGGACTTGATTGACTATTTCCTTTCCCATATTAGCAAAGTTTTCAACTATAATCTCTTTAAATGTTTTCTCAGTCCCTTTCTTTTTCTCTTCTTCTTCTGTGACACCTATAATTCGAATGTTGGTGCATTTAATGTTATCCCAGAGGTCTCTGAGGCTGTCCTCAATTCTCTTCATTCTTTTTTCTTTATTCCGCTCTGAGGTAGTTATTTCCACTATTTTATCTTCCAGGTCACTTATCCTTTCTTCTGCCTCAGTTATTCTGCTATCGATTCCTTCTAGAGAATTTTTAGTTTTATTTATTGTGTTGTGCATGTTTGTTTGTTTGCTCTTTAGTTCTTCTAGGTCCTTTTTAAACATTTTTTGTATTCTCTCTATTCCATTTCCAAGATTTTGGATCATCTTTACTATCATTACCTGCATCTTTTTCAGGTAGACTGCCTATTTCCTCTTCAATTTTTTGGTCTGGTGAGTTTTTACTTTGCTCTTTCATCTGTTGTGTATTTCTGTGTCTTCTCATTTTGCTTAACTAACTGTGTTTGGGGTGTCCTTTTCACAGGCTGCAGGTTCTTAGTTCCCGTTGTTTTGGGTGTCTGTCCCCAGTGGGTAAGGTTGTTTCCATGGGTTGTGTAGATTTCCTAGTGGAGAGGACTGGTGCCTGTGTTCTGGTGGATGAGGCTGGATCTTGTCTTTCTGATGGGTAGGACTGCATCCGGTGCTGAGTTTTGAGGTGTCTGTGAGCTTATTATGATTTTAGGCAACCTCTCTGCTAATGGGTGGGGTTGTGTTCCTTTCTTGCTAGTTTTTTGGCATGGGGTGTCCAACACTGGTGCTTCCTGGTCGTTGAGTGGAGCTGGGTCTTAGCGTTGAGATGGAGATCTCTGGGAGATCTCTCACCAGTTGGTATCACGTGGAGCCGGGAGGTCTCTGGTGGTCCAGTGTCCTGAACTCGGCTCTCCCACCTCAGAGGCTCAGGCCTGACAGCCAGCTGGTGCATCAAGACCCTGTCAGCCACACTGCTAAGAAGAAAAGGGAGAAAAAAAAGAAAGAAAAATAAATAAATAAAATTAAATTAAATTAAAAAGTAAAAAAATTATTAAATTAAAAAAAGTAATAAAAAAAGAGAGCAACCAAACCAATAAACAAATCCACCAGTGATAACAAGCCCTAAAAACTTTACTAAGATACACACAAAAATAAGAAACTAGTCAGTCACATATAGCAAACCCTGAGTCTACAGTTGCTCCCAAAGTCCACTTCCTCTATTTTGGGATGATTCATTGTCTGTTCAGATATTCCACAGATGCAGGGTACATTAAGTTGATTGTGGAGATTTAATCCGCTGCTCCTGAGGCTGCTGGGAGAAATTTCCCTTTCTCTTCTTTGTTCGCACAGATCCGGGGGTTCAGCTTTGTATTTGGACCCGCCTCTGCGTGTAGGTCACCTGAGGGCATCTGTTCTTCACTCACACAGGACGGGGTTAAAGGAGCAGCTGATTAGGTGCTCTGGCTCACTCAGGCCGGGGGGAGGGAGGGGTACGGAATGCGGGGCGAGCCTGTGGCGGCAGAGGCCAGCGTGACGTTGCACCAGCCTGAGGTGTGCCATGTGTTCTCCCGGGGAAGTTGTCCCTGGATCACGGGACCCTGGCAGTGGTGGACTTCACAGGCTCCTGGGAGGGGAGTTGAGGATAGTGACCTGTGCTTGCACACAGGATTCTTGGTGGCTGCATCAGCAGCCTTGGCATTTCATGCCCGTCTCTGTTGTCTGTGTTGATAGCTGTGGCTTGAGCCCATCTCTGCAGCTCGTTTAGGCAGTGTTCTGAATCTCCTCTTCTCACACACCCCGAAACAATGTTCTCTTGACTCTTAGTCAGGTCTAGAGTTTTTCCTGGACTCCCTCCCAGCTAGGTGTCGTGCACTAGCCCCCTTCAGGCTGTGTTCACGCAGCCAACCCCAGTCCTTTCCTTGGGATCCGACCTCCGAAGCCCGAGCCTCAGCTCCCAACCCCCAGCCCCCACCAGCCCCAGCAGGTGAGCAGACAAGCCTCTCGGGCTGGTGAGGGCTGGTTGGCACCAATCCTCTGTGTGGGAATATCTGTGCTTTGCCCTCTGCACCCCTGTTGCTGCGCTCTCCTCCATGGCTCCGAAGCTTTCCCTCACCCCCTCACCCCCCCATTTCCACCAGTGAAGGGGCTTCCTAGTGCCTGGAAACTTTTCCTCCTTCACAGCTCCCTCCCAGAGTTGCAGGTCCCGTCCCTATTCTTTTGTCTCTGATTTTTCTCTTTTTCGTTTGCCCTACCCAGGTACGTGAGGAGTTTCTTGCCTTTTGGGAAGTCTGAGGTCTTCTGCCAGTGTTCAGTAGGTGTTCTGTAGGAGTTGTTCCACATGTAGATGTATTTTTGATGTATTTGTAGGGAGGAAGGTGATCTCCATGTCTTACTCCTCTGCCATCCTGAAGGTCATCTCCGATTTAATAGTTTTAAATTCATGTTTCTTTTAATCCAAAATGCCATTAAAGTATAACTTCATAATAAAAACAAAAATAATTGTAAAAGACACAAACACATGTTTATTTCTCAGAGATTCAGTGCTTAATAATTTGCACAAATATGTATCTATAATTTGGTAAAAGGCAGTCATACATTAGATATCTTGCTAATGCTGTTTTCTTAAAGGATTCTGAGGTAGTTACCTTGAAAAAATGATATATTTCTAAAAACAGTGATTATTTGGATAGAAACCAAAATGAATGAAAAAATTCTATAAATAATAGTACAGATATTAAATTATATAAAATCTGGTTCTTTTAAAAGATGCATAACCTAAACAAACTACTTGTTCATTTGATTAATCAAATATGAAAGGAATGAGAAACCTTAGGAATGAAAAGAAAAACATAACTCCCAAATACAGAGAAGATGAAAAGAGTTAGAAGAGGCTACTACAGTCAAATCTATTTTGTAACCTAGAAGAAATGGATGATAGCCCAGCAAACTAAAAAATGCCCAAAATTGCCCAAGAAGATGTAGAATACTTCAGTAAATAAATCAACCTGGAAGATAATGGAAAGGTGATTCAGGATCAATCAACAAAATGACTAAGTAGGTTCACTGCTGAGTTTACCTAACTTTAAATGACAGAGAAATGCATACATGCTTACACACACCCATGTCCATTTTTTGTGTTCACGTTGTGTGTGGTTATTCGAACAAGCAA
This sequence comes from Balaenoptera musculus, assembly GCF_009873245.2. Classification (NCBI taxonomy): domain Eukaryota; kingdom Metazoa; phylum Chordata; class Mammalia; order Artiodactyla; family Balaenopteridae; genus Balaenoptera; species Balaenoptera musculus. The sequence continues at coordinate 68,456,590 of NC_045794.1, forward strand.
AAAATATGGAATGATTCATACCACTACGCTCTTTGGAGGGGGATTATGTGACAAGAAGAGAGAGACGAGAAGAAAATATAAACATCATAACACATAAAAGATCAAGGTAATTTCAGATGGTGATAAAACAAGTGTCAAAACAAAAAAGGGAGACAAAGGTAGCACAACATTTAAAAGTAATGTAACTTTTAATGTTGTGTTTGTTTAAAATTTATATCTTTACCTATCTATGTCTATATATCTTTATATCTATATGTATATGAACAAAAGAAAGAGGAAAGAAGGAAGGCAAGAAGGGAGGAAGAAAGGGAATGAAAACAAGACTGCAGCAACACTTCTTTTCCCAGGATAAGGCCCACATAAGATTTTCTCTTTTATGGGGGCAAGGGAGAATAGTAAAATATCTCTTGTGTTGTAAAGTGAATTTCAGATGTAAAAAGTCTGAACCCTTTTTATACCTGAACTGCTCACATTTTCTGTTTGAACCAGGGGGATCCTCACCTGTGCAAAAAAGTATCAGAGTTGATCTAAGTCTTCTCCTGTTCTTAACATTCCCTGAATTTTGTTCCTGTGTCATGCTTTGCTGGGGGTGGGCAGTGGGCAGGAGACGTATGATTGGTTTGTGTCGCCATGACTCTTAACCTTATAGCTTTAGTGACATGGCCACTTATCTCATTTTATGGCTTTCTTCCTTTTAAAATTTTGATATGTATAAATCTTCACAGACAATCATGGATAATCTAAGAAAAAGGCCAGTGTACATTTAAAAATTAAAATGCTCGAATCAACCATCAGAATTTCTTAAACTGTAGCTTACCTTTAAAACAGAGTTGTATTATAGACTATAACTTGTGAAAGGCAAAGTCACTTGTAAGTAAAGATAATGAAATTTGTTTTACCCCTGAAGAAAAAAAAATGTATCAGTGACTTGGGAATCTCTGGAGGAGAAAAAAAATCTCTAGAGGCCTAAAAATTGTGAATTACATGTATATCTTGCTAATGCATTTAGATTTGAGCCTGCAAAAATGTCTTCATTTTATTTTAGAGAATATATTGATGATGAAATAAACATAGGGAAAAAAGTGAACTAAGAAGAAAGTAAGTAACAAATTCTTTTTTATGTACTATTAAGAGATTTATATGATATCAGTGGTGGTTTGATTCTGTCTGCTGAGAGCTGACAGTATTATAATTTAGACACAATAAACTTTTCCCAACACTTCGTACAACTTTTTTCTTCATAATTTGATCATTCACTTGTGAAGATTAGTCCAGTTGGCACTTGATTAAGGGCAAAGTTTTGGATAACCTACTCAATTTAATGTTTTCTCAGTAGAAGCAATACTTTCATTTCCCCATTTCTGTGAAGTTTAATATAATAATTTAATATCTTCATATAGTTTCATATCTTATATAGTTTCATATCTCATATAGTTTCATAGCTAATCCTTTTAAAATGCCATTGCATGCCAGGCATTGATCTAAGAACTTCTTTACTTGTATTAACTAATTGAATTCTAACACAACTGTGTGAAATATTGCCCATTTAACAAAAGAGGAGATGGAAGCACAAAAAGTGAAGTAACTTACTAGTAAATGACAGAACTGGAATTAATACCCAGACAGAGCTGGGCCTTAATCTTATATGTCCCTTGTCAAAACGATGGTGAGATTTCATAAATTATTTAAATACACATTTCTCTGAAAAATGGTCACAGCATTTATATTAAGATGTTGATTAACAGACAGAATTGTCATTTAACAACTTGTGGTATTTATCATTTGATTTATAAGAGTCAGAATTCTGGGGTTTTTTCCAAGGTATTTAAGGCATTAAACTATGTAATGTTAAAAAGTGGGAGTCTGAACAAGAGACATATGGTTCGAATGTACAAAAATGTCAAGGGCTGCTTACAGACCATATTTTAGGACTCTGTAAGAAAGATAAAATGTTCTAAAAGTTCTCAAGCCAACAGATTAATTAAATTTAGATCTCTATTCACTGCAAATTTGAATAGAGCTTTTTAACAATACCATTTTTAAGTTGGGGTGCTGAATAAAATAAGACTTTTACACATTTCAACTAGATCTTTTTTTCCTTCTAAGGTTTTAAATACCTCTCATTCTGTCCATCTCTCAGAAACAGATCATTTTACAGATGAATTCTAGCATATATCACAAGAAACTATGAATAATAATTATCATTATTCTTTTTGCATTTATAGAGCATGTTTCCTCTGAATGTGTGTGTGTGTGTGTGTGTGTGTGTGTGTGTGTGTGTGTGTGTGATGTATGGCATAATGAAGAAAGTTAGTGCCTAAAGGAAAAATAAATTATCTATGTGTTTCAAAAAAGTCTTCATAGTTTATAAGGCAAGGAGAAAAAAACAGTCCAACAAAAGAATTCCTGTTAAAGACAGAAGTATCATTTAAGGAAAAACCTTGAGGTACTCTTATGACGTGGCAGCTATGGGGATAACTGATTCCGATTTCCTTTGACAATCCTGAGAAAGGGGCTAAGGTGATAGAAGAGGAATAAAGAAATCAGAGTGCAACATTTTTGAAGGCTAAGAGAACAGTATGAACACTCCCACCCCCCAGCTGGGAATGGCCAATGTCATTTGGAACAGGGATGACCATTATTAAGTTTGAAGTAGCTGCAATATTACTCCTGTTTCTTTCCTATAAATAACCAGTCTGTTACAATTACATATAACTGTTGAGGGGGAGGAATTTGAGAGTGCATTTGAAGAAAATTAAGGAAAATGTGTTCTTTTCCTAATTGAGGGGGAAGTAAAAAACAGAAGACAGATATAAGTGAAACTAAAATTTAGCAGAAGCAATAAATTAGGGCAAACTGACTTGAAGAAACATGAACTCTAAAGATTCGTGGGAAAGGGCATGAGGAAAAAGAAAGATTCTTAGTTGTCCCATTACAGATGGGACATGGACATCTTTTCCATGAAGGAATATGTGTTCTATTTACACTTGAAGGAGAAGAATGATTTTATAGGACTAGGTGGACTTGGGAACATTGGGGTGAAATTAATCATTATAACTTTCTCTTTCAACTATAAGTTTATATTTGATTGAAATACTGTATCCAAGCAGACAAGTTTGGTGAAGTTTAGTTTGAACTGATTATTTGTATGTTTTATGGCTTTAAAATCAGATTGTAATTTTTAAGTACCTATATTGACAATTAGACTTTAAAAGTGTTAGGCAAGTGATCTGGCCTCTGTCCCCCTCTCTGAATTCATCTAGTACCTTTCTCCCATTGGTCACTTTTTCCCAAGCTTGTTGCCACATCACTTCAAACTGGTTCCCTTCCCTGTGGATACATTCTTCTACTGTACCTTTACCTATAATGTTCAAATCCTACCTCATTAGGGAGATGTGCCCTGACCAGCCAATCTAAAAGAGAGCTGCCTTTTGCCTACCTAGCTCTCTGGGCCCTCTCCAAAACATAACTCTGTTTTATCACCATCTGAAATTACCTTGATTTTTAAGTTAACTTGCTTATTGCTTGTCTGTCGGTACTAGTGTGTAGGCTCCTGCATGGCACAGGACTCTAAACTGTGCTGGCCAGGACTGTATCTCTAGCACCTGAAATTGTGAGCATGTAAAAAAAAATATGTGAAATGAATATATAAATCAGAGGATGTGTTACTTAACAAAGAGAATAATTATAAATTTTAAAATACATGTATAGAAAGTAATTTACATATAAAGGCAAACACAAATTGTATGCTTACATAATATTTAAAAATCATTACAGTCATGTTTCTACCATGACTTGCTTCAAAATTTCTTCAGAACTCTTCAGAAGTAAATGCAAAGTTCCTTTTAACATGAAAACATAACATTCATAGGCTCCAGTGATTAGGGCATGGACATTTTTGGGGGGCAATTCTACCTACCACAGAAAGACATTAAATATTACTACTCCAGACTTCTCTAATTTAGAATTTATGATAGACATATATGACCCAACTACCATTTACTTTTGAATAGTTCTGAAGAAATTTTGAAGCAGGTCATGGTATAAACACGACTATAATGATTTTTAAATATTATGTAAGCATACAATTTGTGTTTGCCTTTATGTGTAAATTACTTTCTATACATATATTTTAAAATTTATAAGTGGTATGAATACTTGACTTCGATAAACCTGTAAGAGCAATACTTAGGAGGCTAACTTCTTTCAATTAAAAAAATGTATGCAACTCCAACAACAAAAAGGAACTTTGCAAATGTAATTAAGGTGTAATTAAGGTTATGAACCTTAAAATGAGAAGATTATTCTGGATAATTTGGGTGGGTCCAACTTAATCCCATAAGCCTTAAAAGCAGATAATTTTCTCTGGCTGGAGTCAGAGAGATGTGGTGGAAGAGAAGGCAGGAAAGATGCTGCAGAAGGGGAAGGCAAAGATTCCGAGTGAGGATTCAAAGCACCATTGCTGGTCCTGAGCTATCGGGGGCCAACTTCAAGGACCAGAGAGAGGCTTCTGGGAGATAAAGTCAGCCCATAGTTGGCAGTCTTCAAGGAAACAGGGACCTATTTCCTATAAGTACAAGGAACTGAATTCTGCCAACAAACTAAAAGAGCTTTGAAGTGCTTCCAAAAATCTGCGTCTAGAAAGGAACACAGTCCTGCCAACATCTTGATTTGGTTCTTGTGAGACCTGGACCAGAGGAACCAGCTAGGCCACGCTGTGCCCAGACTTCTGACCCATGGAAACTGTGAGATAAATGGATGTTGTTTAATGAGTGTTGTTGAAGTTGCTATGTTTTTGATAATTTGTTATGGCAACAGAAAACTGGTACAATGTCTAATAATAATAATCATAAGAATAACAAGTTCCTTACTGTGTGTAAGGAACTTTGCTAAGGATTTCAGGAGCATTTCATTTAATTTTTATGATAATTTATGAGATAGTGTACTTGACCCATTTTGAGTCTATTTACCCCAAACCTTTTTACATTGAGAATCGCCCCTCTTGACTCACACATAGGAGTGGGCCTTTGGCAATGATGTTAGTATTTTGTGATCTCATTGCTTTGTTCTAAAGTGGACAAATGGTGAACATTTAGCCTAAGATGGGTCAAATAGATTCTATTCCCTTGAGTTTGAAATTGCAATTGAGAGATGTTATTTTCTTGAACATGGGTGTGTAAAATCAACCTGTGGAGTGGCATTTACATGGAAAGATAGAATAATGAACATATACAGAGATAAGAGATATTTTAAAAGTGGCTTCTTAGATTTTAAATGACTTTTCTGATTGTTTCTATTGCCGCTAGAGAGACAGGTATTTTCCTGGACTACCACTTCATTACCGAAAATTTCTCTATTTAACTTGGTGTAGCTTCAGTGAAGTTTTGCTACTCCCAGCCAAGACAATGTTAATTAAGGCAGGTAGTGGTATTATACTTTCATTCAAACAGATGTTGTATTCATTTGGGTAGGCTGAACTGATGTAACAGATACGTTGAAGTTCAAAGATAGTGCACTCAAGGAAAAGTCAAAGTGATGGCCTTGGTCTGCAGGTGACTGTTCTCCTTGTGGTGATTCAAGGAACCAGGCTTGTCCCATTTTGTTTCACCATCCCTCGGAGTCTTTATTGTCATCTGAATCTGTATTTCAGTCTGTACTGAAAAAGGAGAATGGAGGATGAATACTGGCTTCTTAACGTTCTTAGCCCCAAAGTAGCATCTGTTGCTTTTCTGTTCCATTGCCAATATTGGTCAGATGAGAGATATAGTCTAGCCAGAAACCGAGAAGAAGTGAAAGTCATTATGGTGATCAGCTGGCAGCCTCTGCCAACAGATGTTCAGTAACTTGTTCAATATCATACAGCTGATATTGGCAGATGTGGGGATTGAAACACATCTCTGGCTCAGGAAGTCTAGATCTTAACCATTTTCCTCTACTACATTTTTGTTTTACCAGATGTCTTCCATTGAATTAATTAGTTGATTTAAAATTCTACTCACCCTGTTAGCTAGCCAGCTCCTGTGTTCTATCTTTGTTGATTTACTTTTAATTTAGATAATATCAGAGAAAAGAAACTCAGTACTCAGTATGGTCGGAGAGAGACAGTGACAAATTACAAAAGAACAGCTGTGCCCTCAATTAGGCTACTCACTGCGAAGCTCAGAAATAGGACAACCTGCTAGACTATTTAATGACAAATGGTAGCCAAAAAATTTGAAACCCGTAACCTTTCATATGAGTGCTTCTGATAGTTTAATAACATGGAGTCATTTGTTTCCACACTATTGGTATGAAACAATTTATTGGTAGTCGGTAATCAACTTAATTTGATATTAATTGACCTAAAATACGAAGACTGTAAATATATTCTAGCATTCTTGATTTTGTCCTGTTATTTTTTAGAGTTCTTTAATGATGTATTGGTGAAATATCCAGGATCAGGGTCTGGCACTAAACCTGTACATTTGGGTCTTGTGTTGAGCACATAGTGAGATAGGTATGGCAATGTTGATGGCCTACTTGAACAGGGAAGTTTACTTACACACACAGACATTCTGCTGGGGGTGGGCTGGGTGGATTCCACAATGTACAAGTCATTTACTTCTATAGTTCAGGTAAAATAATTGACAAAGAGGTTCCAAGATGAAGAAGTGGAGCATGAAGAAAGGAATCATGGGTAATCTAGATAGGTGTGCTGGAGCTAGTTTTATCTGCTCATGCCAGCCACCAGTGCACAACTCTGCATTCAGTAATGATACAGTGATAGATTTAAACTGGCCAGGGTAGGAATATTTACAGAAATTGGTTTATACTACAAATCATGATGTGATTATGGAGGCTGAGATGTTACACAATCTGCCCTCTGCCTGTTGGAGGCCTGTGAAAGTCTGTGGTAAAATTCTAGTCAAAACTCAAAGCACCAAGAACAAGGAGAGCCAAGTCTAAAGGCAGGAAATGATGATGTCCCACTTTGAGCAGGGAGCAAATTCACCCTTCCTCTGCTTTTTTGTCCTATTCAAGCCCTACACAAATTGAATGATACCCACCCAAACTGGTGAGGGTGATCTTTTTTATTCAGTTGACCAATTCAAATGCTAATCTCTTCTGAAAACACCCTGACAGACACACCCCAAAATAATATGTTACCAGTTATCTGGGCATACCTTAGCCCAGTTGACACATAAAATTAACCATCACACCTGCATATCACTGGTGATACCTATAATCCAGGTAGACTAACAGAGCTCATCTGAGAAGGTTTTCTTCATGTGACATTGTTATTGCCCTGGGTCAGAGTTCAGAGGCAGACTTGCTGACATTAGCGTAGGGGCCTGACGAAAGCAGGTAAGTCTCAGTTAGTGGGCTACTAGAATCAGAGTTGACAATCAGTATGGCATTAGAAATTCTCCTGTAACAACTGGGTAAGGTTGATTTGCACCCATTGTCAGAATGGATTACCACCATGTAGGTGGTAGAGTAGAAGGTAATGCATATGGGCAGTCTCTACAGAGGTCTCAGGGCTTGTGATAATCCATTTTCCCAGGGGAATGATGGTTTGATACTAAATTCTACCTTATGTACTACTTAGAAAGCATGGGGAGAAAGTAAATCCACCTGCAATAGTGGCCTGAAATGAAAGCCTTGTCCTAACTACAGAGTTGGCTGGGAAGTCTTTGAGCTGAGTCAGCACCATCCCCATTAATCTGGGGGGCCCTTCCATGATACACAGATATAACCTTGCCATGTGCCAGGTAAAAGCTGTAGGCCCTGTCTCTTTTGGTCTATCTTTCCATCTTCTTCTTAGGTGATTTACGCATCTGCTCACCTTTCAATGTAGAAAGTCCTGAGTAAAACCTGAATTACTTCACAGTAACATTATCTCTAAGCTGGAATTAAATATATTTCTCCTTCTTTAGCACCAGGTTCATACAGGGATAATGCATAGGGATAAAGGTCAACTTTGATATTCACATTTCTGGTGATAGGAATAATGACCAACTGTGAATAAGATCTATGGGATGTTGCAAGCATCATTAAAATCATATTAGACATGGGTACTTAGGAAGGCTGTACCAAAGGGATTAGTTTCTATGCAATTAATTATCTACCTTGTGTGCTAGCCTATTGAAATAAAGAGAGTTTGTTGGAAGCTAGTCTGGGGTCCAATAAAAAGTGATCAGATTTTTCCTCATGCATCCTTTAAAAAAGGAGAGAGCCTCAGGCAGGTAATCTGGAGGAGTCGGAAAATACTTTGCCAAACTGATGAATGCATCTTGGCTTCAGGATACTTATTTCCTCTTTTACTGGAAGAAACCATAACCAAAAGCTGGGATTGGTTTCAGGAAATCCTACCCCAGTATCAGGTCAGGGACCTTTTGAACTGTGACCCAGCATGTTTTCCTGAGTTGTTGCTAGATAACTAAGTAGCAGAGTTAGAAAACTCTGTACTTGACTGCTAGGCCAAATCAAAACAAATCAAAAAAGCAAGAAAGTCAGTAAATGTGGCAGAATGTGTAAATGCCTTCAAGTGGGCATTTTGGTGTGTAGAGAGCTGGAGGGCAGTTCTAGCTAATTTCTTAATAACTTCCCAGAATGCTAGGAGAAAATATGTCTTTGCAACCTAAAAATGCTATGGAATCTGGATATGAGTTCAAATATTTTTTTGGATCAGTTCCTAGCTCATGCTTTTCCAAGTAAATTGCTCTATCTAAAAAGCAGAGTATGATTGCTCCCCCTCACCCTACAACTTCTTTTAGTTGTTAAAGCTGATCAAGGAGGGAAAGGAGGCAGAAGTTGAAGGCAAGCTGAGAGAGGGTATAAAAATATTCCCTAGAAGGCCATGTGGAAATGACACTGGCCAAGATCTAAACCTACTACTGCCAATGAGAATATATCAAAACAAATATAAGTTCCAATAGTGGTGTTACATGTCTTAAGATAGCCCAGGAGAGATACTTGAGGTATACCACCTTGATCCATGATCATGGACCCAAGTAGTGAAGCAGTATGGTGACAGGGAAGAAACTCTGTGGTCCCAGAGAGCAGTATTAGTTCTTTCAAAAACATGAGAGACATCTCCAGATTTAGACTTTGGCTTTATTTTGTTTTTCTTTCTTTCTCTCTCTTTCTCTCTTTGTGCTGAGATTCTGGAACCCATCCATATCTAGGTAATGGTATCATTTAATTGGAATTTCCTTACCAGATAATAGCAGCATTCAGTAGGTAGATACTGCCACACTTATATTCCTAGACTTGGAAAGAGTTCAGAAGCGTAGACACTTCTGACTGCAATGAATTCCAACATTATTTTTTAAGTTCAACTCTGTCAGCAGCAGGAAGGCATCCAATAACTGGATGCCCTTTCTTTCCACATTCTGTGTACTAATGCAAGAGAGGCAGAACAGATAGACTAGTCATTATGTCCTAATTCACTCTCATCCTGGGTGGTACCTAGAGTATTCCCCATACAAAAGCCTAAAAACTGATTTTGGAAGGCTCCTCAATATGTTCAGAGTGGAAAGAAAATCTATGGAAGACACTCCAAGACAGAAGAAATGGCTTCTCTTTCCATGGGGAACTATAGGATGAAGTTGAATAAACTTAGGAAATTTGGGGAGAACTTTAGGGATATTGCATTGTCTGAAACCAAGAAGGTGAAGAAGCACGTTGAAAATTAGCAGTAAAATCTCCATTGATGGTGATAGAGGAAAAAGAATCAGGCAAAACAGAGTTGCATTAAAGTGAGTGAACACATCACACCCTAAATTTAAGATGCTTTGAACTCTTTACTTGGGAACCAGTAGCCAATGTTGGACTTAAGTAATTTTTAGCAGATACCCAATGGCCAGTAAGTACAAACAAACAAAAACTTCCACTACCACCAACAAAAGAACTTCCTCTTATAA